>NC_086453.1:232253763-232555638 GCF_028390025.1 Pseudophryne corroboree
CACAATACAAAACATGAGAGGTGCGGCACTCCAAGCGGCTGGAACAAACGAGCAGTATGATCCACTGTACAGACAACGTTTCAATGCGGTTTAATAGTGCATGTTCATCAGGTCAATACAATATGCCAAATGAACTCACCTAAATACCCAGAGTGTGCACACTCGATCCACGCGCTTCCGGAACTCAGGCACCCGCCAGGTCCGTCGGCGCTGCGGGATGATGCGGTTAATCAGTGCCCATCACCATGGTAACAAAATACATACGAGCTCTGCACAGTACAAACATACACCAAAGTAAACATATAGCAGGGCAACACATCATAAAAACAGCATAATGGAAATAGTATAGAGCAGCAAAACATGTAAGTTAACAACCAAGAATGCTGTGCAGCTGGAAAAGTTAATAACGTAAGCCACTAGATAAATCGAAGAGTGGAAGAATTACAGCCACCGATGTCCTTCAAATAGGGGGCTAAGCAACAAAATGCATACCTCCCTGGCCCACTTAGACAGTCCTTGGCCTCGAGCTTCTCCTTCAGATGGAAACACCTCCATATGAAGTATCTGGGGATATACCTGACCAAAGAGTACTCCCAACTATATACCTCCAATTTTCCTAGACTTATCAATTTCGATATCAGCGGATCTAACAAAATGGTCGGGACAGTTTATCTCCTAGACAGGCAGAGCAAATGCTTTAAAAATGAATGTTTTGCCACGATTGCTTTATCTCTTTCAAGCCCTTCCGGTTATGATTCCCTCGCATGTCTTTATAAATTTACAGAAAAAGCTGTCTTTGTTCCTGTGGGCTGGTAAGAGACCTAGAGTTCGGCTTAAAACTTTGTACAGTGGGGCCAAGGAGTGAGGTCTGGGGGTCCCAAATTTGAAGCTTTACTACTACGCTGCTCAATTATCGCAGGCCACTCAATGCCATGTAGACAGCTCAACTAGGCGTTGGGTACAGCTTGAATCTGCACTTACGCAGCTGACTTCGGTTTCCACTTTGCTCTGGATTCCCCGAGCTCAGCGGCCCCCCAATTTGACCCGTTTCCCATCTATTGCTTTAACGCTCACTCTCTGGGATAGGCTTTGTAAGACTTTTTCGTTAGTCTCCTCCCCTCCCACGCTTTACCCCCTTTGGGATAAACCAGCATTCCCTGAGGGTATTGGCCACCACAATTATAGAAACTGGAAATCTCATAACTTACTGTTTATTAATGATATAGCTCCATTACGAGGATTTCCAGATTTTGCCACCCTGCGGGACAAATTCAACTTATCGCCCCAATATTTGCAGCTGCATAGCTTTCACTCCACCTGGTCTCGGAGAGTTGGAGTTTGGTCCGGATCTGCTCTAGAGCGGCTCTGCCTTCGTCGGCCACCGTCCAAGGGTCTTATCTCTACGCTATATCAGATGATGCTTAAACACAAACAGCCCCCTTTGGCCAAACATGAGGTTGCCTGGGAAACAGATTTCCAGGAACAGTTGGGTACTGACACATGGGTCCAAATTAGATGAGGCATAGTAGCCTCCTCAATAGCTGTGAGACATAGAGAAAACTCATATAAAATCTATGTGAGATGGTATTTAGTTCCATCTCGTCTGACGCGTATGTTCCCTAACTCTTCGGGCCTCTGTTGGAGGGGATGTGGGATGGAAGGCACCCTGCTCCACATATTTTGGGAATGCCCAAAAATCTCTCCGTTATGGTGAGTGGTCAAAAGATTGATCTTTAGTATCATTGACACTAGGATCCCCTTCTCTCCTTCCTTTTTCCTTCTCCCACGGGAGATCCAGGGTTTAGAGATAGCGGATCAGAGACTAATCTGGCACATCACCAGTGCAGTGAAGTGCAGGATAGCGTTTCATTGGAAAACCGATACCATTCCCTCTATGGCTGCTATTACAATGAACACCTGGAACACCTATCAGATGGAATTCCAGTCTAGTATAGTGGAGAGTAGATCCTCCACTCTCTCTAAAACATGGGCAGCGTGGTTACGCTTTCACGATGCCCCCCCCTTTCGCCTGTGGTTTGTAAAGAAGCATGGCCCCATAGGCCTCTCTGTTCCGCCTTTCACATGTGTTTTTCAGTTGATTGAAGTGTTGTCTCCTTGCGCTGATGCCACAAAGGCGATTTTTATCTCTTGTTGGTTATGTTTACGATTATGCCTACGAACAATTTTCTCCACTTCTCATTGTTGGAGTGTCGTTGCACGAACCCCCCACCCCCCTTACCACCTCTTCTCCCCCTCAATCCCCCATTCTTTAGATGGTTATTGCATTTCTACTGTTATTATTGCATTTTTGCTGAAATGTCCATGCTGTATTACAATTGAAAATCTTTCAATAAATTGTTCTTTAAAAAAAAAAAAGCTTTAAGTCCTAGTTGTTCGTTGAGACCCTTAGGATGAAGGGTCCCCAGGCGGTTAATCCATCTAACCTCTAGTTGTAACAATTTGAGGCCCCTGTCACCTCCACGTATGAGGGGGGGGACGGGACGTGGTCAATCATGCGGTAGCGTAATGCAGCAAGTGGGTGTCACGCTAGCATAAAATGTCAGGCGACCGGCTGGTCACTAGAGCCCTTACTAATAGCTGATTTGATTGCCGACCTGTGCGCTGCCATACGTTCTTTAAACATTCGTTCTGTCTTACCAATGTAAGACAGCCCACAGGGGCATAGGAGTTGGTATACGACAAACTTGGACGAACATGTAAGTGTGAAGTTGATGGTCATGGACCGTCCCGTAAGGGGATGTTGAAAAGTCTTGCCACCAATCATGAACTGGCACGTGGTACAAGTGCATCTAATGCAACCCCGGGGATTAGTGTGTGGCTCAGTGTGTGGGTTAGGAGAGATGTCTGATTTAACCAGGATATCTCTAATGTTACAGCGTCTGGTATAACATGACATCAGCCGAGTCTGTTGAAGATCTAGGTCCTGATCCGATTGTACTATGAGGGCCTAATTCTGAGTTGATCGCAGCAAGAACTTTGTTAGCAATTGGGCAAAACCATGTGTACTGCAGGGGGGCAGATGTAACATGTGCAGAGAGAGTTATATTTGGGTTAGGTTTGTTCAAACTGAAATCTAAATTGCAGTGTAAAAATAAAGCAGCCAGTATTTACCCTGCACAGAAACAAAATAACCCACCCAAATCTAACTCTCTCTGCAAATGTTATATCTGCCCCCCCTGCAGTGCACATGGTTTTGCCCAACTGCTAAAAAATTTCCTGCTGCGATCAACTTGGAATAACTCCCTATGTGCCAGAGTTTTTCAGAAATTTGGTTGATAATGAGGGATAATAGTGTACAAACTCTGTACATCAATGCAGGTGGGGGGGGGGGGGGGGTTCTGGGGATAAGTACCCCTGGGCCCCACGCTGTGAGAGGGCCCCCCGCCGCCCCGCCGAACACCGCAGATCGGATCTCTATCACTGATCCGATCTGCGCTCTCTGCTCATCCCGGCCCACTGACAGGCGTCAAGCAGCCGCCCCCAGCGCTGCAGACTTTTACTGGGCAGCTGAGCCGAACGACGGCTCCGCTGTCCAATGATGAGGGAATCTGCAGCCTGCGGCTCCGTGACTGGTTGGAGCGCAGGCTGCAGGGGAAGAAGGAGGCGGGATCCCGGCCATGCACAGCCTCGGCGCGGGTGGAGGATGTTGTACGCGACGGAGGAGAGTGGAACAAGCTCTCCACCTGTTCAGTGTGTGTTCAGTGCAAAAGTAAGACAGCTAGCATTAACTCTTTTTCATGTCAGAAAAATGTGAAGTCAATGTTCTTATATGTGTATATGTTTAATCCATCCTACGGCGTTTCGGAGTAACACCTCATCGTCCGGGACAAAGCGTTTTACAAGCAGCAAATAATTGCTGACGACGGGGTGTTACCCTGAAACGCCGTAGGATGGATTAAACAGATTCCTTTTGCATCACTGGTTGAAATAGTCTGCTTGAGTGCCGCCGGATTTGTGTTCTGTAAAGGATAGGGCCGTCTACCCACGGAGGGCACCGCATCAAGAAAATACCTGTATCCAGTATTGAGTGCCGGGTGAACAGTTTGTATATATATATATATATATATATATATATAGTGTAGAAATTGGTGGCACTCAGGCAGACTTGGTGAATGCAGAAAAAAATTTCTTTATTTGCCTACATGTTTCGGGGAAAAGCACCCCGTCCTCAGGGCTAAACAACAATGAGAAGTACACATACAACACTTAAATACACCACAGGAAAAGACATTAGTGCAGGGATTGTACTCACCTGTCCTCACGGCGCCGCCGCCCGTCCGCACATGCTGCACACTTCCGTGTCGCTGGGCAATGACGTCACGGTTGCGCCGCGGGGCATGGAGGTCGTCATGGGAACAGCAATCAATTACAGGCTTGCCTGAAGCCTGTGTAAGAAAACGTGCAAGACATATGAAAAGCAATATGAGACAACACATATAAAATACCAAGTAATATAAAACAACACATTTAAAATACATAAAGATCATCATTTAAGAGGGAACCCTGACAATACTTAATTGCAACCACAACCTCGTCTCAAATATTAATACTCAGGAGTTCTGATATATCAACCTTCTATCTAGAGGGGAACAGGACATGCTCATTAATAATTAACCATTTGCTGTTAGTTGTTAACTATTAACAGCCCCCCCCACCAGTAACATATAGGAATAACTTTATAGGTTATATGGGTCTAAAGAAAACACTGTAGTCCCAGGTTTTCATTAAGACCACCAGGGGACAGAGTTCCTAACCTAAAGATCCAACGGGATTCCTTCTGTAGAAGTAGTCTATCCCTATTGCCACCCCTCAATGATATGGGGGTATGATCAATAAGGATAGCACGGATGCTGGCCACCCCGTGTTTAGCTGACAAACAGTGACGTGCAAATGGCTGATCACTTATGCCCTTTTCAAATGCTTTTTTAATAGCACTCCTGTGGAGTGCCATCCTTTCTCTAAACTGTCGTATGGTCTTGCCCACGTAAGCAAGACCACATGGACAAGTAAGTAAATAAATTACGTGAGTAGTAGTACAAGTAAGGCGGTGTCTGATGGGTATTTTCTGACCATTATGTGGATGATTAAAAGTGGTACCTGTTTGTAAAGTGTTACAAGTAGCACATCCAAGACACCTATAGCATCCCATCTTAGGTCTTAGAAAATGGGCTTGGTCACATTTAGCCATATTGGTTACATCAAGGCGAACTACATGGTCGCCTATATTAGTGCCCCTGGTATGACTAGGTAATAGTCTAGTATTGGATAGACTACTCAAAGCTGTTTCTGTTTGTATAACAGGCCACAGTTGTTTTGCCTTACTCACTGTTCGTTTTGAATTCGTGGTGTATCATCTACTCACCCATGGTAACCTGTCTGCTGTGACTTTCTGGTTGGATCTGGGGATCAGTAATTGCTGCCTGGGTATACGGAGAACTGCCTCCTTAGACTTTTCAAGATCCCTAATAGGATACCCCCTCTGCGCAAATCTAAGTAGCATTTCATCAAGAGCCCTAATGGTGTCCTGAGGGTCTGACGTGATACGCCGTACCCGCAAAAATTGTGAGTATGGCAACCCCTTCTTTAATGCAAGTGGATGGAAACTTTGATAATTCAAAAACGTATTCCTATCAGTATTTTTAACAAATAGGGAGGTACTAAGCTGACCAGACTTAAGGGAAATTGAAACATCCAGATAGTTGATATGCTTATCATCAATTACATATGTAAATTTTACTACATGTTCTGATGCATTATGCTGATCCCACAGCCTGATCAGCTCTTCCCTAGATCCACTCCAAAAGACCAAAAGGTCGTCAATATAGCGCCTATAGTAAATCACATGAGGCTTAACAGAGGGGTCAAGATGAAACATAGTTTTCTCAAGACGGTACATGAAGGCATTGGCGTACGACGGGGCCACTGCGGACCCCATCGCACAGCCAGATGATTGTAGATAGAATACTCCATTGAAGATGAAATCATTTCTCTTCAGAACTAAATCCAACAAGTGTAGAAAGAAAGACAAATCTGGGCCATAGTATATATCATTACCTTCAATAAGTGCTCTTACCGCCTCCACACCTGCATCATGTGGGATGCAAGTGTAGAGGCTGGTAACATCAGCACTACACAACAATGTATTGTTAGGTAAAGTCTCCAATTGCTGTAATTGCAGCAAGAGGGACGACGTATCTTTAAGAAAGGAGGGCAAAGCTTGAACACAGGGATTAAGATAGGCATCCAAGTAGACCGCAATCGGCTGATACAACGAGCCCCTTGCTGACACAATTGGCCGACCTGGAGGATTCTCCAAGGTCTTGTGCACTTTCGGCAAGGTATAAAAAAGCGGTACTACTGGGAAGTCTACCGTAAGGGCAGTACAAACATCCTGGGATATAATACCCAAACCGTTGGATTCTTTCAGATAGATGTCCAGCTCTTTTTTAAAGTCCTTAGTAGGGTCTTTATTAAGGCGAGAATATACAAGAGGATCCCTTAATTGACGTTCACATTCAGTAATATAGGCCCCAATGTCCTGGATTTAGTTCTGAAGATAAATTATTTCATCTTCAATGGAATATTCTATCTACAATCATCTGGCTGTGCGATGGGGTCCGCAGTGGCCCCGTCGTACGCCAATGCCTTCATGTACCATCTTGAGAAAACTATGTTTCATCTTGACCCCTCTGTTAAGCCTCATGTGATTTACTATAGGCGCTATATTGACGACCTTTTGGTCTTTTGGAGTGGATCTAGGGAAGAGCTGATCAGGCTGTGGGATCAGCATAATGCATCAGAACATGTAGTAAAATTTACATATGTAATTGATGATAAGCATATCAACTATCTGGATGTTTCAATTTCCCTTAAGTCTGGTCAGCTTAGTACCTCCCTATTTGTTAAAAATACTGATAGGAATACGTTTTTGAATTATCAAAGTTTCCATCCACTTGCATTAAAGAAGGGGTTGCCATACTCACAATTTTTGCGGGTACGGCGTATCACGTCAGACCCTCAGGACACCATTAGGGCTCTTGATGAAATGCTACTTAGATTTGCGCAGAGGGGGTATCCTATTAGGGATCTTGAAAAGTCTAAGGAGGCAGTTCTCCGTATACCCAGGCAGCAATTACTGATCCCCAGATCCAACCAGAAAGTCACAGCAGACAGGTTACCATGGGTGAGTAGATACACCACGAATTCAAAACGAACAGTGAGTAAGGCAAAACAACTGTGGCCTGTTATACAAACAGAAACAGCTTTGAGTAGTCTATCCAATACTAGACTATTACCTAGTCATACCAGGGGCACTAATATAGGCGACCATGTAGTTCGCCTTGATGTAACCAATATGGCTAAGATAAGCTGAAGGCTGCATAAGCCTGAGGCCATATAAGCGATCAACTTTTTGTGATTGGTTGTTAAATGACTAAGCAGTTGCTAGGCAGATCAGTTTTCCCGGTTGGTTTTTCCTATTGGATTAGAGGGTTGTGCATCAGGATGAAGAGGAGGGTCTTAGGTTAGTATATAGGGGGTGGCCATTTTGCTAGACTCCCTCTTGCCTTTCAGTTTATGCCCAGGAAGGATAAGTACTATTGCTTATTGCAACTGCCTGTAATTTGGTTTTGAATTTCATTTGCCTTCTCTAGGGCATTATATCGTGCTGTGCCCCCTCTCTGTGCGGTCATTGCCTGCTTTTGCCGACGTCTCCCTCCCCTGACATGCCTCGTCCTAGACGATCAGCTCCCCCCCCCAGGCGCCTCGTGGAAGCGGGGAGCGCCTTCCGCTCCCGCTCCCCGAGCATTGCGCCTCAGAGAGCCTTTTCCCCCGTTGCAGACAGGCGGCGGGGACGGGCAGTTACAGCCCGCTCCCCTGCCGCACGGAGACGGGCGGCCAGCGGCCGCTCGTCACGTGGTGCCGGGGCGCGCGGCTCGGCCGAGCCGCGTGCGCCGGCGCTAGCAGCGGGACGGGCCTCTCCCCTCCCTCCTGCTTCGGGCGCTTGTAGTCCTCCTCCCCCGGCGGCCAGCGGCCGTTCGTCGCACGGCTCAGGTGCGCGCGGCCCGGCCGGGCCGCGCGCCCCGGCGCCCCCAGCGGTGCTCCAGGATCTTCACCCTCATCAGTTCAGTGCCTCCGGCCCTCCTCCTCCATCCCCGCGGACGGCTCTCGGCGGCGTCCTGGGGGCACAGGCGGTGCCGGACGGCCGCGGCAGAGCCGCGGGGGGCGAGGGGGGGGTCGAGTTTCAGCGGGGTAATATGAGCCCAGGGCAGCGGGTAGCGGCTCCCGCTGTCCCTGGTACAGCACAGGGCCCCAGCCTACCCCCTTCCAGCGAGGGGACCAGCACACCCCAGGATGTTTTTAATAATGTGCGGCCGAGTGTTGCTGGGGCGGGGGACGTGGCAGCGGCTGCCGCCACACCCGCCCCGGCGGCGGCCACGTGGCAGGGTTTCCCCCCGGCCTCGGGGGCCTGCTCTAGCGCCCTCTGGCCGTCAGCCGCCCAGCCGCCATTAGCTGCGCCCCCGCTTGCAAATTTTCAAACTCCTCCCCACGCCCTTCCCGGTCCTTTTCATTTCGGGTCCACGCAGGCGTCCGTCTCGGCGGCTTATATTACGCCCGGCGGGGCGCTTGCGGTAACAGCGCAGCAAGGCTTCGCGGGGAGCCAGTCCTTCCCCGGGGGTTTTGCGTGGCCTCCGGCTCCAGCATTCCCCTTAGCCGCTAGCATGCCTTCCATGGGCTTCATTACGGTGTCCGGCACACAATTTTCCCCGCACGGGTCCAGCGCGGGCGCCGGCGTGCAGTCCACATGGTCGGTCGGTGGCCCCCGAGTCGCGGTGCCCTCGCCGGCCCTTGCGGTGGGTATCAGGCGGCACAGAGTTGGCCCCCTCTCCCGGCGCCCCCTCAGTTCCTTCCGGCGTCATGCGGATGGGCGGGGGCAGGCGTCTGCCCGCCGCATACGGCGTGGCGGCCATCTTACCCCGTGAGTTTTGGTGCAGTGAGCGGGTCGGCCTTTACGCAGTCGATCGGGTACACCTCGGCGGGGGCCCCCTCCCTGCAGCTGCCGAGCGGCCATCCGCCGCGGAGCGTAGGGGCGGGCCCTCCGCAATTGCGGCCAATTGGTAATGATGTTCTGGTTCCCCCTGTGCCTGTTGTCCCCTCTTTTTCTCCCTCACAGGTCCCGTCTAATTCAGGGGCTACGCCCGACACGAGGCGAAGGTCGCGGACGAGCGCGACGGCGAACGTGGAGGTACGGCCATCAGCGGAGGCGGGTGCAGCGGACGACGCGGTTCCGGGTCCTTCGAACTCCGGTGAGCTAAACATTCCTTTACACGTTTCAACTTGTAGTTCCTCGTCTTCTAGCAGTGTATCATCCGGCTCTCCGCGGCGCCCGCGTAAATTAGCTAGGCTCATCGCGCGGCGAATGGCTAAGGAGACGCATAAGGTGGCCGCTCCTGCGCAGGTGGTCCCCTCTGACCCACCCCGTTACGGCGAGATGGTACATTGCGCCAACACGGCAGTTACGAGGGGGGTTCGCAAGCGCATGCGGGAAAAAATCCGTAAGGGGAAGTATGTAGACATATTCACCCTTACGGAGGAAATGCGGCAAGGTTTTGACGCAGCCAAGAAGCCGGGTGGTATGGGGGAAAATGCGTTTCGCAATTTTCACCAGTGGCTGCGTGGGTTTTTGGTGTTCATGGCTTGCTACACGGAATCGCGTCCCTCGGAGTATGCCAACTTGGTGAAATATTTGTTTTTAGTACACGATATGTACTTGAAATCCAAGGGTTCCGCGTGGCGGGATTACGACGAGAAGTTTCGTCGCAATCAGGATGGCAACCCCATCCTGCCCGCGGGTTTCAAGGATGTTGAGGTGTGGTTGGAGGTCACGCAGCAGGTCAAACCCACCCCGGACGTCACGGCCAAGAAGCCCGGGGCGGCGGCTTCACGATTGGCGGGGAAAGGCAAGTGCTTTGCCTACAACGACGGCAAATGCGGCAAAGGAACGAGTTGTCGTTTTCGCCACTTATGTAGGTTGTGCGGAGCAAGTCACCCGGCCAAGGAATGCACCGCGGCGACAGGAAGTAAGCCTGCCGCTTCCACCGAGGCCGGTGGAGTTGGCAAGTAAGGCCTTCTCCCCGATTATAGTTCCCGAGTTGCAGCGCTGGCTTACCTTGTACCCCGATGAGGCGGCGGCATCGTTTCTCTTGAAGGGCTTTCAGCACGGTTTTCGTTTGCCAATTCCGGATTCGGTGTATGTGGTTGCACGCCAGAATTTGAGATCGGCTCGGGAATTCCCGCAGGAAGTCCGGCGGAAGGTTGACGGGGAAATTGGGCTGGGGCGCATGGCTGGGCCCTACGCCTTTTCCCCGTTGCCCTCCTTGTGCATTTCCCCAGTAGGGGTAGTGCCCAAGAAGGCCATAGGTAAGTTTCGTTTGATACAGCACTTGTCGCACCCGCCGGGGTTGTCGGTCAACGACGCTATCCCGGAAGCCCAGTGCAGAGTTCGATATCAGTCGTTTGACGACGCGCTGCGCTTAGTGCGGGATTGTGGTCCGGGGAGTCTATTGGCAAAATTGGACGTGGAGTCGGCCTTTCGGCTACTCCCGCTACACCCAGATTCCCTGCGGTTTCTGGGCTTCAAAATAGGGGGCGAATTCTACGTC
Source organism: Pseudophryne corroboree (assembly GCF_028390025.1). Classification (NCBI taxonomy): domain Eukaryota; kingdom Metazoa; phylum Chordata; class Amphibia; order Anura; family Myobatrachidae; genus Pseudophryne; species Pseudophryne corroboree. Next base: position 232,264,446 of record NC_086453.1, read on the forward strand.
GATCGGTGTCTCCCCATGGGTTGCTCTGTCTCCTGCGCCTACTTTGAGTGCTTTAGCACATTTTTACACTGGTGCGTCCAGACCGCCTCCGGGCAACCGGGGGTGGCTCACTACCTGGATGACTTTCTTTTTGTAGGGCCCGGGGACAGTTCGGTCTGTGGGGACATTCTCTCGGTGGCCAGGTCGTTATTCTGCGCTTTAGGGGTACCGGTTGCGCAGGATAAGTGCGAGGGTCCTTGCACTTGTCTTAGCTATTTAGGTATCGAAATTGACACGGTAGGGGGGTGCTGTCGCTTGCCCGAGGATAAGGTGCGGAAACTATTGGGTTTGATTACAGACTGTTTAGGAAGACGCAGGGTTCGGCTTAAGCAGGTGCAGTCCTTGCTTGTTTCCCTCAATTTTGCATGTCGGATTATCCCCATGGGTAGGATTTTCTGTCGCAAACTTGAGCGGGCCACCGCGGGGACGGTTCGGCAGAATCATTCCGTGTACCTTTCCCGTGAGATCAAGGATGATTTGCGGATTTGGGTCTCGTTCCTGGTGTCCTTCAACAGGGAAGTTTTGTGGCCCGCTCCTTGTTGTTCCAGTAAGCAGCTGCAATTGTTCACGGATGCTTCCGGCAGTCTAGGGTTTGGCGCGTTCTTCGCTGGCGCATGGTGCGCTGCGGCCTGGCCGGCATCTTGGGTAACGCGTGGGTTTACCAAGAACCTGCTTTTGCTGGAATTGTTCCCGATCTTAGTGGCGCTTGAGTTATGGGCCGGACGGTTCGCAAATAGGGACATTTTGTTTCTTTGCGACAACTTGGGGGTAGTGCATGCGATTAATAATCAGCGTTCCTCCTCTCCGCAGGCGTTGCGACTGCTAAGGCATTTAGTGTTGGTTTGTTTGCAGCGCAATATTAATTTTAGGGCTCGCCACGTTCCTGGAGTTGACAATGGAATTGCGGATGCATTGTCCCGGTTCCGGTTTGACAAATTCAGGACGTTGGTTCCGGGAGCGGAGGCAGAGGGGTTACAGTGCCCACCTTCTGTCTGGCAGATGGTCGAAGCGGTTTAACGGCATTAGCCAGGTGTGCACTGGCTCCCTCCACGCTACGAGCGTATGATGCTGCATGGCGGGATTGGTCAGCCTTTCAGAGTAGGTACGGGGTAGCAGGTGAGTCATCGGCCGACGCCCTGTTGACCTTTGTTTGGGAGCATTACCAAAACGGTAGGTCAAAAGCGGCCATGGCTACTGCCCTTGCGGGCATCGCCTTTCACTCGCGACTCCACGGGACGGCGGACCCCACGGGGTCGTTCGTCCTTTCCAGAGCGCTGAGAGGCTGGGCTAGGTTGCATCCGGTGCCTGCGGATTCGCGTAGGCCTATAACGTTGCAGCTGCTAGCAGAATTGCTGCGTGTGCTACCTCAGATTGCGTCCTCGGAATTTGAGGTGGCATTGTTTAGTAGCGCTTATGCCCTGGCCTTTTTTGGGGCTTTTCGGGTGAGCGAGTTAGTGGCGAGCAGCAAGGCGTCCCGGGAATCGGGTCTGCTCTACGAGAATGCGCGCTTGCAGGAGGGCCTGTTGCTCTGTAGGATTGTGCGGTCCAAAACAGATCAAAAAGGTCGGGGTCGCTGGTTGTCCTTGGAGGCTCAGGGAGGTATGGGCGTTTGCCCGCTGCGTTTGACGCAAGAGTATGTGCGTTTAAGACCTCCGGGGGGCAACCAGTTGTTGGTGCACGCGCAGTCGGACCCTCTGACAAAGTTTCAGTTCTCATCGGTGTTCAAGAAATGTTTGACGGCATTGGGCTTGCAGGAGGCGGACTTCGGTACTCATTCCTTTCGGATTGGGGCGGCTACCCATGCGGCAGCCGCTGGTTCATCACCGGCGGCTATTCGGGAGTTGAGTCGCTGGAAGTCGGCCTCCTATAAGTCCTATGTCCGTATAGATAAGTTATAAGTGCGCCTGTTGCGCTAACCCAAAAACATGTTTACTCGTCGGTTTTTGAACGCTTAACGTTCAGGAATCGAGGGTGTGAAGCGAATTTTTAAAATTTTTCCTCCGAGGGGGCCTAATTTCAATTGGCTGTTCTATCAAGGTCCACGGGAGGTTTTTTGAGTTTTCTCCTTCACTTGGGTTTAATTGGTTACGTTGTGTTTAAGTTACAGATTATGTGCATAATCTGACATTAGGATATTTTCTTTTACAGCTGTCATCAATTTTGGAGACCACATATGGATGGTTGGTCATTCCTATGTTTTTTGGGCTGAGAAACATCCCATGGCATCTAGGGCGACTGAGAGTTTTGGGTCCAGGCAATTTAGATGGTTAGGTGTTAGGGGCATGTTATGGGGTGATTTGTTGCGCGTCCTTTTTTCTCGGGAGCGCCGCTGGGGTCGCCCCAGTTGTATTATCATTCATCTGGGTGGTAATGATCTGGGCCGAGTTAAAGGCATAGACTTGATTTTGTCTATAAAGGCGGATGTGGTGGCGATACGTTGTCACTGGCCTGGGGTATGCATTGTCTGGTCGGAAATGGTGCCCCGTTTCCATTGGCGTGGTGCGGTGCGTTTCTCGGCGCTGGAGAAAGCACGCAAAAAGGTGAACTCGACGGTGTCTCTTTTTGTCAAGGCCATAGGCGGAGTGGCAATTAAGCATCCTCTGCTGGTGCTGCGGAACAGGCAGTTCTATAGAGACGATGGGGTTCACCTTTCTCCGGAAGGAGTGCAGTTTTTTCTGGAGGATATTTTCGGTCTTTTTCGTTAGAGCCTGTTAGTTTCTTATTTGGTTAATGTTGTGGTTGCGGATGGCGGTGGCGGTTTGGTAAACCTTGGTGGCGGGAAATCGCTGCCAACCAGCTGTCACACAGGCATAAGTGGTCATTGTGGGGCTCCCTCTTTAGAAGGACGGCAGGTGTGTCCTTTTCTTGCGGTTGGACATTTAGACGTTCCCCTGCGGGAACCGAACGTTTGCCAGAGAAAGAGGGGTAAGGCCAGCACAATGCGGGTTATGCGGGAAGGAGGCGGGGTATGTGTACTCCCCTCCTTGGTTTGGTGGTTTTCATCTAGGTGACGGGTGCTGGTGTTTGGCAGCGGTTTTCTGTTTGCCATCCTCCAAACTAAAGTTAAATATATATTCAATTCAATTCTAATTCGGCCTCAATTATTAGTTTAAAGAGTTGGTCAGCGATTAATAAACATCGTCTGACCTTTAACTCCAGCTACTGTGTCCGTGTCTTTATTTCAGTGTGTGGTGTGGTTTTATTTAGTGATAAGCTAGCTTAAATAAAAGGTTTATGTAATCACAATAAAGTTATGAGCGGCTTAGATAAGCTGAAGGCTGCATAAGCCTGAGGCCATATAAGCGATCAACTTTTTGTGATTGGTTGTTAAATGACTAAGCAGTTGCTAGGCAGATCAGTTTTCCCGGTTGGTTTTTCCTATTGGATTAGAGGGTTGTGCATCAGGATGAAGAGGAGGGTCTTAGGTTAGTATATAGGGGGTGGCCATTTTGCTAGACTCCCTCTTGCCTTTCAGTTTATGCCCGCCCGCCCTCCCAGAATGCGTCTACGTTTTTTGTTCTTGCTGTGGGCTATTGAAAGCCAGATTGGCGGGAAATCGCTGCCAACCAGCTGTCACACAGGCATAAGTGGTCATTGTGGGGCTCCCTCTTTAGAAGGACGGCAGGTGTGTCCTTTTCTTGCGGTTGGACATTTAGACGTTCCCCTGCGGGAACCGAACGTTTGCCAGAGAAAGAGGGGTAAGGCCAGCACAATGCGGGTTATGCGGGAAGGAGGCGGGGTATGTGTACTCCCCTCCTTGGTTTGGTGGTTTTCATCTAGGTGACGGGTGCTGGTGTTTGGCAGCGGTTTTCTGTTTGCCATCCTCCAAACTAAAGTTAAATATATATTCAATTCAATTCTAATTCGGCCTCAATTATTAGTTTAAAGAGTTGGTCAGCGATTAATAAACATCGTCTGACCTTTAACTCCAGCTACTGTGTCCGTGTCTTTATTTCAGTGTGTGTTGTGGTTTTATTTAGTGATAAGCTAGCTTAAATAAAAGGTTTATGTAATCACAATAAAGTTATGGGCGGCTTAATGTGACCAAGCCCATTTTCTAAGACCTAAGATGGGATGCTATAGGTGTCTTGGATGTGCTACTTGTAACACTTTACAAACAGGTACCACTTTTAATCATCCACATAATGGTCAGAAAATACCCATCAGACACCGCCTTACTTGTACTACTACTCACGTAATTTATTTACTTACTTGTCCATGTGGTCTTGCTTACGTGGGCAAGACCATACGACAGTTTAGAGAAAGGATGGCACTCCACAGGAGTGCTATTAAAAAAGCAATTGAAAAGGGCATAAGTGATCAGCCATTTGCACGTCACTGTTTGTCAGCTAAACATGGGGTGGCCAGCATCCGTGCTATCCTTATTGATCATACCCCCATATCATTGAGGGGTGGCAATAGGGATAGACTACTTCTACAGAAGGAATCCCGTTGGATCTTTAGGTTAGGAACTCTGTCCCCTGGTGGTCTTAATGAAAACCTGGGACTACAGTGTTTTCTTTAGACCCATATAACCTATAAAGTTATTCCTATATGTTACTGGTGGGGGGGGGCTGTTAATAGTTAACAACTAACAGCAAATGGTTAATTATTAATGAGTATGTCCTGTTCCCCTCTAGATAGAAGGTTGATATATCAGAACTCCTGAGTATTAATATTTGAGACGAGGTTGTGGTTGCAATTAAGTATTGTCATGGTTCCCTCTTAAATGATGATCTTTATGTATTTTAAATGTGTTGTTTTATATTACTTGGTATTTTATATGTGTTGTCTCATATTGCTTTTCATATGTCTTGCACGTTTTCTTACACAGGCTTCAGGCAAGCCTGTAACTGATTGCTGTTCCCATGACGACCTCCCTGCCCCGCGGCGCAACCGTGACGTCATTGCCCAGCGACACGGAAGTGTGCAGCATGTGCGGACGGGCGGCGGCGCCGTGAGGACAGGTGAGTACAATCCCTGCACTAATGTCTTTTCCTGTGGTGTATTTAAGTGTTGTATGTGTACTTCTCATTGTTGTTTAGCCCTGAGGACGGGGTGCTTTTCCCCGAAACATGTTGGCAAATAAAGAAATTTTTTTCTGCATTCACCAAGTCTGCCTGAGTGCCACCAATTTCTACACTATATGCTTGTCACTTGCTGACTTGGATGGCACCGCAGCAAAGGAACTTATTTATCTTCTGGAGTGCCGGTATGACTTTGGACTATATATATATATATATATATATATTACGCAGAATATAATATATCCGAGCTACCCGATCCTCCCCTAGTTCAAATTTTACAGTGTGTGTCATTTATAAATATATATATATATATATATATATATTCTGATTTAAATTTTAGACCTTAGGGCCCCCTTGTTTTAAGTACCCCGGGCCCCCTGAAGCCTTAATCCAGCTCTGCATCAATGCTGCACAGAGTTACCTCAAAATCAAATTTATCTAGCATGTGCAATTTACGCAATAATGTATTAGTATCAAGCAAAAAACGAGGGTGTGATTGAGTACATGGCTGAAAAACTGAATCAAGGGTGCCTGAGTTCCGGAAGCGCGTGGATCGAGGGTGCACACTCTGGGTATTTAGGTGAGTTCATTTGGCATATTGTATTGACCTGATGAACATGCACTATTAAACCGCATTGAAACGTTGTCTGTACAGTGGACCATACTGCTCGTTTGTTCCAGCCGCTTGGAGTGCCGCACCTCTCGTGTTTTGTATTGTGCTTTCGTGAAGGCACCCAGCGCTATTGGATGTATTAATGGGAGAGCCGGACCCACCTGCTGTCTATTTATGAGAACACACATCGCACTGTGAGTGTATCCTCTGTCAAGGCTCCCTATCCGTTATTGTTCGTTTTGTCACCGCATTCAGTGTCTGCCTCCTCTATCATTGAACTGCATCAGTGAGTTTTATTGATTTTGGACACTTAGCACTTTGGTTTGCACTGTAAATGCACTTTGGAATTTTTGTCTGCACGTCTTCATGCACTTTAGCATACATATTTGCACGGCTTGGTGACACCAGCATATAGGAGCTGATCTGCAAGGTCGTTCTAGTCTCCAAGCCCTTATATTATTCCTTCAGTGCTGATATTTTGTATTGCTAGTCTAGGCTGTATGGCCACCATGGCTGATGAAACCGGTGATACTAGCAACCAAGGGGTGTCGTTTGCTCAATATCCCATAGGCGAGCTGCATGGGTATTCAGAAGCTGAAGCTGATGCCATTTTATACTCTGCTAAACTAAGTGAACAACAAGAATCATTATCCTTAGAGGACCTATATCATGATCTCCTAAAAATTAAAAAGAAAGAGATTGATTATTTGTATCATTGCCTCTCGCTATCAGAGTATTATAGATCCAAGAAAATACTGCGTGGGCTGTGAGTACGTAACTCTCCCACAATAGGTCGCAATGACCCGATGTTCTGCTGTAAGTGGGTCGGTATTCTTAACCGATGTTCTATGGATCTAATGCTACTAATTATTGAGCAATCCACCAAAGAAATGAATGCATATAAATCTAAGGCAGCTGAGTTTGAGTCCACACACAAAACTAACTTGGAGGCAGACACCACGGTGGATTGGTTCTCTAAGCTTAATGACCAATTACAGTTACACAAACGTGAGCTCATCAAATTTAAAGCACTCAAGCGGCAGAAAGTTGATGTTGACTACGAGCTGCACAATGTCTACAAGTGGGTAGACAGTACTGCTAAGCATGAATTTAAGCGACCATTCTTCCGCCGAAGGATGCACCGAACACTTGACCTCGAGTCATCCCATGAGCATACCTCTACAACCAGTGATTCCGACTCTACTGATCAGACAACCAGATATAACCACCCTTTAGGAGTGGCCACCAGGGTCAAGCTCCCTGGTGTAAGAGACAACGTCGCCACACAAGACATGGGCACCAGTGGAAGAGGAAGGGGCAGAGTGGGCCGTCCCCCCAAGAATGTGAGAACACAGAGAACCTTGTCATTAACCTGTCCAGTTATGAGCTCAGTGAACTCGTACAATCTGTCCTCTCTAGTGGATTGTCTTTCATACCATCTTGCCAACAAGACCCGTTACAATGGAAGGCTGATAAATATCGCCTGCACCGGCAGCTCAAATTACGTGAACATTTTGCTAAGAACCCTTCTATGACTGTTGAGTCCTCTGATATTCCTCCTAAACTCAAGAACATTCTACCAAAGTCTACCTTTGAACTCCAGACACACAATGCGTCCATTCGGACATTTATGAGACTATTGGAATCTGAGACAGATCTACATATTGCTGCTTTACCACAGACCAGGAATAATCTGATGAGAGCAGAGACACTTGCCCTAGACCGATTGGCAGCATGCCGTGACATTGTTTTTAGACCTGCCGATAAGGGGGGCGCCCTGGTGTTGCATTTAGCATATTGTATTGACCTGATGAAAATGCACTATTAAACCGCATTGAATCGTTGTCTGTACAGTGGACCATACTGCTCGTTTGTTCCAGCTGCTTGGAGTGCCGCACCTGTCGTGTTTTATATATATATATATATATATAGAAAGTAAAAAATATAATTAAATATATATAAAAAAAATACCGTGCACATACGGAGTAACACTATATTAATGCCCCTTGCACAATATTAATGCCCCTTGCACCATATTAATGCTCCCAGTAGCGGTGCTGCTTATACACATAATGCTCCCAGTAGCGGTGCTGCTTATACACATAATGCCCCCAATAGCGGTGCCGCTTAAACACAAACTGCCCCCTGTAGCGATGCCGCTTATACATGCACCCTCCATTCCGGTAGCTCCATCCCCTATTCATGCCCGCATTCTGACACTGTCACAGGAATGGGGAGAGGATGCTTCAAGCTTCAATTGAAAGCGTCCCTCTCAAAATGTCCGCCGCCTCAAAGAAGACAGTTATTAAAGATACTAGAGGAGCCTCCTCTAGTATCTTTAATAACTGCCTCCTATGAGGCGGCAGCCATTTTGGGAGGGACGCTTACAATTGATGCATGCAGCGTCCTCTCCCCCTCCTGTGACAGAGTCAGATCTCGGGCACGAAAAGGGGGCGGAGCAGAGCGGCAGGCAGATGGCGGCATGGTTTCTATGGGGGATGCGGTGCCATCTGATTTACGAAGGTATCCAATTATTTGAGAAGAAACAGGCACAATAACCGGACATTTTTCGCAATTTTTCCAGATGTTTCACAAATATATTTGTACAGGCTATCCAATTTGATTACCTGTAAAAAATATATGTTGTCACGAAGACACACAGGTTAAGTGAAATCTGTGTGTTTTCGGTAGAAACAGCCCCGTTTTCAGATTTACATGAACATATAGTAAAAAAAGAGAATAGTGTAGAAAATGAACTATAAGGCAATGTTGTACAAAGTGCCTCAATATATATTAGTAAAGGGAAAATGTCAGTGAAAGGAATATGTAGATCATATTACCACTTATATTTTAAAAGGAAATAAAGCCCTTTATATGTAATACATGTAATGTAATGTAATATGTCCTGACGAAAATCTGCAATAAGATTGATACGTTGATGTTCTTGAACCTGCTGGGGTCCGTGTGATTTTTTACCAGCCGTCGTGTGTTGCCGCCTTCTTTCAATATATATATATATATATATATATATATTATTTAGTGAAACAATATCCTTCTTCTGCGCTAATAAAATTTTCCAATATGTTACAAATGGTAAGCTGCTACTTTCACTAAGTTCCTGTTAGCAAGAACCAAAGTAAATATCATACACAGCCATAGTGAGTGAGCGCTAAAGGTGTAACTAGACCTAGATTAATTGGTCTTCTGACACCCCAGACTCAGTATAATGGGCCCTACACACTGGCAGATAAAACAGAACGATATGAACGTTCTCGTTCGATGCACTACCCCACGCTCGTTAATCGTTGGTGCCCCGTTGCTTATGCATGCAGGCCAATATGGACAAGATTGTCCATATTAGCGTGCAGTGCTAAGGAGCCGGGTGACGGGGGGAGTTAAGAAACCTCACTACCCCTGTCACACCCCCAAACACCCCCCCCCCCCCCCCGCCGCTGTTTATCAGTATATTAATACAATTTTGAAAACCACATACATTCATGACACCAAGAAACTGGAACAATAATAGTATACTAGGTGATTCATCGCGCCCTACGGGCGCTCTTCACACCGCCGTAAGGGGCTACGCCCCTTCAACCCTTGCACGTCCTTGTGGCGTGCAATATTTGTATTATATGGTGTATTACCTCCAATCATAATTGTGTGAGTGGTTAAATATTGCACGGACAAAGGGAGTGCGATGGTTAAGGGGTCGTAGCCCCCTGCAACGGCGTGAACAGTGCATGCAGGGCCTGATGAATCACCTAGTAGGTGCTGTGGTTGGGGGAGTGGCGGGTGCGGAGGAGATGCAGATGGGGAGGGGTCTGGGGGTGCCACGGGTGGAGGAGGGGTGGTTGCGGGGGTGCCGTGGGTGGGGGAGAGGCGGATCAGTGGGTGTCACGGGTGGGGTTCCGGAGCCACCGCAAGTGTGGGGGTGCCGCAGGGGGGGGAGGGGCGGGTGCGGTGGGTGGGGGAGGGACAGGTGCCGGGGTGCTGCGGGTGGTGGAGGGGTGTGTGTGCGGGTGCCGCGGATGGGGCCCGGAGGTACTGCGAGTATGGGGAGGGGCAGGTAATGCTTCTCCTCCTGGAAGCAGCTAAGCTGCTGTCCTCCCTTTGGTAGTGGCTCACCCGGAGATTTGCACAGAAGCCAATCAGCCAGTCACTATTGTTAGCGCCGATGGCCCAACGTGCCGCATTAAAGGGAAGAAGATGCACTCAATAAACTACAGCAACCAGCAGGCCATAGTGCCGGAATGCTTTGGTGCTAAGGGCTGCTGGGAGCTGTAGTTTATTTAGTGAATTTACTTCCCTGTGATGCGCCGCGTTGGGACACCGGCACAATAGTGACTGGCTGCCAGAACTGACTGACTCGCTCAATCAATGTAAAAGGTGAGAGTGGTGTGCAGTGTCAGTGACACTGCACACCCACTGCACTGCACAGCACTGTCACCTTAAAAATGGATTCAGCGTCCAGACAGTACCTTCTGCGATATCACCCACTCTATCCGTTACATTAGCCATCTCGGGGCTTCCAGGCTGCCAGCCCAGGTGCTGTGTTGCGGAGTCAGGGCCTCTGGGAATCTGGGCACGGCTGTGGCAGGGAGGCACTTCTGTGACATCATGCACAGAGGAGGCTCCGGGGCTCAGAGATTATGCGGCGCAAGCAGGGCTATGAAAACTTTCCGTTGCACTGCTTTCATACACATCTATGCTGGTGGCCGCAGCAGGTTTTGTTCCACCTGCGCCGCAGCTAGGGAGTGGGGATTGTTGATGCCGGAGGGGGCAGGCGGACTGGCAGCAGGACATAGGATGCTGCAGTAAAAGGATTTTTCTCATACGTCCTAGAGGATGCTGGGGTCCACTTCAGTACCATGGGGTATAGACGGTTCCGCAGGAGCCATGGGCACTTTAAGTCTTTTCAAGGGTGTGAACTGGCTCCTCCCTCTATGCCCCTCCTCCAGACCTCAGTTTAGAAAATGTGTCAGAAGACAGGTGAGTGTTAGAAGAAAGGATCTTCAATCAAAGTGACGGCTAAAGGTACCGTGCGGCTGGCCACACATACACAGGCACTGCAGGGTGCAGGGCTCGGGGGGGGGGGGGGGGGGTAGCGCCCTGGGCAGCATGAAACCTATTGAAACTGGCATAAATAAGGGGCATAAGTTGCTGAGGCACAGTCCTACCCCCGCCAGTATAAAAAATTGCCTCATAAATGCTGAGGAGAAACGCGCCATTGAGGGGGCGGGGCTTCCTCCTCAGTCAGCCAGCACACTGCTCAGTGCCATTTTCTCTCCTTCCAGGCTGCAGAGAAGCACGCTGGTCCTCCTCCACTGCTGAACAAGTATTAGGGTGCAAAACGGGGGAAGGAGGGGGGGGGCACAGTGAATTTGGTGCTATATAATTGTGTGATTAACATTATAAAAGCGCTGCATGTCAGTGGGCATTTTGTGTTCACAGACATTGTGTTACTGGTGCTGGGTTGTGAACTGGCAAATCCTATCTGTGTCCTTCTGACAGATTTTACTGTGGGTCTGTCCCCTATAAGTCCCAGAGTGTCTGTGGTGTGGTTGTGCACGTGTGTGACACGTCTGAGGCAGGGAGCTCTTCCCCTGAGGGAGCCATTTTAGGGACACAGAGTTGTAATGTGGTGGCGCTGCCGGCACACCACGAGCCTGAATGGGTGAAAGAATTACGTGATAGTGTGAATCATATCAGTAAGAGATTGGATAAGTCTGAGTCTCATGCAGAAAGCTGGAGAAAATCAGTGGAAGATGTGATTTTTCATAGTCCTGCTTTTTCATCAATAGGCGACCCCTCTGGGTCACACAAGAGACCATTTGCACAAATAGTACATACTGATACCGACACGGACTCTGATTCCTGTGTCGACGATAGTGATTCCAGGGGGATAGATCCTAAATTGGCAAAAAGGATTCAATACATGATTGTTGCTATAAAGGAAGTTTTGGAAGTTACGGAAGCCCCTCCTGTACCTCAGGAGAAGGCTTATTTTTATAAAGAAAGGAAAATTAATGTAACTTTCCCTCCTTCTCATGAGCTAAATACCTTATTTGAGGGAGCTTGGGTAAACCCTGAAAAGAAATTTCAGGTTCCCAAAAGGATTCAGGTTGCTTATCCTTTCCCGGCAGAGGACAGGAAAAGGTGGGAGTCACCCCCCATATTAGACAGTGCCCTGTCAAGGTTAACTAAAAAGGTGATTCTCCCTGCACCTGGGATGGCTTCACTGAAGGAGCCGGCAGACCGCAAGTTGGAGACTACGTTAAAATCTATTTATGTGTCCAATGGTACATTGCTCAGGCCCACCATTGCTTGCGCATGGGTGAGTAGGGCTATCGAAAAATGGTCAGATAACCTGTCATCGGAAATTGACACTATAGATAGAGACGAGATACTCCTAACGTTAGGTCATATCAAAGACGCTGCTGCATACATGCTAGAAGGCATGAAAGATATTGGGCTCTTGGGTTCAAAGGCCGCTACCATGGCAGTATCAGCTCAGAGGGTGTTGTGGATTCGCCAGTGGAATGCTGATGCAGATTTCAAAAGAAATATGGAGGCTCTCCCGTATAAAGGTGAGGTCTTGTTTGGAGATGGGCTGGATGCATTAGTCCCTGCGGCTACCGCAGGTAAGTCGACATTCTTGCCTTATGCTCCTGCACCGGCGAAAAAGACACATCACTCTCAGATGCAGTCCTTTCGGCCCAACAAATACAAAAAGGCCAAAGGTTCCCCCTTCTTTGCAGGTAGAGGAAGGGGAAAAGAAAAAAAATCAGCAGCGTCTCCAGGATCGCAGGAGCAGAAATCAACCCCTGCTTCTGCCAAATCTGCAGCATGATGCTGGGGCTCCCTTGTGGGAGTCCGCTCGGGTGGGAGCACATCTGAAACTTATCAGTCAGATCTGCCTTCAATCTGGCCTGGACCGATGGGTCTTACAAATAGTGTCCCATGGATACAAACTGGAGTTTCAAGACATCCTCCCATCCTTGCCAGCTTCTCTTCCAGACAGAGAAGTAGTAACAGCTGCAATTCAAAAATTATGTCAGGATCAAGTCATTGTCCTGGTACCCTTGTCACAGCAAGGAGAAGGGTTTTATTCAAGCCTCTTCGTAGTTCCGAAGCCGGATGGCTCGGTCATACCAATTTTAAACCTGAAAAATCTGAATCTCTACCTCAAAAGGTTCAAGTTCAAGATGGAATCTCTGAGGGCAGTGATTTCCAGTCTGGAGGGGGACTTCATGGTGTCAGTAGACATAAAGGATGCTAACTTGCATGTTCCCATTTATGCTCCTCACCAAGCTTATCTGAGATTCGCAGTGCAGGATTGCCATTACCAGTTCCAGACGTTGCCGTTCGGACTCTCCATGGCACCAAGGGTATTCACCAAAGTGATGGCAGAGATGATGGTCCTCCTTCGACAACAAGGAGTTAATATAATTCCTTACCTGGACAATCTCCTGATAAAAGCGAGATCCAGGGAACGGTTGGTGCGGAACATTGCACTCTCCCTATCAGTACTCCAACAACACGGTTGGATCATGAATTTTCCGAAGTCGCAGTTGGAACCGACGACAAGATTGTCCTTTTTAGGGATGATACTGGACGCAGAAGTACAGAAAGTATTTCTTCCAGTAGAAAAGGCTCTGGAAATCCAGAGAATGGTCAAACAAATTTTGAAACCAACAAGAGTGTCGATCCATCAATGCATTCGGTTGTTGGGGAAGATGGTAGCGGCCTACGAGGCCATACAGGTTGGCCGATTCTGTGCCAGAATATTCCAGTGGGACCTGTTGGACAAGTGGTCCGGATCCCACCTACACATGCACCGGAAGATAGTCCTGTCCTCCAAAGCCAGGATTTCACTCCTGTGGTGGCTACAAAGTTCTCACCTACTAGAGGGGCGCAGGTTTGGGATTCAGGACTGGGTTCCGGTAACCACGGATGCAAGTCTCCGAGGTTGGGGAGCAGTCACACAGGGGGAAAGCTTCCAAGGAAAATGGTCAAGTCAGGAAACCTGCCTTCACATAAACATTCTGGAATTGAGAGCCATTTACAATGGCCTTCTATAAGCAGTACATCTTCTTCAAGATTAACCCATGCAGATCCTGTCGGACAATATAACAGCAGTCGCGTACATAAACCGGCAAGGCGGAATGAAAAGCAGAGCGGCAATGGTAGAGGTGACAAAGATACTCCTCTGGGCAGAAAGACATGCAAGAGCTCTGTCAGCAATTTTTATTCCGGGAGTGGACAACTGGGAAGCAGACTTCCTCAGCAGACACGATCTCCATCCAGGAGAGTGGGGACTCCACCAAGAAGTCTTCGCGGAGGTGGCAAGTCTTTGGGGAGTTCCTCAAGTAGACATGATGGCATCTCGTCTCAACAAGAAGCTACAGAGATATTGTTCCAGGTCGAGAGACCCTCAAGCAATAGCAGTGGATGCACTGGTGACCCAGAGGGTGTTTCGGTTGGTATATGTCTTCCCTCCACTTCCACTGATTCCAAAAGTTCTAAAAATCATAAGAAGAACAAGAGTTCGAGCAATCTTCATTGCCTCAGACTGACCAAGGAGGGCTTGGTATCCAGATCTTCAGGAGTTGCTCATAGAAGATCCTTGGCCTCTTCCTCCTCGCGAGGACCTGCTGCTGCAGGGGCCGTGCGTGCATCAAGACTTACCGTGGCTACGTTTGACGGCATGGCTGTTGAGCGCCGGATCCTAGCCCGAAAGGGTATTCCCAAGGAAGTCATCCCCACTCTTATTCAGGACAGGAAAGGAGTAACGTCTAAACATTACCACCGTATTTGGAGAAAATATGTGTCTTGGTGTGAATCCAAGAAGGCTCCTACGGAAGAGTTTGAGTTAGGACGTTTTCTCCATTTTTTGCAGGCTGGTGTGGATGCGGGCCTTAGACTGGGTTCAATCAAGGTCCAGATTTCGGCCTTATCAGTTTTCTTTAAAAAATAATTGGCCTCCCTTCCAGAAGTTCAGACGTTCGTGAAAGGGGTTCTGCAAATCCCGCCTAAAATTTGTGCCTCCTGTGGCACCATGGGACCTTAATGTGGTGTTGCAGTTCCATCAGTCGAGTTGGTTTGAACCTCTACAGGAGATAGAGTTGAAGTTTCTCACTTGGAAAGTGGTGATGCTTTTGGCCTTGGCATCCGCAAGGTGGGTATCTGAGTTGGGGGCCTTGTCTCACAAGAGCCCTTACCTGATCTTCCATGAAGATAGGGCAGAGTTAAGAACTCGTCAACAATTTCTTCCAAAGGTGATTTTGTCTTTCCACATAAACCAACCTATTGTGGTGCCAGTAGCTACTGATACTTTCACTGAGTCAAAGTCTCTTGATGTGGTTAGAGCTTTCAAGATTTATGTCGCAAGAACAGCTCGGATAAGGAAAACGGAGGCTCTGTTTGTCCTGTATGCTCCCAACAAGATTGGTGTCCTGTTCTAAGCAGACTATTGCGCGCTGGATCAGAGGAATGATTCAGCACGCTCATTCCACGGCAGGATTGCCGGTACTGAAGTCGGTAAATGCCCATTCTAC
This sequence comes from Pseudophryne corroboree, assembly GCF_028390025.1. NCBI lineage: Eukaryota > Metazoa > Chordata > Amphibia > Anura > Myobatrachidae > Pseudophryne > Pseudophryne corroboree. Next base: position 232,279,682 of record NC_086453.1, read on the forward strand.
TAGAATGGTGGGCTCATCCTGGGCGGCTGCCCGGGGGGTCTCGGCTTTACAACTTTGCCGAGCAGCTACTTGGTCAGGGTCAAACACGTTTGCTAAGTTTTACAAGTTTGACATCTTGGCCGATGAGGACCTCAAGTTTGGTCAGTCGGTGCTGCAGGGTCATCCACACTCTCCCGCCCGTACTGGAGCTTGGCATAACCCCATGGTTCTGAAGTGGACCCCAGCATCCTCTAGAACGTATGAGAAAATAGAATTTTAATACCTACCGGTAAATCCTTTTCTCCTAGTCCGTAGAGGATGCTGGGCACCCGACCCAGTGCGTACTTTACCTGCAGTTGGTAATTTTGTAGTTACACTAATGTTGTGTTATGGTTATTTCAGCATGTTGCTGCAATTGTTCATGCCCGTTGACGTGTGTTATGTTGAATGCCATGTTGTGCGACATGGTTGCGGTGTGAGCTGGTATGAATCTCACCATTAAATTAAAAGTAAATCCTGTCCTCGAAATGTCCGTCTCCCTGGGCATAGTTCCTATACTGAGGTCTGGAGGAGGGGCATGGAGGGAGGAGCCAGTTCACACCCTTGAAAAGTCTTAAAGTGCCCATGGCTCCTGCGGAACCGTCTATACCCCATGGTACTGAAGTGGACCCCAGCATCCTCTACGGACTAGGAGAAAAGGATTTACCGATAGGTATTAAAATCCTATTTTTTCCCCTATCAACAGCGCAGAGACTTGCTGCAGATGCAGTGGCATACCATCCAGCTGTACCTTTTTGCCAGGTACAGTTCCTTTTTTTATGGACTGTACCGATTTTTGGCTCTCCAAACTTCCACTGTACCCCTGGCCACGGCCCCTTTTCGAATTTGTAGCGATTTTTATGTGTAAATTGTTGGAGGGTATGTTGCTTCAGATGCAGTAGGCCTATTTTGGGGTGTGGGCCTGGAGCTGCAGCTCCATCAGGCCCATTGTTAATCCTGCGGAACACACAGCATCCAAAGGGCAGAGCCTCCCATTGGATGTAACCTGTGTGGGAGGGCGTTTCTCACCCAATCAGCTGTGGACTGGATGTGATAGACCTGCTGCTAACCCAGTGAGAGCTCCTAGCCATGCCCAGCTTTATCCACACAGTCACAGAGTGACAGATCTGGGCTATTATATAGGAGATTATATTATATAGGAGATATATATATAGATCACAAAATCCAGCTAATGTCATAGCAGGAGTGAAGAAAGGAAGACGAAGAAACAAGCAGAGAGAAAAAACAAATACAAAATGGAGAAACATCAGTGGATGTGAGTGGTCTCATCTATTTCAAAAGAGACACATACCTTCAGAGGAAAAAATAAGAATTTACTCACCGGTAATTCTATTTCTCATAGTCCGTAGTGGATGCTGGGGACTCCGTAAGGACCATGGGGATTAGCGGCTCCGCAGGAGACTGGGCACAACTATAAAGAAAGCTTTTAGACTACTGGTGTGCACTGGCTCCTCCCACCAAGACCCTTCTCCAGACTTCAGTTAGGATACTGTGCCCGGAAGAGCTGACAGAATTAGGAAGGATTTTGAATCCCGGGTAAGACTCATACCAGCCACACCAATCACACCGTATAACTCGTGATACAATACCCAGTTAACAGCATGATAACAACTGAGCCTCTCAACAGATAGCTCAACAATAACCCTTTAGTTAAGCAATAACTATATACAAGTATTGCAGACAATCCGCACTTGGGATGGGCGCCCAGCATCCACTACAGACTATGAGAAATAGAATTACCGGTGAGTAAATTCTTATTTTCTCTAACGTCCTAAGTGGATGCTGGGGACTCCGTAAGGACCATGGGGATTATACCAAAGCTCCCAAACGGGCGGGAGAGTGCGGATGACTCTGCAGCACCGAATGAGAGAACTCAAGGTCCTCCTCAGCCAGGGTATCAAATTTGTAGAATTTTGCAAACGTGTTTGCCCCTGACCAAGTTGCAGCTCGGCAAAGTTGAAGAGCCGAGACCCCTCGGGCAGCCGCCCAAGAAGAGCCCACTTTCCTCGTGGAATGGGCTTTCACTTATTTAGGATGCGGCAGTCCAGCCGCAGAATGTGCAAGCTGAATCGTACTACAGATCCAGCGAGCAATAGTCTGCTTAGAAGCAGGTGCACCCAACTTGTTGGGCGCATACAGGATAAAGAGCGAGTCAGTCTTCCTAACTCCAGCTGTCCTGGAAACATACATTTTTAGGGCCCTGACTACATCCAACAACTTGGAAGCCTCCAAGTCATTTGTAGCCGCAGGCACCACGATAAGTTGGTTCAGATGAAAAGCTGATACCACTTTGGGGAGAAACTGGGGACGAGTCCTCAATTCTGCCCTATCCATATGGAAAATCAGATAAGGGCTTTTACATGACAAAGCCGCCAATTCTGAAACACGCCTGGCCGAAGCCAAGGCCAACAACATGACCACTTTCCACGTGAGATATTTCAAATCCACGGTTTTCAGTGGCTCAAACCAATGTGACTTTAGGAAATCAAACACCACGTTGAGATCCCAAGGTGCCACTGGAGGCACAAAAGGGGGCTGAATATGCAGCACTCCCTTAACAAAAGTCTGAACTTCAGGTAGTGAAGCCAAGTCTCTCTGGAAGAAAATCGATAGAGCCGAAATCTGGACCTTAATGGAACCCAATTTAAGGCCCATAGTCACCCCTGACTGTAGGAAGTGCAGGAACCGGCCCAGCTGAAATTCTTCCGTTGGAGCCTTCCTGGCCTCACACCACGCAACATATTTTCGCCATATGCGGTGATAATGGTTTGCGGTTACTTCTTTCCTAGCTTTTATCAGCGTAGGAATGACTTCCTCCGGAATGCCCATTTCCTTCAGGATCCGGTGTTCAACCGCCATGCCGTCAAACGCGACCGCAGTAAGTCTTGAAACAGACAGGGCCCCTGCTGCAGCAGGTCTTGTCTGAGCGGTAGAGGCCATGGGTCCTCTGACATCATTTCTTGAAGTTCCGGATACCACGCTCTTCTTGGCCAATCCGGAACAATGAGTATAGTTCTTACTCCTCTTCTCCTTATTATCCTCAGTACCTTTGGTATGAGAGGAAGAGGAGGGAACACATAAACCGATTGGTACACCCACGGTGTTACCAGAGCATCTACAGCTATCGCCTGCGGGTCTCTCGACCTGGCGCAATATTTTTCTAGCTTTTTGTTTAGGCGGGACGCCATCATGTCCACCTGTGGTTTTTCCCACTGGTTTACAATCATTTGAAAGACTTCTGGATGAAGTCCCCACTCTCCCGGGTGGAGGTCGTGCCTGCTGAGAAAGTCTGCTTCCCAGTTGTCCACTCCCGGAATGAACACTGCTGACAGTGCTAACACGTGATTTTCCGCCCATCGGAGAATCCTTGTGGCTTCTGCCATCGCCGTCCTGCTTCTCGTGCCGCCCTGTCGATTTACATGGGCGACCGCCGTGATGTTGTCTGACTGGATCAGTACAGGCTGGTTTTGAAGCAGGGGTTTTGCCTGACTTAGGGCATTGTAAATGGCCCTTAGTTCCAGAATATTTATGTGCAGGGAAGTCTCCTGACTTGACCATAGTCCTTGGAAGTTTCTTCCCTGTGTGACTGCTCCCCAGCCTCGAAGGCTGGCATCTGTGGTCACCAGGACCCAGTCCTGTATGCCGAATCTGCGGCCCTCTTGAAGATGAGCACTCTGCAGCCACAACAGCAGAGACACCCTTGTCCTTGGAGACAGGGTTATCAGACGATGCATCTGAAGATGCGATCCGGACCACTTGTCCAACAGGTCCCACTGAAAAGTTCTTGCATGAAACCTGCCGAATGGAATCGCTTCGTAGGAAGCTACCATTTTTCCCAGGATCCGCGTGCAGTGATGCACCGACACCTGTTTTGGTTTTAGGAGGCCTCTGACTAGAGATGACAGCTCCTTTGGCTTTTCCTCCGGGAGAAACACTTTTCTCTGTTCTGTGTCCAGAACCATCCCTAGGAACAGCAGGCGTGTCGTAGGGACCAGCTGTGACTTTGGAATGTTTAGAATCCAGCCGTGCTGTTGTAGCACTTCCCGAGATAGTGCTACCCCTACCAACAACTGCTCTCTGGACCTCGCCTTTATCAGGAGATCGTCCAAGTACGGGATAATTAAAACTCCCTTTTTTTGAAAGAGTATCATCATTTCCGCCATTACCTTGGTAAAGACCCTCGGAGCCGTGGAGAGACCGAACGGCAACGTCTGGAATTGGTAATTACAATCTTGTACCACAAACCTGAGGTACTCCTGGTGAGGATGGTAAATGGGGACATGTAGGTAAGCATCCTTGATGTCCAGCGATACCATGTAATCTCCCTCGTCCAGGCTTGCAATAACCGCCCTGAGCGATTCCATCTTGAACTTGAATTTTTTTATATATGTGTTCAAGGATTTCAAATTTAAAATGGGTCTCACCGAACCGTCCGGTTTCGGTACCACAAACATTGTTGAAGTAGGGGCACCTTTACTATCACTTGTTGTGAATACAGCTTTTGAATTGCCTGTAACACTGCCTCCCTGCCTGAGGGAGTGGTTGGCAAGGCAGATTTGAGGAAACGGCGGGGGGGAGACGTCTCTAATTCCAGTTTGTACCCCTGAGATACTACTTGAAGGATCCAGGGATCCACCCGTGAGCGAGCCCACTGATTGCTGAAATTTTTGAGACGGGCCCCCACCGTACCTGGCTCCGCCTGTGGAGCCCCAGCGTCATGCTGTGGACTTAGAGGAAGCGGGGGAGGACTTTTGCTCCTGGGAACTGGCTGTATGCTGCAGCTTTTTCCCTCTACCTCTGCCTCTGGGCAGAAAGGACGCGCCTTTAACCCGCTTGCCCCTATTGGGCCGAAAGGACTGTACCTGATAATACGGTGCTTTCTTAGGTTGTGAGGGAACATGGGGTAAAAATGTTGACTTCCCAGCTGTTGCTGTGGAAACGAGGTCCGAGAGACCATCCCCGAACAATTCCTCACCCTTATAAGGCAGAACTTCCATGTGTCGTTTGGAATCTGCATCACCTGTCCACTGCCGAGTCCATAACCCTCTCCTGGCAGAAATGGACATTGCACTAATTTTGGATGCCAGCCGGCAAATATCCCTCTGTGCATCCCTCATGTATAAAAGTGCGTCTTTTATATGCTCTACGTTTAGCAAAATAGTGTCCCTGTCTAGGGTATCTATATTTTCTGACAGGGAATCTGACCACGCAGCAGCAGCACTGCACATCCAGGCTGAAGCTATAGCCGGTCTCAGTAAAACACCTGTGTGTGTATATATAGATTTCAGGATAGCCTCCTGCTTTCTATCAGCAGATTCCTTCAGGGCGGCCGTATCCGGAGACGGTAGTGCCACCTTCTTTGACAAGCGTGTGAGCGCTTTATCCACCCTAGGAGATGTTTCCCAGCGTGACCTATCCTCTGGCGGGAAAGGGTACGCCATTAGTAACCTCTTAGAAATTACCAGCTTTTTATCAGGGGAAGCCCACGCTTCTTCACACACTTCATTTAACTCTTCAGATGGAGGAAAAGCTACTGGTAGTTTTTTCTCTCCAAACATTATACCCTTTTTGTGATACCGGGGGTAACATCAGAAATGTGCAACACATTTTTCATTGCCTCAATCATGTAACGTGTGGCCCTACTGGAAGTTACATTAGTCTCCTCGTCGTCGACACTGGAGTCAGTATCCGTGTCGACATCTGTGTCAACCATCTGAGGTAGCGGGCGTTTTAGAGCCCCTGATGGTTTTTGAGACGCCTGGGCAGACACAAGCTGAGAAGCCGGCTGTCCCACATTTGGTATGTCGTCAAACCTTTTATGTAAGGAGTCGACACTATCACGTAATTCCTTCCACAGCACCATCCACTCAGGTGTCGACCCCGCAGGGGGTGACATCACATTTACAGGCATCTGCTCCGCCTCCACATAAGCCTCCTCATCAAACATGTCGACACAGCCGTACCGACACACCGCAAACACACAGGGAATGCTCTGACAGAGGACAGGACCCCACAAAGCCCTTTGGGGAGACAGAGAGAGAGTATGCCAGCACACACCAGAGCGCTATATAACACTGGGATCCCACTATCAATGAGTGTTTTCCCTATAGCTGCTTTTTTATATATATTATATATATATAATATCTATACTGCGCCTAAATTTAGTGCCACCCCTCTCTTTTTTACCCTTCTGTAGTATTCAGACTGCAGGGGAGAGCCAGGGAGCTTCCTTCCAGCGGAACTGTGAGGGAAAAATGGCGCTAGTGTGCTGAGGGAGAAGCCCCGCCCCCTTTTCGGCTGACTTTCTCCCGCTTTTTCTGTAATACTGGCAGGGGTAATTTTACATCTATATAGCCTCTAGGACTATATATGATGTATATTTGCCAGCCAAGGTGTTATTTATTGCCCTCAGGGCGCCCCCCCCCAGCGCCCTGCACCCATCAGTGACCGAAGTGTGAGGTGTACATGAGGAGCAATGGCGCACAGCTGCAGTGCTGTGCGCTACCTTGGTGAAGACCGAAGTCTTCTGCCGCCGATTTTCCAGACCTCTTCGTGCTTCTGGCTCTGAAAGGGGGACGGCGGCGCGGCTCCGGGAACGAACACCAAGGTCGGGTCCTGCGGTCGATCCCTCTGGAGCTAATGGTGTCCAGTAGCCTAAGAAGCCCAAACTACCACCTGTTAGGTAGGTCCGCTTCTTCTCCCCTTAGTCCCTCGCTGCAGTGAGTCTGTTGCCAGCAGATCTCACTGAAAATAAAAAACCTAAATATACTTTCTTTCTAGGTGCTCAGGAGAGCCCCTAGTGTGCATCCAGCTCAGCCGGGCACAAGAATCTAACTGAAGTCTGGAGGAGGGTCTTGGTGGGAGGAGCCAGTGCACACCAGTAGTCTAAAAGCTTTCTTTATAGTTGTGTCCAGTCTCCTGCGGAGCCGCTAATCCCCATGGTCCTTACGGAGTCCCCAGCATCCACTTAGGACGTTAGAGAAAAATGGTTTAATTATCAATTGTGTATCTACTACGAACACTTTGAGCCGGTTAATGTGATTCTTTATCCATATCAATATAACCTACCAGAAAAACACTGGTATTATATTTCACGCTAATATACACACCATAACTCAGTGGTACATGTGCTAAAATAACGTTCAGGTAAATGTTTAAATAAATGTCTTAACATAATAAAAAGAACACATACCTGACTTTTTATATGTGTTAGTATATAAGATCAGAAAATAGGTTAATCTGGTTTGGGGGAGGTTCCAAGAGTGGATTCGACCTGACAAATGCATCATTGTATAGACATCCATTTACAATACTGCTCTGAGAGTTGCTAGCCATGCCCTTGTTTTGTTCATACGTTTGTAAATCCAGTCATCAGGACACAGAGACATGTGAGTTCACTGCTGTGCTATTTATTCCCTCACCAACTCCAGGCACACTGCCCACTGGACCACCCACTTCCCAGCATCCCCCTGGTCCTAGGGACCATCACTGAAGATTCAGGCTTACACAGATTAGTAAGGGAGTGTCTACAAATATTAAGCATTCTAATACACTAACATCACATCCTCTTTTCTTTAAAGATAAGCCCTGTACGCTTCAATGCAACAATTAACAACGTCATATTAACAACATCATCTAACACGTTTCAATGAGTCTCTCAGGTCTGCGTATTTCCCTTTTGGGTCTTTCATACACAGTCTGTGTTTCATCGACCATGTTGGACCTTTCTAGAATCGTGGTTTATTCACCATTATCAGGATCATCATACATGTCAGATGAAGGGTATTCTTCAGTCATGTTGTCTTCATTATGGTTAGGTTGAGATCTTAAATCCACCCGATTTCTTCTTACTTCCGTTCCACACTCTGTACGTATGGTATACGATCTTGGTGCTACTTGTGCTTGCACAATACCTTTCTGCACCCAAATACCTTTCTCGTGATCTCTGAGATGGACTTTGTCACCCGATTTTAGATCAGATAAGTTTTTGCTCGCCTGTCATGGAACAGTTTCTGTTTCGCCTGTTGACGTTCCTTACCAACGCTGAGTTATGTGTATTAAGCAGTTCATCATGTATCGGGAGATTTGCTCTAATCCTCCTTCCCATCAGCATTTGTGCAGGAGAAAGTCTATTCTGTAAAGGTGTACTGCGGTAGATTAAAAGACTTTTGTAGAAATCTTCTTTAACTTCTTGAGCTTTTTTCATGAGACTCTTTACAGTTTTTACTGAACTTTCCACCAACCCATTTGAGCGTGGATAGTGGGGACTTGACATAGTATGGACAAATTCCCACTCATCAGCAAATTGTCTAAATTCAGCACGGGAAAACTGAGGACCATTGTCAGTTAACACTTCCATAGGAACACCATGCCTTGCAAAGATTGACTTCATGCAATTGATTATGGCTTTACTAGTAGTTGTATGTAGTGTCTTCACCTCAGGGTAGTTAGAGTAATAATCAGTCACGACAATGTATGTTTTCCCATTACAATCAAACAAATCTGCGCCAACTTTCTGGTACGGTCTCTCTGGCACTGCGTGAGGACTCAGTGGCTCGACTTGTTGCTTCGATCTATATGTAAGACATAATTCACATGTAGCTGTAGTCTGTGCTATGTCTTGGTTCATTCTTGGCCAATACATAACTTCACGCGCTCTCTGCTTACATTTTTCTTCTCCTAAGTGGCCTTCATGTATCTTGCACAGCATAGTTTTTCTTAGTCGTACAGGTATGACAAACCGATTGCCTTTGTAAATAATACCATCGACAACTGTAAGGTCACTGCGGTACATCCAATAATCATGGATAGACAGCGGGCACGTATGTTTTTCTGCTGGCCAACCTTTCAGAATGATATCTTTCAACACTTTCATTGTGTCATCTGTCTCAGTTTCTTTCCTAATCTGTTCTTGTCTTGCAAGAGACACTGGTAGAGAAGCTACGATCAAATTAACATAGGCTTCTATCTCTTCATCCATCAGACTTTGGAACCTTCACTTTTGTCCACAGCATGAGACACAAGTGTATCAGCAATGTACATGTATTTGCCGAAACAGTACAGCAAGTGTACATCATATTTCTGTAGTCTGATAAGCATTTGTTGAATTCTCATGGGACAGTCATGTAATGATTTAGTCATGATAGCTATCAATGGCTTGTGGTCAGTTTCCACTGTAAATGTTTGACCATACACAAACTGATGAAATCGCTCACATGCATATGTGATCGCTAGAAGTTCTTTTTCTATCTGAGCATACCTTGTTTCAGCACTTGTCAGTGCTCTTGATGCATAGATTACTGGTTGCCATGTATCCTCATGTTCTTGTAACAGCACTGAGCCTAGGCCAAATTGCGAAGCATATGCTGAAATTCTTATTCTTTTCGCAGGATCAAAGAATTTTAGCGCTGGTTGCTCTGTAATGATCTGTTTCAAGTTTTGCCAACTTTCTTCTTGTTCATGTGACCACATCCACTCGTTATCTTTGTCCAACAACCATCTAAGAGAGGCTGTTCGTTCAGAGAGTTGAGAAAAAAACTTTCCTAAGTAAGTAATCATTCCTAGGAATCTTCTGACGTCGTCTTTGTTGTTCGGACGTTCCATGTTCACTATGGCTGATATTTTCCTTGGGTCTGGTTTTACACCTTGATCCGAGACCACGTCGCCCATAAAGGTAAGTGTATTCACGCCAAATTCACATTTGTCCATGTTTAGCTTTAGATTCACTTTCTTGACAAGTTCCATTACTTGTCTCAATCTAGAATCATGTTCTTCCTTTGTAGATCCCCAGACAATAATTTCATCCATCATTGTTTCAACACCTGGAATATGTTCAAAAATCATGTGTATCTTTTTGTGATATTCTTCTGGAGCAGACAATATTCCATATGGTAGTCGAAGAAATCTGTATCGACCTGGTGTATTAAATGTACAAAGCTTTGAGCTGGCCTCATCTAGCTTCATTTGGCAGAATCCTGGAGATGCGTCCAATTTACTGAACCATTTTGCTCCCGCAAATTGCGACATGATTTCATCTCTGGTTGGTAGTTTGAAATGTTCTCGTTTAATACCATTGTTTAAATCTCTGGGGTCTAGACATATTCGGAGTTGTCCATTTTTCTTTTCAACAATTACTAAGGAGCTTACCCATTCAGTAGGCTCATCAACTTTCTGTATCACACCCAAGGCTTCCATGCGATTTAACTCTTGTTTCAGTTTTTCTCTCAGCGCAAACGGCACTTTTCTACAGGGGTGTATCACTGAAGAAACTTGCGTGTCTATATTTATTTTATGCTCTCCGGGCAAACAACCTAGACCTTCAAACAAGTCTCTGTATTCTGTAAACATCGATTTGCAATCATCTTCTACTTGTGATGTCACCATAAAAACTTTCTTTAGCAAGCTTAGTTTCTCACAGGAACTTAATCCTAGAATCGGTTGCACATTTTTATCCACAATCAGTAGAGATGTTTTAAACTGTTGTCCCTTATATTTCAGTGTCACTAAGCATGTACCTTTCACAGGAATTGCCTCCCCAGTGTACCCTGTAACTTTCACTTTGGCTGGGTGAATTTTAGGTTTTACTCTAAAAGTCTTATAGTCTTGAAATGATATTAAATTCACCTGCGCACCAGTATCAAGCTTGACAATGACAATCTCGTTCACAGTTAAAGGGACAATCCATTCTTTCTTATCTGCACTGCAAAGTTCAATGCAATCCACAAAGAATTCATCTGTTTGTTTAACAGCATGCACTTTGGTTGTATTACTTTTAATTTTACAACATTCGGCAAAGTGATTAAGTCTACCACATTTCTTGCAGGTTTTACCATAAACAGGGCACATTTTAGGATTGTGAGCATTTCCACATCTACTACACATTTCCTTATTAGACTGTGGCTTAGACTGCTTCATTCTTGAGAATGGAGGTTTGCATTGCTCTGTTTTCTGCACTACATGCACATCAGCTTCCTTTTGTAACGTTTTAGCTTGAAATCTAGTTATTTCTGCAGATCTACACATAGTCACTGCCTTTTCTAGTGTTAGGTCTTGCTCTCTCAGCAATCTCTCTCTGAGTCCATTATCAGGTATTCCACAGACAATACGATCTCTAATCAGTGAATCTTTTAAATCACCAAACTCACAGGTTTTACTGAGTGATTGCAGCTCTGTAACATACTGATCAAATCCATCTACAGACTTCTGATCACATGTGAAAAACTTATATCTTTCATATGTCACATTTTTCCTTGGCACAAAGTAATCTTCAAACTTTTGCATTATAGAAGATAGCACCATATTCTGCCCCTCATCAAACTGAAAACTATTGTAAATGTCCAGCACATCCTCTCCTATCACATGGAGGAAAATGGATGCCTTAGTTTTGTCAGCCTTTGTATCAGCTCCACATGCAGCAAGATATATATTAAACCTTTGCTTAAATCTTTTCCAGTTTTCAGACAAGTTACCAGACATCAGCATGCCGGTTGGAGGAGCTAGTTTATCCATGGTTACTCACTGTTTGAAGAGAGGAGCACACGGCAGGCTTCGCAGACACAGAGTATCACAGCCTTACAGACTTCTGCAAAATTCTTTCACACTCTGAGAGCACTAGTAGTCCAAGTTAAACTTCTTCTGACACCATGTTTTGTTCATACGTTTGTAAATCCAGTCATCAGAACACAGAGACATGTGAGTTCACTGCTGTGCTGTTTATTCCCTCACCAACTCCAGGAAGACTGCCCACTGGACCACCCACTTCCCAGCATCCCCCTGGTCCCAGGGACCATCACTGAAGATTCAGGCTTACGCAGATTAGTAAGGGAGTGTCTACAAATATTAAGCATTCTAATACACTAACATCACAGCGATCAGCCCCTCTCTCTGCTGAATAGATGCTGTGTGCAGCATCTATTCACGTTGCTCTGCTAAGCAGGGCAGCAAGAGATGGGTAATGTCTCCCAACTGCCCCCCACCATCACCGCAGGACATGCGGGATAGCGGCCAAAAAACAAGTCTGTCTCGCAAAAATTGGGAGGTATGTAGTAAGTGATAGTGAATATTTCGTATCATTGGTTAATTAATAGAGTTTCAACATTTCTTTCTGTCAGAGATCTTTCCCTTCTTTTGTAATGTACTGTGCATATACCTCATACAGGAAACATGTCAGAGAACTGGGCAAGATGGCTGGAAATGCTGCAGAGCTTATTTGCAGGTATTGATGCAGACAAATAAATGGGGTGTCATGAAGTGTAGTGCAGTGGCATGCGGTGAGGTCAGTAGCTGGTGAGGCACTGCAGCCATAATGTCCGCCGTGTCCCGCCGATGATCCCTACCGCCGCCGAGCCAATGCACGCTACTGCCACTGAGTCGGTCTGCTACTGCCACTGTCCCTGATGCCCGCTACCCTCACCACTAATGGCCACCACCCCCACGAATGGCTTACAAAATCACCCACCATCAACTGCCCCGGCCCCCCACCACTAATTCACATATCAGTCCGATGCCACCACCGCTAATGCCTGCAGCCTGCCTGCTCATCAAACTTGTGATGAGCAGGTGGCTAATATATTGTAAATTTTTATGAAAAAAAAGAACTAGTCTTTGGGACTAGGGAGGGAGTGGAAGGAGGACATAAATGCAATTTTGTTATACAGTGCTTCCCTTAACTTAATAGCGCCATGGGTGTGAGAGGGTAATGATGGGGAGAGGGTGACACCAGAGAGAGGGTGACAGCAGTGGGTGACAGGGAGAGGGTGACAGCAGTGGATGACAGGAAGAGGGTAACACCAGGTAGAGGGTGACAGCAGTGGGTGACTCCAGATAGAGGGTGACAGGGAGAGGGTGGTATTAGGGAGAGGGTGACAGCAGTGGGTGATGCCAGGGAAAGCGTAACAGTAGTAGCAGTGGGTGAGACTGTGATAGAGAGAAGGAAAGGGTAATGGGGACAGGCAGTGAGTGACAATTATATTGCTATTTACTTACCTGGTCCAGGGCCTAGAACTGCAGCGTGGCTCTTCCTTTGATGTTAACTTTGGGGATCACCGGTGGAAATAACTAGACACAATAGTCTCCTTCACAATCAATGTTTTGGTATTATTAACCTTCGTCAGGATCCTGGCGAAGGTTAATAATACCAAAATGTTGATCGTGAAGGAGACTCTTTTGTCCAGTTATTTGAAGTGAATGCCAGTACTGAGAGTGCCACCCACACTGCTGATTTTATATATATATATATATATATATATATATAGTCAAAATGTATAGGTGTGCGCTCAGGTGGATCAATATAATCTGTAGTAAAAAAATATTTCATTAAAATATTTTCTTATAATCAAAACATTTTCAAATGCAGTCCTCACAAACGTGGGTGGCTGCTGATAACAAACTGTGGTGATAAGAATGTGTAGAAAATGGAAGTAATCAGCGCCTAATAATGCCCAGAAAATTACGGTGGGGACATAGAGTGAGATTTAGGGAATTGGTGATATTAAAAAATGGGACAAGCACTTATCTCAGATAAGAATCTTCGGTCCTCAGACCAATATCATCACAGTAATATGCAAAAGAGAAAAAGAAACAACCAATAGTGTGTACTGTTTAAACCTATATGTACTTATAGCATTTTTCTACTTAGTGAGTGTTAAATGGAAATAGTCCCAGAATATCACACTCCACAATAGCGAAGTAGAAAGATAATTTTTCACATTTAATTAAGTGTATAAAATATATCCACGCTTTAAAACGAGCAGGTATCACACGTACAAGAAACAAATGATATAGAAGCTTATCTATCCATAAGAATAGAGTCCAGGATATCTCCCTTCACATTTACTGTAGTACATAAATTAAACCCACTGTTTAAAATGAGCAGGTATCACACGTACAAGAAACAATTGATATAAAAGCTTATCTGTCCATCAAAAGAGGGTCCAGGGTAACTTCCGACGCATTTCGTCCTAATGTAGAGGACTTCATCAGCTCTCTACCTCCCTCCCCTGCTCCGTGCTTTGTGATGCACGGGCGGAGACGCGCTGCAGCCAGACGGGACAGGACTGCGGAGACGGAGCAGCAGCAATGTCAAGCAGGAGCGGGGCAGGTGAGTATTGTTTGTTTGTTGTTTTTCTTTGTGTGTGTAAGTGGCGCTACCAGGGGGCACAACTACTGGGGGCAAATATACAGGGGGCACAACTACTGGGGGTAAATATACATGGGGCACTACTACTGTGGGCAAATCTACAGGGGGCACAACTACTGGGGGCAAATATACAGGGGCACAGCTACAGGGAGCACAACTACAGGTGGCAACTCTACTGAGGGCACAACTACAGGGGGCAAATCTACCGCTGGCACAGCTACAGGGGGCACAACTACTCCGGGCACAGCTACAGGGGGCACAACTACTGGATCCATAACTACGGGCGGCATAACTGTGGCGATGCCCCTTCCCTATGAAGCCATGCTCCTTTTTTTGCCGCGGGGGGGGGTACAACTACTGGGGGCAAATAAACAGGGGCACAACTACTGGGGGCAAATATACAGGGGGCACTACTACTGGGGGCAAATCTACAGGGGGCACAACTACTGGGGGCAAATATACAGGGGGCACTACTGTGGGCAAATCTACAGGGGGCACAACTACTGGGGCAAATCTACAGGGGGCACAACTACTGGGGCAAATCTACAGGGGGCACAACTACTGGGGGCAAATCTACAGGGGGCACAGCTACAGGGGGCACAACTACAGAGGGCACAACTACTGGGGGCAAATTTAAAGGGGGCACAGCTACAGGGGGCACAACTACTGAGGGCACAACTACAGGGGGCACAACTACTGGGGGCAAATCTACAGGGGGCTCAGCTACAGGGGCACAACTACTGGGGCAAATCTACAGGGGGCACAGCTACTGGGGGCACAACTACTGAGGGCACAACTACTGGGGGCACAGTTACAGGGGCACAACTACTGGGGCAAATCTACAAGGGGCACAGCTACTGGGGGCACAGCTACTGAGGGCACAACTACTGGGGGCACAAGTACGGGGGGCACAACTACTGGGGGCAAATCTACAGAGAGCAAATCTACAGGGGGCTCAGCTACAGGGGCACAACTACTGGGGGCAAATCTACAGGGGCACAGCTACAGGGGGCACAACTAAAGGTGGCAACTCTACTGAGGGCACAACTACAGGCGGCAAATCTACCACTGGCACATATACAGGGAGCACAACTACTGGGGGCACAACTACTCCGGGCACAGCTACAGGGGGCACAACTACTGGGTCCATAACTACAGGCGGCATAACTGTGGAGATGCCCCTTACCTATGAAGCCATGGTCCTTTTTTTTGCCGCTCGCCTTCGCCGCGCACTATGTTTTACCTGCGGGTGTGTGTGTTTGTGTGGGGGGAGGGATGCCAAAGGAAACTTTCGCTCTGAGTGCTACAAGGTCTAGAACCGGCCCAGGTGGCCACGCCCCTAATTCAGTACAGGGGAGGGGGGCGCCGAAACATACCTTGCTCCAGGCACCATGACACCTTGCTACACCTCTGCAGGTGCCTTCCCCAGGGAACTTGTCCCTGATGCTTAAATACCAAAAATCAGAGGCGGCACTCAGAGGCTGGTAAACAAGTCTAAAGCTGTATTCAAGTGAGGTCAACGTTTCGGGGACCACCTCCCTGTCTTCAGGATATATATATATATATATATATATATATATATATATATTGACAACTCTGGGGGCCCGTGAGGCACCACATTGACCTCCACACACCACCTCGACCACCGAGAGAGAGAGAGAGAGAGAGAGAGAGGGAGAAGGAAAGAGGAGGGAAAAAGAAAGATAGAGAAAGAGAGAGAAGGGGGGAGAAGGAGAGAGAGAAATAGACAGGAGGGGGGGGGGGGAGATATCATGAGAATGGTAATAAAGTAGTAAAAGTATGCTGACACTTACCACACTCTCAGCTTCCTCATGGGTCAGCTTCGTCTTGGTCAATGCCTGCAGCTGCTGTGTGGAGCCGGTAGTGCTGCAGATAGTGCCCAGTTCCGTTTGCCTACTCCTGCCGCTATTATGTGCCAGGTGGGAGAAGGTCAGGCTGGCGACAGCAGCTCAGATATAGCGCAGGGTCTGGTGGATGTCAGCTGGAAGGTGCTGGAGCGGAGAGACCGGTCCAGCGATGAGGTGCGGTGTGCTGGGATCTCTGCTGCTGGGCAGGGGGGTCAGCTCATGGGGAGTGCTGCGCTCTGCTGGGCATGGGGTCAGCTCATGGGGGAGTGCTGGGCTCTGCTGGACAGGGGGTCAGCTCATGGGGGAGTGCTGGGCTCTGCTGGGCAGGGGGTCAGCTCATGGGCGAGTGCTGGACTCTGCTGGGCAGGGGGTCAGCTTATCGGGGAGTGCTGTGCTCTGCTGGGCAGGGGCTCAGCTCATGGGGGAGTGATGGGCTCTGCTGCTGGGGGGTGTGCTGGGCATAGTGTGAGCCAAGCTGGGACGGGCATAGTGGAATGACCCAAGCTTTGGTGGGCACCATAAAATTAGCAAAATTGTAGGGTGACACTAACTGGGGTGGGCACCCCAGCCTTGGCACCTAGCACATCCCCGGTGACATTGTGCAGGGTAGCCCAGAGCAGGTACGCGGCAAGCAGCAGCGCTGCCAGCAGCCGCACCAACATCTCCCTCATCCCGGCCTGGATCATATGGCGGCACTTCCGGGTGTGTGACGTCACTCTGTGCTCCCCCAGCTCCTTGCGGGGCGCCAAGCGTCACAGACAGTACGGGACTGGAGAGGTGAGAGGGGTGGGGATAATGTTTAGCTAGGGTTACCGGAGTGATAAAAAAAAAATCCAAGATGACAGGGCGGACACGTGCCTTGGTGCCCCCCCCCCCCCCTACAAGCCGCCCCCGCCCAATCACTATTTCCACAGTGACAGGGGTGTGCTTTCGTTTGGGCTGAAAGCACACCCCTGTGAAAGAGGCACTCATACTGGTGAAGCTTTCACTGATTTTTTGAATGGGCTTTTACTGCCCAATGTTTGGCCCTGCCCCCCGCTTCCGCTCCTTTAAAATTGACAGCTGGAGGCACCTAGAGAGGGGTCTCCGATACACTATTAAAACCTTTTCGTACAATGGTAAAAATTATTAGTATAAAGCAGATACTTATGACACAGAATATGTGTCATAAGTATCTTCTTTGTATTATTTTAGTCGTTAATGACAGGGGAGGCACTGCCTCCCCTGACTGCACGTCCCTGGTGTAGTGTATACTAGTCCTGTCCAGGGCTGAATTAAGGGCCACATGGGCTTGGGGCTGAAGATGTTCAAGGGCATATTGCATACCTCCCCAACATTGCCAAGGAGGAAATCAAAATCCTGCATCTGAAAAGGGGCAGAGCCTCGGAGGGAAGGGTCATGGCCTCATGACCACCCTCCCTGTAGGGCTATGCCCAGCACTCTGACTGTAGGGGTATGCCCAGCACTCTCTGAGATGCTGCGCTGCCCCCAGGCACTGCCTTCACTGTGCTGTGTGCATTGCACAGTATATATTCACACGCTGCTCTGCTGTGCAGAGTAGCAGTGACAATGTCCCCCCCCCCCAGGGACAGCTGTACAAACCCAGAAAAACAGGACTGTACCGTTGAAAGCAGGACAGTCAGAAGGTATGCTGTTGTGAGAAGCAGAGAAGGTGTGAGTAGGGCTGTGTGGGCATGTACACCCCCTATGTTACCATCCCCATTATATCTCTAAATACATAAGAAAAAATGGCATAATTTTGTGAGGAAAACAGAAATCTTATGTTTTATAGCTGAGCATGTGGCCAGCTGGGCTGCAGGTCATTGTCATATTGTTATAAGTTTATGGGTAGGGCTGGAGCTGTAGTCTGTTCCACCTCATTGTTTATCTGGCCCTAAATAAATGTACTTGCACCCCCTGCATTGCAACATGGTTTGTCCAGGAGCAAAGTTACAGATGTGCCGCTTTACATCTTTGCCCACTATGCGAGCGTACAAAGAAACGGCATGCCATGGCGTTTATGGGTGCGTGCATACATACACACGCTGCTGTGAACACTTTACATGAGCGGGAGCAGCATGTCGGCAACGGCCAGGCAGCGGGAGTAAGAGGCTACCGCTGCCATGTACATAGAGAGGGACCTGGTGGCTCACAGTGAGGACGGGTAGCGGGAGCATAGATATAATGCCTGTTGTGCTTGCGATCGCGGCGTGCGTGCATACGTACGCACTCACAATCATTTGCATATGAAAGAAGCCACGGCGGTGAATATGCACGCGATGCGTTCACATTGTAGAAACGCCACGCCATGGCTGTGAAATTGACAAAGATGTGTGAGGACACATTTGTACTTTTTTATTTTTTTTCTTGTGCTCTTATCTCAGAATGGCCCAAAATTACAGCAATAACTTGGTGGAAACTGCAGAATGATGGTTGCTCAATCAATCTGTTGGCCCACCTCCGGTGCATGCAAGGGAGTGGTTAATTTAGAAGAAATTCCTCCAGCACATCACAATGGTCCAGCAAAAGAAACGTACATCCTACATAATAATATCAATGCAGTGATCTATTACATACATTTGCAAACATATGGTAAACCACCAGCCATGGCAAGGTGTCTCTGCTCTGTTGGTCCTACACTACATAATAACGCCACTTCTTGTCATACATTTATGTATTTATAAATTGAAAGCCAACTCACCTGGAGGCATCCCAAGATCCTCCATTATGGCATTACAATGATCAGCACACCTAACAGCTACTGACCCCCTGAATGCTTCTCAAAACAGTGATAAACAGAAGGGGGTTGCTAGTGACAGATATTCAATACAAGGAGCATCCCAGTGACCACCATGGAATACCAAACAGCAATCGTATGACCGCTGTACAAAGAGCTCCCCAGTGATCTCCATACAGTATAGGGAGCACAGCACACTGGGTTGTGGAAGTGGGGGGGTAGCATGAAATAAGAAATGAAGAAGAAATATGTTATCTCATATGACATTTAATAACAGTACTAGTCACTACTACACAAGCATCCTATGGATTACAGCATGGGCAAAAATGAGGACACAAAAAGGGTAATGCAAAGCAAGCCTTATACCAATTAAATATGACCACTAGGAGGCACTCTTTATTGTTGTCTGAAGATATTTCAGTTTATATCAATAGATAAATTTGCAGAGTAATCTAGATGGCGGTTCCCTTTCTGATAAATTCAACAATGGAAATGAGAAAGCTACTTTGTGCAGTAAGAAACATAAAGAAAAATAAAGAGGAAAAACAGATACAGTATGTATTTACCTATTGTGTATGCTTTAAAAACGCCAGTGTCATTATTAAATATGATTGCTTTAAAATACTAGTGTCGTTTTATAATTAATAATTCTTTAAAATAGTTTTAAAAAGTATCCCAAACAGTCTTTAATTTCTTTAAAATGCTGATTGGGAGAGCATTTTTTTGACTCTACAATACTATGGAAGCCTAATAGTTAACAGAAATTTTCTGTTTAAATTCTGGAATTTACATACTGGGATAAAACTAATGATGCCACTGAAAGTGAGAGCGAAGTAACTACATATCACATAAATATTTGTTTTTATATATATATATATATATATATATATATATATATATATATTGGGTTCTGAAACATCGAAACATTGCGACTATCACCATCTGACCATCAGACCATCGAAACCATTGCGACTTGGATCTCTCCATAAGCTGCTCATTTGAGCAGCCACCAGGTACACACTGGAGGGCTGAGGGGGGTTAGTTTACATTTCCTGGGTGGCTGCATCTATATGCAGCCAATGGGGGGAGTCCTGCTATGCTGACCAATTAGCAATGACACTGGGGGAGAGTGTAGGGATGCAGAGAGGTTAGGAAGTCCCTCTGTGATTGGTGGTTGCTAGAAGAATATTTTCTGGCAGCTGCCCACTCTCCATTTCTGACTGGTCACATTGTTTGTGACCAGGTCAGATATTGCACAACCTGGTGTGGTCGCACATGATACGACCACGCCAGGCAAGTGGTTAAGTTTTCTTGATCTGGAGTCCTGAAGATCTCATTGTCACGATCCGGGTATCTGGACGCCATTACTTACCCTTCAGATGCCTCCTAAGGCTGGCTCAGCGTTCCAGGACCGGATCCCGCTGTTCCTGAGTTTCCACATGCAGAATGTCAGAGTGGTGATTTCATCAGCCGCGGCCTCCGCTGTGCCCGCGTGGTTAAATGTGCGCTTGTCAGTCTGGCGTCTCCTGTCTCCTGTGGCCGGCGTCGCCATTACTGTTTCAATTCTCACATGGATTACAAACCAAACTTCCCTCCAAGTGTCTGCATGGGCGCAGCCATCTTGGATTTTGTCATCTGATTATTTCCACCAATCTGCTGTCTGTATTGTTGATTTGCATAATTGCCTAGCCAACCCCTTCCTTGCTGCAGGTATAAGTATGCTGTGCCTGAGCAAGGAAGGCGTCAGTGCTTTGGTTGTCTAACCTAGTTCCAGTTTGTCTCTCTCCTGTGGTTGTCTTCCAGGTTCCAGCTCCTGTCTCCAGACTTCTGCTATAGAGACCCGCACCAGCATTCCATCTGCGGTGTAGCCTGACTCTCCGATCCATTCTGGACTCACCTGTTTCCAGCTACAACAATCACCTGCTTCCAGCCCAGCTTCCAGCAGTGTACAGCTTCTCTTAAAGGGCCGGTGTCCTTTCTGCAGTTTACCACTCTCCACCGGTATTATTATTTCACCGCTCTCAAACAATCACCTGCTTCCAGCCCAGCTTCCAGCAGTGTACAGCTTCTCTTAAAGGGCCGGTGTCCTTTCTGCAGTTTACCACTCTCCACCGGTATTATTATTTCACCGCTCTCAAACAATCACCTGCTTCCAGCCCAGCTTCCAGCAGTGTACAGCTTCTCTTAAAGGGCTGGTGTCCTTTTCTGCAGTTTACCACTCTCCACCGGTATTATTATTTCACCGCTCTCAAACTCCAAACTTTATTATTATTTCACCGCTCTCAAACTCCAAACTTCATTATTATTTCATCGCTCTCAAGTTCGTTTATTATTTAACTGGTTCCAGCCAGTATCCACTCCGTACCAACAACAGTCTGGTTCCAGTCAGTATCCACAGCAGCCGTTTTACCTTCAGCAGCCCAGCCTTTCCTGGAACATCAGCTGGTACGATCCTGGGTTCTCTCCATTGCTACAGTCAGGCCTGGTAAGGACTTTCCAACTAGAAGATTAAAAGAACTGTCTCACACTACCAGTGCCTGTGGCCCTTGCCACCCTGTAGTACCCAGGAATTGTATTTATCCTCTGTTGACTTTTATGTTTCCTTTTACTGCTGCTGTGTTACGGAGTTTGTCATAATAAACATCATTGACTTTTATCCTGGTTGTCGTGGTCACGCCTTCGGGCAGTTATTCTACATGTTACTTACATGTCTAGGGGTCTGATACAACCTCCCAGGTTCCGTTACATCTCAGCCCCTACAACTGAGGCTGCCTCCCGTCAGCTCAGGCCCTCAGTTGTGACAGTAAGCACTGACCTAATGAATCCAGCCGGAGACCAGGATCAAGCGGCCAGGCCGATGCAAGAACTGGCAGCCCGACTTGAACATCAGGAGGCTGCACAGGGCCACATCATCCGCTGTCTCCAGGATCTCTCTACACGGCTGGATGGGATTCAAACGACCCTCCGTGGACCTGGCACGTCCGGTGCGTCCACTACAGTGACACCAGCTGTAACCCCACCCACCTTACCCATTTCCAGTCCACATCTTCATCTTCCAACGCCAGCAAAATTTGATGGATCTCCAAGGTTCTGCAGGGGATTTCTCAATCAATGTGAAATCCACTTTGAGCTTCTACCTGGCAATTTCTTCAGTGACCGTACCAAAATTGCCTATATCATCTCCCTTCTCAGTGGCTCAGCCCTTGACTGGGCATCACCTTTATGGGAGAAGTCTGATCCCCTGCTATCCTCCTATACTGACTTTGTAGCTACATTCAGGCGCATCTTCGACGAGCCAGGCCGGATAACATCTGCTTCATCTGAGATTCTCCGTTTACGCCAGGGAACACGTACTGTGGGACAGTATCTTATACAGTTTAAAATCCTGGCATCCGAACTGGCATGGAACGACGAGGCCCTGTATGCTGCATTCTGGCATGGCTTATCAGAACGCATCAAGGATGAGTTAGCTACCAGAGACTTGCCCTCTAAGTTGGATGAGCTAATTTCTCTTTGCACGAAGGTTGATCTACGTTTCAGAGAGAGAGCAACCGAGCGAGGAAGATCATCTACTCCTAAATCTTCTGCTCCTCCTCCTCGTCAACCATCTCCATCCAAGGATGAGCCTATGCAAATTAGTCGTTCCCGTCTATCTCCCGCTGAGCGCCGAAGACGTCTCTCTGAGTCTCTCTGTCTCTACTGTGCAGCTCCGTCGCACACTATCAATGCCTGTCCCAAACGTCCGGGAAACTCCAGATCCTAGCTCGCCAAGGAGAGGGCCGGCTAGGAGTAATGATCTCCTCTCCATCTCCTCATGACTGTAACCTCCCAGTGTCGCTCCAAATTGCTCAACGTTACAGGAACGTCATTGCCCTCCTTGATTCCGGAGCAGCTGGGAATTTCATAACCGAAGCTTATGTTAAACGGTGGTCCCTACCCACCGAGAGACTGTCCTCGTCCATCTCTTTGACTGCCGTGGATGGCAGCAAGATTTTTGACGCAGTCATTTCCTTAAGGACTCTTCCAGTTCGTCTGAGAGTGGGAGTTCTTCATTCTGAGTATATTTCTTTTTTAGTGATTCCAAGAGCCACACATCCAGTGGTTTTAGGCCTTCCATGGCTCCGTCTCCACAACCCATCAATTGACTGGACGACTACGCAAATACTGGCATGGGGTCCCTCCTGTGCTGAGACTTGTTTAGCCAAAGTTCTTCCTGTTTGTTCTTCCTTCCCCAGGTCATCTGATGTTCCGCCTCCTCCATATCAAGACTTCACGGACGTGTTCAGTAAAGCCTCTGCTGATATCCTTCCTCCTCATAGAGAATGGGACTGCCCAATCGACCTCATTCCAGGGAAGGTTCCACCGCGAGGCCGAACTTATCCGTTGTCTCTGCCTGAGACACACTCCATGGAAGAGTACATCAAAGAGAACCTGGCGAAGGGTTTCATCCGACCATCTTCTTCTCCAGCCGGCGCAGGCTTCTTCTTCGTTAAGAAGAAAGACGGTGGTCTGCGTCCGTGCATCGACTACAGAGGTCTGAACGACATTACCGTCAAGAACCGATACCCTTTACCCCTGATTACCGAGCTCTTTGATAGAGTTAGTGGTGCAACTATTTTCACAAAGCTGGACTTGAGGGGTGCCTACAATCTCATCCGAATCCGTGAGGGTGACGAGTGGAAGACCGCCTTTAACACCCGTGACGGACATTATGAGTACCTCGTCATGCCCTTCGGATTGAGCAACGCTCCAGCAGTCTTCCAGCACTTCGTGAATGAGATTTTCAGGGACATCTTGTACCGCCATGTCGTGGTTTATCTAGACGACATCCTCATCTTTGCTAATAATCTCGAAGATCATCGTTTCTTGGTAAAAGAGGTTCTTTCCCGTCTCCGTGTCAATCACCTCTATTGTAAATTGGAGAAGTGTGTGTTTGAAGTTAAAACCATTCCGTTTCTAGGTTACATTGTGTCCGGTTCCGGACTAGAGATGGATCCTGAGAAACTCCAAGCAATCCAGAATTGGCCTATACCCTTAAGCCTCAAAGGGGTCCAGAGGTTCTTAGGGTTCGCCAATTATTATAGAAAATTTATACGAGACTTTTCCACCATTGTGGCGCCTATCACTGCATTAACCAAGAAAGGTGCTAATCCGTCCAAGTGGTCCGAGGAAGCTACACAGGCCTTTCACCTTCTGAAGCAACGGTTCATCTCTGCACCAGTTCTGAAACAGCCCGACACCGACTCTCCTTTTATCTTAGAGGTAGATGCCTCCTCCGTTGGAGTAGGAGCAGTGTTATCCCAGAGGGCAAAAGATGGACATCTACATCCTTGCAGTTTCTTCTCCCGGAAGTTCTCCCCTGCTGAGCGCAACTATGCCATTGGCGATCAGGAGTTGCTAGCCATCAAGCTCGCTCTGGAGGAGTGGAGATACCTGTTGGAGGGAGCTTCCCACTCAATCACCATACTTACCGACCACAAAAATCTTTTATATCTCAAAGGCGCACAATGTCTGAATCCTCGTCAGGCCAGATGGGCACTTTTCTTTTCTAGGTTTGACTTTAAACTCCAGTTCTGTCCGGGTTCTCAGAATCGTAAGGCCGATGCCCTTTCCCGCTCATGGGAGCAAGAAAATGAGTCCGAGTCTGCAGACAAGCATCCTATTATTAATCCGTTGGCATTCTCCACGGTAGGGATGGACTCTACGCCTCCACCAGGGAAAAGTTTTGTTAAGCCAGTTCTAAGGAAGAAGCTCATGCATTGGGCCCATGCTTCCCGTTTTGCTGGACATACAGGCATTCAGAAAACCCTTGAATTTATTTCTAGGTCCTACTGGTGGCCAACTCTGAAGAAGGACGTTATGGAATTTATTGCCTCCTGCCCAAAGTGTGCCCAACACAAAGTCTCCCGCCAGTCGCCTGCGGGGCAACTGGTTCCATTATCTGTTCCCCGTCGACCTTGGACCCATTTGTCGATGGACTTTGTTTCTGATCTACCTATCTGCAACAAGTTTAATACCATCTGGGTGGTAGTTGACCGGTTCACCAAGATGGCACATTTCATCCCTCTCACCGGTCTTCCGTCAGCTTCCAAGTTGGCTCAAGTGTTTATACAAGAGATCTTCCGACTTCACGGTCTTCCTGAAGAGATCATCTCGGATCGTGGAGTACAATTTGTAGCCAAATTTTGGCGAAGTTTGTGTCAAGCCCTCCAAGTCAAGTTAAAGTTTTCCACGGCTTACCATCCTCAGACCAATGGTCAAACCGAGAGGGTGAATCAGGACTTGGAGGCCTTCCTCCGTATATATGTGTCTTCCTCTCAAGATGACTGGGTTCAACTCCTTCCTTGGGCCGAGTTCAGCCACAACAATCAATACCATTCCTCATCTTCTTCTACACCATTCTTCATTAATTATGGATTCCACCCTAAAGTCCCAGAATTCCAACCGCTTCCCGCAACTTCTGTTCCAGCAGTGGATGTCACCTTGCGTCAGTTTTCAAATAACTGGAGGAACGTCCGCGCAGCCCTGCTTAAAGCCTCATTCAGGTATAAGAAGTTTGCCGATAGGAAGCGTAGAGCGGTTCCTGCTCTCAAGGTGGGTGATCGTGTGTGGCTGTCCACGAAGAATTTGAGGTTGAGAGTTCCCAGCATGAAATTTGCACCTCGCTACATCGGACCCTTCAAGATTGAACAAGTCATCAATCCTGTTGCCTACAGGTTACAGTTACCATCCTTCTTGAAAATACCCAGGACATTTCATGTTTCTTTGTTGAAACCGCTGATCCTGAATCGGTTTCATTCCGCACTTCCTCCAGCTCCCAAAGTTCAGACTCAACGGGGAGTCGAGTACGAGGTGGCCAAGATTTTGGACTCACGTTTCCGTTACAGTCAGTTACAATACCTCATTGACTGGAAGGGCTATGGTCCTGAAGAACGCTCTTGGACCAATGCCTCAGACGTCCATGCTCCTGCCTTGGTCCGAAATTTCCACGCAAAGTTTCCTTTAAAGCCTAAGAAGTGTCCTGGGGCCACTCCTAAAGGGGGGGGTGCTGGCACGATCCGGGTATCTGGACGCCATTACTTACCCTTCAGATGCCTCCTAAGGCTGGCTCAGCGTTCCAGGACCGGATCCCGCTGTTCCTGAGTTTCCACATGCAGAATGTCAGAGTGGTGATTTCATCAGCCGCGGCCTCCGCTGTGCCCGCGTGGTTAAATGTGCGCTTGTCAGTCTGGCGTCTCCTGTCTCCTGTGGCCGGCGTCGCCATTACTGTTTCAATTCTCACATGGATTACAAACCAAACTTCCCTCCAAGTGTCTGCATGGGCGCAGCCATCTTGGATTTTGTCATCTGATTATTTCCACCAATCTGCTGTCTGTATTGTTGATTTGCATAATTGCCTAGCCAACCCCTTCCTTGCTGCAGGTATAAGTATGCTGTGCCTGAGCAAGGAAGGCGTCAGTGCTTTGGTTGTCTAACCTAGTTCCAGTTTGTCTCTCTCCTGTGGTTGTCTTCCAGGTTCCAGCTCCTGTCTCCAGACTTCTGCTATAGAGACCCGCACCAGCATTCCATCTGCGGTGTAGCCTGACTCTCCGATCCATTCTGGACTCACCTGTTTCCAGCTACAACAATCACCTGCTTCCAGCCCAGCTTCCAGCAGTGTACAGCTTCTCTTAAAGGGCCGGTGTCCTTTCTGCAGTTTACCACTCTCCACCGGTATTATTATTTCACCGCTCTCAAACAATCACCTGCTTCCAGCCCAGCTTCCAGCAGTGTACAGCTTCTCTTAAAGGGCCGGTGTCCTTTTCTGCAGTTTACCACTCTCCACCGGTATTATTATTTCACCGCTCTCAAACTCCAAACTTTATTATTATTTCACCGCTCTCAAACTCCAAACTTCATTATTATTTCATCGCTCTCAAGTTCGTTTATTATTTAACTGGTTCCAGCCAGTATCCACTCCGTACCAACAACAGTCTGGTTCCAGCCAGTATCCACAGCAGCCGTTTTACCTTCAGCAGCCCAGCCTTTCCTGGAACATCAGCTGGTACGATCCTGGGTTCTCTCCATTGCTACAGTCAGGCCTGGTAAGGACTTTCCAACTAGAAGATTATAAGAACTGTCTCACACTACCAGTGCCTGTGGCCCTTGCCACCCTATAGTACCCAGGAATTGTATTTATCCTCTGTTGACTTTTATGTTTCCTTTTACTGCTGCTGTGTTACGGAGTTTGTCATAATAAACATCATTGACTTTTATCCTGGTTGTCGTGGTCACGCCTTCGGGCAGTTATTCTACATGTTACTTACATGTCTAGGGGTCTGATACAACCTCCCAGGTTCCGTTACATCTCAGCCCCTACAACTGAGGCTGCTCCCGTAAGCTCAGGCCCTCAGTTGTGACACTCATAGGTCCAAGTCGCCCCTCTACTAAATTCTGTAATCAGTGGTACTATACTGAATGCCTCGGATAGAATGTAAATTTCTCTTTCAGGGCAGTATATACAAAGCAGTCAGTTTTCAGCTCTGTCTTGGATAAGTTCATTTCTCTGGCTGGAATTTTTTTAGCATTATTTTCCTTATAAAGCGGTGCAGCACTATATAAGTCTGGAAAGAAATGTTGGCTGGTGCGCACTTGAGTCCATTTTGATGATCCAGACTTCTGATGTTGTTATTTGTTAATGTATGTTGGCTTAAGTTTTGGGGGGGATTTTCTTTGTTTTATCCATTCTCATTCCTTATATATATAAATATATATATATATATATATATATATATATATGCAAACCAACAGAGGCGGCACTCACGGACTCAGTATAAAGTGAAAATACAGTGCTTTACTTATCAACGTTTCCGGGTACTTCCCCCTGGCATCAGGACACACTTACGGGGGGGAGTACACAGAAATGTTGATAAGTAAGGCACTTTATTTTCACTTTATACTGAGTCCGGGAGTGCCGCATCTGTTGGTTTGCATATTGGATGGGGTTTGCTGGCCCCTAGGAGGGCACCCTGGCAGGATATTGTTGTGGCTTACAATGGAGTGCCGGATTGTGGACTGGTATATATATATATAACAGAGATCAGGGTTCCCTGGGGGTAGATGGACACCTCCAAGTCCAAACACACATCAGCTAGGAGAATAGGAATTTAATACCAACCAGTAATTCCTTTTCTCGTAGTCCGTAGTGGATACTGGGAAGTACTTTAGTACCATAGGTATAGATCAAGTCCATTGGAGCCTGGCACTTTAAAAAATCAATTAGTGTTTGCTGGCTACTCCCCTCTATGCCCCTCCTGCAGACTCATTCTAAGAAAACTGTCCCTGAGGAGACGGACATACTTTGAGAGAAGGATATAAACACAAAGGGGGTTATTCTGACCTGTTCGCACGCTGCTGTTTTTTGCAGCGCAGCGATCAGGTCACTACTGCGCATGCGTATGCACCGCAATGTGTAGGTGTATCATACGGGTACAAAGAGGATCATTGCTGTGCGATGGATTTAATGAAGAATCCATTCGCACAGCCGATCGCAAGGAGATTGACAGGAAGAAGGCGTTAATGGGTGTCAACTGACCGTTTTCTGGGAGTGTTTGGTAAAACGCAGGCGTGTCCAAGCGTTTGCAGGGCGGGTGTCCGATGTCAATTCCGGGACCAGACAGGCTGAAGTGATCGCAAGGGCTGAGTAAGTTCAGACCTCCTCGGAAACTGCACAAAATGTTTTTGCAGAGCTCGGCTGCACTGGCGTTCGCACACTTGCAAAGCGAAAATACACTCCCTTATCTGATCTAACTATCTGATCGCAGCGCTGCAAAAAGTAGCTAGTGAGTGATCAACTCGGAATGACCCCCAAAAAGCGGTGAGGTAATGAACCAACGCGCAACAATAACCATGATAGCAGAGCTAACCAGAACAGAGGAAAGCAATGCTAACTAATAAAGGATAGCAACGCTAACCAAACATGGAACAGGGACAGCAACAGCAGACCCAAACAAGAACACTTACAACCAGGTAAGCAGGAACACGAAGCACTGAGACGGTCGCCCATGATCCATTACGGACTACGAGAAAAGGAATTACTGGTAGGAATTAAATTTCTATTTTCTCTAACGTCCTAATGGATACTGGGAAGTGCTGTAGTACCATGGAGAAGTCCTAAAGCTTCCAGAACGGGTGGGAGAGTGCTGAGACCCCTGCAAAACCACCTGACCCAACTGAAGGTCATCCCTAGCCAAGGTATCGAACCTATAGAACTTAACGAACGTATTCGAACCAGACCAGGTAGCTGCATGGCACAACTGTAAGGCTGAGACACCCCGGGTAGCCGCCCATGAAGAACCCACTGACCTAGTGGAGTGGGCCTGGATAGAACTTGGCAGCGGCAATGCTGCCGAACAATAGGCTTGTTGGATGGTCAACCTCAGCCAACAAGCAATGGACTGCTTAGAAGCATGACAACCAATTTTGGTAGCGTCATAAAGGACAAAAAGCGAGTCAGACTTCCTGTGACAAGCTGTCCTCTTGACGTAAATCCTCAAAGCTCTCACAACGTCCAAAGACTTTGGAGCAACCGATGCGTCAGACAGTACCGGAACCACTATCAGTTGATTAATGTGAAAAGCCGATACTGTCACGATCCGGGTATCTGGACGCCATTTCTTACCTATCAGATGCCTCCTAAGGCTGGCTCAGCGCTCCAGGACCGGATCCCATCTGTTATCCTGATGTGCACATTCCCGCATCCTCTCCTGTCTCTCTGGACGCAGTCACAGTAACGCCTTATACATCTGGCATGGCGTCTCCCGCGGCCTCCGCCGCCGTCCCTGAGCTTCTGCATTCAGAGTGGCGATTACGTCAGCCGCGGCCTCCGCTGTGTCCGCGTGGTCGGATGTGCATCTGTCAGCCTGGCGTCTCCTGTCTCCGGTGGCCGGCGCCGCCATTACTGTTTTCCAGACCACATGGATTACAATCCAAACTTCCCTCCAAGTGTCTGCATGGGCGCAGCCATCTTGGATTCTGTCAGCTGATCTTTCCTACCAATCCGTTGTCAGTATTATTAATTTGCATAATTGCCTAGCCGATGCCTTCCTTGCTGCAGGTATAAATAGGTTGTGCCTGAGCAAGGAAGGCGTCAGTGCTTTGGTTGTCAAACCTAGTTCCAGTTTGTCTCTCTCCTGTGATTGTCTTCCAGGTTCCAGCTCCTGTCTCCAGACTTCTGCTATAGAGACCCGCACCAGCATTCCATCTGCGGTGTAGCCTGACTCTCCGATCCATTCTGGACTCACCTGTTTCCAGCTACAACATCACCTGCTTCCAGCTCAGCTTCCAGCAGTGTTCAGCTTCTCTTAAAGGGCCGGTGTCCTTTCTGCAGTTTACCACTCTCCACCGGTATTATTATTTCTCCGCTCTCAAATTCTACATTTCATCTATATTGCATCGCTCTCAAGCTTTATTTATTATTTAACTGGTTCCAGCCAGTATCCACTCCGTGCCAACACCTGTCTGGTTCTAACTAGTACCCACAGCAGCATTTTATCTACAGCAGTCCAGCTTTCCCTGGAACACCAGCTGGTACGACCCTGGGCTTTCCTCATTGCTACAGTTGAGCCTGGTAAGGACTTTCCAACTTGCAGATAATAAGAACTGTCTCATACCACCAGAGCTCTGTGGCCCCTGCCACCCTGTAGTACCCAGGAACTGTATTATTATTTCTCTGCTGATTTTTATGTTTCTTTTTACTGCTACTGTGATGCATGGAGTTTGTCATAAATAAATATCATTGACTTTTACTCAAGTTGTCGTGGTCACGCCTTCGGGCGGTTTCTCTTCATGTTACTTACATGTCCAGGGGTCTGATACAACCTCCCAGGTTCCGGTACATCTCAGCCCCTACAACTGAGGCTGCCTTCCGTCAGCTCAGGCCCTCAGTTGTGACAGTAAGCACTGACCTAATGAATCCAGCCGGAGACCAGGATCAAGCGGCCAGGCCGATGCAAGAACTGGCAGCCCGACTAGAACATCAGGAGGCTGCACAGGGCCACATCATCCGCTGTCTCCAGGATCTCTCTACTCGGCTGGATGGGATTCAGACAACTCTCCGTGGATCAGGCGCTTCTGGTGCGTCAACCACAGTGACTCCAGCTATAACCCCACCCACCTTACCCGTTTCTGCTCCACGTCTTCATCTTCCAACGCCAGCAAAATTTGACGGATCTCCAAGATTCTGCAGGGGATTTCTCAACCAGTGTGAGATTCAGTTTGAGCTACAACCTGGCAATTTTCCCAGTGACCGTACAAAAATTGCCTACATCATCTCTCTTCTCAGTGGCTCAGCCCTCGACTGGGCATCACCGTTATGGGAGAGGTCCGACACCCTGCTATCTTCTTACACTGCATTCGTGTCAACATTCAGGCGCATCTTCGACGAGCCAGGCCGGGTAACTTCAGCTTCGTCTGAGATTCTCCGTTTACGCCAGGGATCACGTACTGTAGGACAATATCTTATACAGTTCCAGATTCTGGCATCTGAACTGGCATGGAACGACGAGGCCCTGTATGCTGCATTCTGGCATGGTTTATCCGAGCGTATTAAAGATGAGTTAGCTACCAGAGACTTACCCTCCAAGTTAGATGAGCTAATCTCACTTTGTACGAAAGTTGACTTACGTTTCAGAGAGAGAGCAACTGAGCGTGGAAGATCATCTGCTCCAAAATCTTCTGCTCCTCCTCCTCGCCAACTGTCACCAACTAAAGATGAACCCATGCAAATTGGCCGTTCCCGTTTAACTCCTGCTGAGCGCCGAAGACGTCTCTCTGAGTCTCTCTGTCTGTATTGTGCAGCTCCGTCTCACACTATTAATGCCTGTCCCAAACGTCCGGGAAACTCCAAATCCTAGCTCGCCAAGGAGAGGGCCGACTAGGAGTAATGATCTCCTCTCCATCTCCTCAAGATTGTAATCTCCCAGTCTCGCTTCAAGTTGCTCAACGTTATCAGAACGTCATTGCCCTCCTGGATTCCGGAGCAGCTGGGAACTTTATTACCGAAGCCTATGTTAAACGGTGGTCCCTACCCACCGAGAGACTTCCTTCCTCCTTTTCCTTAACTGCCGTGGATGGCAGTAAAATTTTTGATACAGTTATTGTTCTAAGGACTCTACCAGTTCGTCTGAGAGTGGGAGTTCTTCATTCCGAACTTATTTCACTTTTAGTGATTCCAAGAGCCACACATCCTGTGGTCCTGGGCCTTCCATGGCTCCGTCTTCACAATCCTACAATTGATTGGACGACTACGCAAATTCTGGCATGGGGTTCCTCCTGTGCTGAGACATGTTTGTTTAAAGTGTTGCCTGTCTGTTCTTCCTCCCCCAGGTCGTCTGATGTTCCACCTCCTCCATATCAAGATTTCACGGATGTGTTCAGTAAAGCTTCTGCTGATATCCTTCCTCCTCATAGAGAATGGGACTGCCCGATTGATCTCGTTCCAGGGAAGGTTCCACCTCGAGGCCGAACTTATCCGTTGTCTCTGCCTGAGACGCATTCTATGGAGGAATACATTAAAGAGAACCTAGCAAAGGGGTTCATTCGACCTTCTTCTTCTCCAGCCGGCGCAGGCTTCTTTTTTGTAAAAAAGAAAGATGGTGGTCTGCGGCCGTGCATCGACTACAGAGGTTTGAACGACATTACCATCAAGAACCGCTATCCTTTACCCCTGATTACTGAGCTCTTTGACAGAGTTAGCGGAGCTACCATCTTTACAAAGCTGGACTTGAGAGGTGCATACAATCTCATCCGGATCCGTGAGGGTGACGAGTGGAAGACCGCATTTAACACCCGTGACGGACATTATGAGTACCTCGTCATGCCCTTCGGATTGAGCAATGCTCCAGCTGTCTTCCAGCATTTCGTCAATGAGATTTTCAGAGACATTCTATACCGACATGTCGTGGTCTATCTAGATGATATCCTCATTTTTGCCAACAATTTAGAGGAACATCGTTTTTGGGTAAAGGAGGTTCTGTCCCGTCTCCGTGTCAATCATCTCTATTGCAAATTAGAGAAATGCGTCTTTGAAGTCAAGTCCATTCCGTTTCTAGGGTACATTGTGTCCGGTTCCGGACTAGAGATGGATCCTGAGAAACTACAAGCAATCCAGAATTGGCCGGTACCCTTAACCCTCAAAGGGGTCCAGAGGTTCTTAGGGTTCGCCAATTATTACCGAAAGTTTATACGAGACTTTTCCACCATTGTGGCGCCTATTACTGCTTTCACCAAGAAGGGTGCTAACCCGTCCAAGTGGTCTGAAGAAGCCATGCAAGCTTTTCATCTTTTAAAACAGAGGTTCATCTCTGCGCCTGTCCTGAAACAGCCTGACATCGACTCTCCTTTCATCTTAGAGGTGGATGCCTCCTCCGTTGGAGTAGGAGCGGTGTTATCTCAGAGGGCTAAAGATGGCCATTTACATCCTTGCAGTTTCTTCTCACGGAAGTTCTCCCCAGCGGAGCGCAACTATGCCATTGGCGACCAGGAGTTGCTAGCCATCAAGCTCGCTCTAGAGGAGTGGAGATATCTGTTGGAGGGAGCTTCTCATTCAATCACCATCCTTACAGACCACAAGAACCTTCTATATCTGAAAGGCGCACAATGTCTCAACCCTCGTCAGGCCAGATGGGCACTTTTCTTTTCCAGGTTCGACTTTAAACTCCAGTTCTGTCCGGGCTCTCAGAATCGCAAGGCCGATGCCCTTTCCCGCTCATGGGAGCAAGAAAATGAGTCAGAGTCTTCAGACAAGCATCCTATTATAAATCCGTTGGCATTCTCCACGGTAGGGATGGACTCTACGCCCCCATCAGGGAAAAGTTTTGTGAAGCCGACACTAAGGAAGAAGCTCATGCATTGGGCCCATGCTTCCCGCTTTGCCGGACATACAGGTATCCAAAAAACCCTGGAGTTTATCTCTAGGTCCTATTGGTGGCCAACTCTGAAAAAGGACGTTTTGGAGTTTATTGCATCTTGCCCAAAGTGTGCTCAACATAAAGTATCCCGCCAGTCGCCTGCGGGGCAACTGGTTCCACTATCTGTTCCCCGTCGACCATGGACCCATTTGTCGATGGATTTTATTACTGATTTGCCCATTTGCAACAAGTTTAATACCATCTGGGTGGTAGTTGACCGGTTCACCAAGATGGCACACTTCATTCCTCTTACCGGTCTTCCGTCAGCTTCCAAGTTGGCTCAAGTATTCATACAAGAGATCTTTCGACTCCACGGTCTTCCAGAAGAAATTATCTCAGATCGAGGAGTTCAATTCACAGCCAAATTCTGGCGAAGTTTATGTCAAGTCCTCCAAGTCAAGCTAAAGTTTTCCACGGCTTACCATCCTCAGACCAATGGTCAAACTGAGAGGGTGAATCAGGACTTGGAATCCTTCCTCCGCATCTATGTGTCCTCCTCTCAAGATGACTGGGTTCAATTACTTCCCTGGGCCGAGTTCTGTCATAACAACCAGTATCATTCTTCATCTTCTTCAACACCATTCTTCACCAACTTTGGATTCCACCCTAAAGTCCCTGAGTTCCAACCGCTTCCAGCAACTTCTGTTCCCGCAGTGGATATCACCTTGCATCAGTTTGCCAATATCTGGAAGAGCGTACGATCAGCTCTGCTCAAGGCATCGTTCAGGTACAAGAAGTTTGCGGATAAGAAGCGTCGAGCAGTTCCTGCTCTCAAGGTGGGTGATCGGGTATGGTTATCCACGAAGAATTTGAGGTAAAGAGTTCCCAGTATGAAGTTTGCACCTTGCTACATCGGTCCTTTTAAAATTGATCAAGTCATCAATCCTGTTGCTTACAGACTCCAGTTGCCTCCCTTCTTAAAAATACCCAGGACATTCCATGTTTCCCTGTTGAAACCGCTAATCTTGAATCGGTTTCATTCCTCACTTCCTCCAACTCCGAAAGTCCAAACTCAACGAGGCGTTGAGTATGAAGTAGCCAAGATCCTGGACTCACGTCACCGTTACGGTCAACTTCAGTATCTTATTGACTGGAAGGGTTATGGCCCTGAGGAACGTTCATGGACCAATGCTTCTGATGTCCATGCTCCTGCCTTGGTCCGGAGATTCCATTCCAAGTTTCCTCAAAAGCCAAAGAAGTGTCCTGGGGCCACTCCTAAAGGGGGGGGTGCTGTCACGATCCGGGTATCTGGACGCCATTTCTTACCTATCAGATGCCTCCTAAGGCTGGCTCAGCGCTCCAGGACCGGATCCCATCTGTTATCCTGATGTGCACATTCCCGCATCCTCTCCTGTCTCTCTGGACGCAGTCACAGTAACGCCTTATACATCTGGCATGGCGTCTCCCGCGGCCTCCGCCGCCGTCCCTGAGCTT
Source organism: Pseudophryne corroboree (assembly GCF_028390025.1). Classification (NCBI taxonomy): domain Eukaryota; kingdom Metazoa; phylum Chordata; class Amphibia; order Anura; family Myobatrachidae; genus Pseudophryne; species Pseudophryne corroboree. The sequence goes on from NC_086453.1 coordinate 232,314,845, forward strand.
CTGCATTCAGAGTGGCGATGACGTCAGCCGCGGCCTCCGCTGTGTCCGCGTGGTCGGATGTGCATCTGTCAGCCTGGCGTCTCCTGTCTCCGGTGGCCGGCGCCGCCATTACTGTTTTCCAGACCACATGGATTACAATCCAAACTTCCCTCCAAGTGTCTGCATGGGCGCAGCCATCTTGGATTCTGTCAGCTGATCTTTCCTACCAATCCGTTGTCAGTATTATTAATTTGCATAATTGCCTAGCCAATGCCTTCCTTGCTGCAGGTATAAATAGGTTGTGCCTGAGCAAGGAAGGCGTCAGTGCTTTGGTTGTCAAACCTAGTTCCAGTTTGTCTCTCTCCTGTGATTGTCTTCCAGGTTCCAGCTCCTGTCTCCAGACTTCTGCTATAGAGACCCGCACCAGCATTCCATCTGCGGTGTAGCCTGACTCTCCGATCCATTCTGGACTCACCTGTTTCCAGCTACAACATCACCTGCTTCCAGCTCAGCTTCCAGCAGTGTTCAGCTTCTCTTAAAGGGCCGGTGTCCTTTCTGCAGTTTACCACTCTCCACCGGTATTATTATTTCTCCGCTCTCAAATTCTACATTTCATCTATATTGCATCGCTCTCAAGCTTTATTTATTATTTAACTGGTTCCAGCCAGTATCCACTCCGTGCCAACACCTGTCTGGTTCTAACCAGTACCCACAGCAGCATTTTATCTACAGCAGTCCAGCTTTCCCTGGAACACCAGCTGGTACGACCCTGGGCTTTCCTCATTGCTACAGTTGAGCCTGGTAAGGACTTTCCAACTTGCAGATAATAAGAACTGTCTCATACCACCAGAGCTCTGTGGCCCCTGCCACCCTGTAGTACCCAGGAACTGTATTATTATTTCTCTGCTGATTTTTATGTTTCTTTTTACTGCTACTGTGATGCATGGAGTTTGTCATAAATAAATATCATTGACTTTTACTCAAGTTGTCGTGGTCACGCCTTCGGGCGGTTTCTCTTCATGTTACTTACATGTCCAGGGGTCTGATACAACCTCCCAGGTTCCGGTACATCTCAGCCCCTACAACTGAGGCTGCCTTCCGTCAGCTCAGGCCCTCAGTTGTGACAGATACTTTCGGCAAAAACTGTGGGCGAGTCCTGAGCTCCGTCCTATCCTTGTGAAATATGAAATATGGGCTCTTACAGGATAAGGCTTCCAATTCTGACATACGTCGTGCAGAGGCTAAAGCCAGCAACGTGACAGCCTTCCACGTTAGATATTTCAAGTCCACCCTGTGTAAGGGTTCAAAGTTCAAACCAGTCCGACTGTAGGAAAGTCAGGACCACATTGAGATTCCACGGATCCATGGGAGGGACAAAGGGAGGTTGAATGTGAAGAACACCCTTTAGGAAAGTCTGTACCTCTGGGAGTACCACAAGTTGTTTCTGGAAGAATATAGAGAGAGCTGAAATCTGAACTTTGAGTGAGCCTAACCTTAGGCCCTTATCCTCACCTGCTTGCAGGAAAGTAGAAAACGGCCAAGTCGAAATTCCGCAGGAGGATATTTTCTACCCTCGCAACACAAGACATATTTCTTACAGATATGGTGGTCGTGTTTGGACGCGACCACCTTACGGGCCTGGACCATAGTGGAAACCACCTTAGATGGGAGACCCTATCTGGTTTAGATCTCCCTTTCAACTTCCAAGCCATTAAACGTAGCCGCAGTAAGTTTGGATAGAAAAACGGTCATTGTTGAAGAAGGTCTTTGAGTAGCGGCAGAGGCCAGGGATCCTCCAGAGACATGGTCAGGAGGTCCGCGTACCAGGCCCTTCGGGGCAAATATAGGGCAATTAGAATTGCCTGAACTCTTTCCCTTTTGAGTCTTTTTAGAACTCTTGGAATGAGAGGGATTGGAGGAAAAAGGGACACGAACTGGTAGTTCCATGTCGCCGTCAGAGCGTCCACTACTGCGGCCTGCGGATCCCTCATTCTGGAACAGTAATGATGGAGCTTCTTGTTGAGCCGAGAAGCCATCAGGTCTATCTGCGGACAGTCCCACCGGTGAATTAGTTGTTGGAACACCTGAGGGTGAAGGCCCCATTCCCCCGGATGGAGGTCGTGCCTGCTGAGGAAGTCCGCTTCCCAGTTATCCACTCCTGGAATGAATATGGCTGAGATGGCCCTTGTGTTGGCTTACATCCAGAGGAGTATCCTTGACACCTCTCACATTGCAGCCCTGCATCTTGCTCCTCCCTGTCGGTTGATGTATGCCACCGCCGTGGCGTTGTCCGACTGCACCTGGATGGATTGATTCTGAAGGCGATAGGAGGCCTGCAGCCGAGCAATGTAAATTGCTCTGCTTTCCAAAATATTTATGGGAAGAGCAGATTCCTGCTCGACCATTTCCTCTGGAACTGTGCCCCCTGGGTCACAGCACCCCAACCCCTGGTATCCGTTGTCAGTAGGGTCCAAGACTGGGTGCTGAAAGACCGACCCTCCACAAGGTGGGAAACCTGTAGTCACCACAACAGGGAGATCCATGCTTTTGGTGAGAGAGTTTTACATTGGTGCATGTGCAGGTGAGAACCTGACCAGTCGTCCAGCAGATCCAGCTGGAACGGACGTGCATGAAACCTGCCATATTGTATTGCCTGGTAGGAGGCTACCATCTTGCCCAGCAACGGAATGCAAAGATGAATCGAGACCTTGCGAGGCCTGAGCACTGAGCGAATCATAGCCTGGATAGTCGATGCTTTATCCATTGGAAGGAATACCTTCTGAAATATCATGTCCAGGATCATTCCCAGGAATTGAAGTCTCTGAGACGGTTCCAGGTGAGACTTCTGGAAATTTAGGATTCATCCGTGGTCCGTAAGCAGGTGAGTTGTCAATTCCATGCTGTGTGTCACAACTGAGGGCCTGGGCTGACGGGAGGCAGCCTCAGTTGTAGGGACTGTCACAACTGAGGGCCTGAGCTGACGGGAGGCAGCCTCAGTTGTAGGGGCTGAGGTGTAATGGAACCTGGCAGGTTGTATCAGACCCCTAGACATGTAGAAGAATTGCCCGAAGGCGTGACCACGACAACCAGGAATAAAAGTCAATGATGTTTATTATGACAACTCCGCAACACAGCAGCAGTAAAAGAAAACGTAAAAGTCAGCAAAGAATAAATACAGTTCCTGGGTACTACAGGATGGCAGGAGCCACAGGGCACTGGTAGTGTGAGATAGTTCTTATGATCTTCTAGATGGAAAGTCCTTACCAGGCCCGACTGTAGCAATGGAGATAACCCAGGATTGTGCCAGCTGATGTTCCAGGAAAAGCTGGGTTGCTGAAGATAAAACATCTGCTGTGGATACTGGCTGGAACCAGACTGTTGTTAGCACGGAGTGGATACTGGCTGGAACCAGTTAAATAATAAATGAACTTGGGAGCGATGAAATATGAACTGAAATGTAGAACTTGAGAGCGGAGAAATAATAATACCGGTGGAGAGTGGTAAAGTGTAGAAAGGACACCGGCCCTTTAAGGGAAGCTGTACTCTGCTGGAAGCTGAGCTGGAAGCAGGTAATGTTGTAGCTGGAAACAGATGAATCCACAATGGATTGGAGAGTCAGGCTACACCGCAGGTGGAATGCTGGTGCGGGTCTCTATGGTGGAAGTCTTGAGACAGGAGCTGGAACCTGGAAGACAATCACAGGAGAGAGACAAACAGGAACTAGGTTTGACAACCAAAGCACTGACGCCTTCCTTGCTCAGGCACAGTGTATTTATACCTGCAGCAAGGAAGGGATTGGCTAGGCAATTATGCAGATTAACAATACTGACAACAGATTGGAGGAAATGATCAGCTGACAGAATCCAAGATGGCTGCGCCCATGCAGACACTTGGAGGGAAGTTTGGTTTGTAATCCATGTGGTAATGAAAACAGTAATGGCGGCGCCGGCCACTGGAGACAGGAGACGCCAGGCTGACAAGTGCACATCCAACCACGCGGACACAGCGGAGGCCGCGGCTGACGTAATCGCCACTCTGACACTCTGCATGCAGAAGCTCAGGGACGGCGGCGGAGGCCGCGGGAGACGCCATGCCAGATGTAATAAGGCGTTACTGTGACAGCGTCTCAGAGAGACAGGAGAGGATGCAGGAATGTGAACATTAGGATAACAGATGGGATCCGGTCCTGGAGCGCTGAGCCAGCCTTAGGAGGCATCTGATGGGTAAGAAATGGCGTCCAGATACCCGGATCGTGACAGCACCCCCCCCTTTAGGAGTGGCCCCAGGACACTTCTTTGGCTTTTGAGGAAACTTGGAATGGAATCTCCGGACCAAGGCAGGAGCATGGACATCAGAAGCATTGGTCCATGAACGTTCCTCAGGGCCGTAACCCTTCCAGTCAATAAGATACTGTAGTTGACCGTAACGGTGACGTGAGTCCAGGATCTTGGCCACTTCATACTCAACACCTCGTTGAGTTTGGACTTTCGGAGTTGGAGGAAGTGAGGAATGAAACCGATTCAAGATCAGCGGTTTCAACAGGGAAACATGGAATGTCCTGGGTATTTTTAAGAAGGGAGGCAACTGGAGTCTGTAAGCAACAGGGTTGATGACTTGTTCAATCTTGAAAGGACCGATATAGCGAGGTGCAAACTTCATACTGGGAACTCTTAACCTCAAATTCTTCGTGGATAACCATACCCGATCACCCACCTTGAGAGCAGGAACTGCTCGACGCTTCTTATCCGCAAACTTCTTGTACCTGAACGATGCCTTGAGCAGAGCTGATCGTACGCTCTTCCAGATATTGGCAAACTGATGCAAGGTGATATCCACTGCGGGAACAGAAGTTGCTGGAAGCGGTTGGAACTCAGGAACTTTAGGGTGGAATCCAAAGTTAGTGAAGAATGGTGTTGAAGCAGATGAAGAATGATACTGGTTGTTATGACAGAACTCGGCCCAGGGAAGTAATTGAACCCAGTCATCTTGAGAGGAGGACACATAGATGCGGAGGAAGGCCTCCAAGTCCTGATTCACCCTCTCGGTTTGACCATTGGTCTGAGGATGGTAAGCCGTGGAAAACTTTAGCTTGACTTGAAGGACTTGACATAAACTTCGCCAGAATTTGGCTGTGAATTGAACTCCTCGATCTGAGATAATTTCTTCAGGAAGACCGTGGAGTCGGAAGATCTCTTGTATGAATACTTGAGCCAACTTGGAAGCTGACGGAAGACCGGTGAGAGGAATGAAGTGTGCCATCTTGGTGAACCGGTCAACTACCACCCAGATGGTATTGAACTTGTTGCACATGGGTAAATCTGTAATAAAATCCATCGACAAGTGGGTCCATGGTCGACGGGGAACGGATAGTGGAACCAGTTGCCCCGCAGGCGACTGGCGGGATACTTTATGTTGGGCACACTTTGGGCAAGATGCAATAAACTCCAAGACGTCCTTTTTCAGAGTTGGCCACCAATAGGACCTAGAGATAAACTCCAGGGTTTTTTGGATACCTGTATGTCCGGCAAAACGGGAAGCATGGGCCCAATGCATGAGCTTCTTCCTTAGCATCGGCTTCACAAAACTTTTCCCTGATGGGGGCGTAGAGTCCATCCCTACCGTGGAGAATGCCAACGGATTTATAATAGGATGCTTGTCTGAAGACTCTGACTCGTTTTCTTGCTCCCATGAGCGGGAAAGGGCATCGGCCTTGCGATTCTGAGAGCCCGGACAGAACTGGAGTTTAAAGTCGAACCTGGAAAAGAAAAGTGCCCATCTGGCCTGACGAGGGTTGAGACATTGTGCGCCCTTCAGGTATAAAAGGTTCTTGTGGTCTGTAAGTATGGTGATTGAATGAGAAGCTCCCTCCAACAGATACCTCCACTCTTCTAGAGCGAGCTTGATGGCTAGCAACTCCTGGTCGCCAATGGCATAGTTGCGCTCAGCTGGGGAGAACTTCCGGGAGAAGAAGCTGCAAGGGTGTAAATGGCCATCTTTAGCCCTCTGAGATAACACCGCTCCTACTCCAACGGAGGAGGCATCCACCTCTAAGATGAAAGGAGAGTCGATGTCAGGCTGTTTCAGAACAGGCGCAGAGATGAACCTTTGTTTTAAAAGATGAAATGCTTGCATGGCTTCTTCAGACCACTTGGACGGGTTAGCACCCTTCTTAGTGAAAGCAGTAATAGGCGCCACAATGGTGGAAAAGTCTCGTATAAACTTTCGGTAATAGTTGGCGAACCCTAAGAACCTCTGGACCCCTTTGAGGGTTAAGGGTACCGGCCAATTTTGGATTGCTTGTAGTTTCTCAGGATCCATCTCTAGTCCGGAACCGGACACAATGTACCCTAGAAACGGAATGGACTTGACTTCAAAGACGCATTTCTCTAATTTGCAATAGAGATGATTGACACGGAGACGGGACAGAACCTCTTTAACCCAAAAACGATGTTCCTCTAAATCGTTGGCAAAAATGAGGATATCGTCTAGATAGACCACGACATGACGGTATAGAATGTCTCTGAAGATCTCATTGACAAAATGCTGGAAGACAGCTGGAGCATTGCTCAATCCGAAGGGCATGACGAGGTACTCAATGTCCGTCACGGGTGTTAAAGGCGGTCTTCCACTCGTCACCCTCACGGATCCGGATGAGATTGTATGCACCTCTCAAGTCCAGCTTTGTAAAGATGGTAGCTCCGCTAACTCTGTCAAAGAGCTCAGTAATCAGGGGTAAAGGATAACGGTTCTTGATGGTAATGTCGTTCAAACCTCTGTAGTCGATGCACGGCCGCAGACCACCATCTTTCTTCTTTACAAAAAAGAAGCCTGCGCCGGCTGGAGAAGAAGAAGGTCGAATGAACCCCTTTGCTAGGTTCTCTTTAATGTATTCCTCCATAGAATGCGTCTCAGGCAGAGACAACAGATAAGTTCGGCCTCGAGGTGGAACCTTCCCTGGAACGAGATCAATCGGGCAGTCCCATTCTCTATGAGGAGGAAGGATATCAGCAGAAGCTTTACTGAACACATCCGTGAAATCTTGATATGGAGGAGGTGGAACATCAGACGACCTGGGGGAGGAAGAACAGACAGGCAATACTTTGAACAAACATGTCTCAGCACAGGAGGAACCCCATGCCAGGATTTGCGTAGTCGTCCAATCAATTGTAGGATTGTGAAGACGGAGCCATGGAAGGCCCAGGACCACAGGATGTGTGGCACTTGGAATCACTAAAAAAGAAATAAGTTCGGAATGAAGAACTCCCACTCTCAGACGAACTGGTAGAGTCCTTAAAGAAATAACTGCCTCAAAGATCTTGCTGCCATCCACGGCAGTTAAGGAGATGGACGCAGGAAGTCTCTCGGTGGGTAGGGACCACCGTTTAACATAGGCTTCGGTAATAAAGTTCCCAGCTGCTCCGGAATCAAGGAGGGCAATGACGTTCCGATAACGTTGAGCAACTTGAAGCGAGACTGGGAGATTACAATCTTGAGGAGATGGAGAGGAGATCATTACTCCTAGCCGGCCCTCTCCTTGGCGAGCTAGGGTCTGGAGTCCTGGACGTTTGGGACAGGCATCAATGGTGTGAGACGGAGCTGCACAATAAAGACAGAGAGACTTGGAGAGACGTCTTCGGCGCTCAGCAGGAGTTAAACGGGAACGACCAATTTGGCTGGGCTCATCTTTAGATGGTGACAGTTGGCGAGGAGGAGGAGCAGAAGATTTTGGAGCAGATGATCTTACACGCTCAGTTGCTCTCTCTCTGAAACGTAAATCAACTTTCGTGCAGAGTGAGATTAGCTCATCTAACTTGGAAGGTAAGTCTCTGGTAGCTAACTCATCTTTAATACTCTCAGATAAGCCATGCCAGAATGCAGCATACAGGGCCTCGTCGTTCCATGCCAGTTCGGATGCCAGGATCTGGAACTGTATAAGATATTGTCCTACAGTACGTGATCCCTGGCGCAAACGGAGAATCTCAGATGAAGCTGAAGTTACCCGGCCTGGCTCGTCGAAGATGCGCCTGAATGTTGACACGAATGTAGTGTAGGAGGATAGCAGGGTGTCGGACCTCTCCCATAACGGTGATGCCCAATCAAGGGCTGAGCCACTGAGAAGAGAGATAATGTAGGCAATTTTTGTACGGTCACTGGGAAAATTGCCAGGTTGTAGCTCAAACTGAATCTCACACTGGTTGAGAAATCCCCTGCAGAATCTTGGAGATCCGTCAAATTTTGCTGGCGTTGGAAGATGAAGACGTGGAGCAAAAATGGGTAAGGTGGGTGGGGTTATAGCTGGAGTCACTGTGGTTGACGCACCGGACGCGTCTGATCCACGGAGGGTTGTCTGAATCCCATCCAGCCGAGTAGAGAGATCCTGGAGACAGCGGATGATGTGGCCCTGTGCAGCCTCCTGATGTTCAAGTCGGGCTGCCAGTTCTTGCATCGGCCTGGCCGCTTGATCCTGATCTCCGGCTGGATTCATTAGGTCAGTGCTTACTGTCACAACTGAGGGCCTGGGCTGACGGGAGGCAGCCTCAGTTGTAGGGACTGTCACAACTGAGGGCCTGAGCTGACGGGAGGCAGCCTCAGTTGTAGGGGCTGAGGTGTAATGGAACCTGGCAGGTTGTATCAGACCCCTAGACATGTAGAAGAATTGCCCGAAGGCGTGACCACGACAACCAGGAATAAAAGTCAATGATGTTTATTATGACAACTCCGCAACACAGCAGCAGTAAAAGAAAACGTAAAAGTCAGCAAAGAATAAATACAGTTCCTGGGTACTACAGGATGGCAGGAGCCACAGGGCACTGGTAGTGTGAGATAGTTCTTATGATCTTCTAGATGGAAAGTCCTTACCAGGCCCGACTGTAGCAATGGAGATAACCCAGGATTGTGCCAGCTGGTGTTCCAGGAAAAGCTGGGTTGCTGAAGATAAAACAGCTGCTGTGGATACTGGCTGGAACCAGACTGTTGTTAGCACGGAGTGGATACTGGCTGGAACCAGTTAAATAATAAATGAACTTGGGAGCGATGAAATATGAACTGAAATGTAGAACTTGAGAGCGGAGAAATAATAATACCGGTGGAGAGTGGTAAAGTGTAGAAAGGACACCGGCCCTTTAAGGGAAGCTGTACTCTGCTGGAAGCTGAGCTGGAAGCAGGTAATGTTGTAGCTGGAAACAGATGAATCCACAATGGATTGGAGAGTCAGGCTACACCGCAGGTGGAATGCTGGTGCGGGTCTCTATGGTGGAAGTCTTGAGACAGGAGCTGGAACCTGGAAGACAATCACAGGAGAGAGACAAACAGGAACTAGGTTTGACAACCAAAGCACTGACGCCTTCCTTGCTCAGGCACAGTGTATTTATACCTGCAGCAAGGAAGGGATTGGCTAGGCAATTATGCAGATTAACAATACTGACAACAGATTGGAGGAAATGATCAGCTGACAGAATCCAAGATGGCTGCGCCCATGCAGACACTTGGAGGGAAGTTTGGTTTGTAATCCATGTGGTAATGAAAACAGTAATGGCGGCGCCGGCCACTGGAGACAGGAGACGCCAGGCTGACAAGTGCACATCCAACCACGCGGACACAGCGGAGGCCGCGGCTGACGTAATCGCCACTCTGACACTCTGCATGCAGAAGCTCAGGGACGGCGGCGGAGGCCGCGGGAGACGCCATGCCAGATGTAATAAGGCGTTACTGTGACAGCGTCTCAGAGAGACAGGAGAGGATGCAGGAATGTGAACATTAGGATAACAGATGGGATCCGGTCCTGGAGCGCTGAGCCAGCCTTAGGAGGCATCTGATGGGTAAGAAATGGCGTCCAGATACCCGGATCGTGACACTGTGTAACAGTTGTTCCCTGGACATCATCTTTATCAGGAGATCGTCCAAGTATGGGACTATGGCCCTCATTCCGAGCTGATCGCTCGCTAGCTGCTTTTAGCAGCATTGCACACGCTAGGCCGCCGCCCTCTGGGAGTGTATCTTAGCTTAGCAGAATTGCGAATGAAAAATTAGCAGTTCTGCTATTAAATATTTCCCTGCAGTTTCTGAGTAGCTCCAGACCTACTCCTAGATTGCGATCACCTCAGTCCGTTAAGTTCCTGGTTTGACGTCACAAACACGCCCTGCGTTTGGCCAGCCACTACCCTGTTTCTCCAGCCACTCCTGCGTTTTAGCCTGACACGCCTGCGTATTTTAGCACACTCCCGGAAAACGCTCAGTTTACGCCCAGAAACACCCACTTCCTGTCAATCACTCACCGATCAGCAGAGCGTCAGAAAAGTGTCGCTCGGACCTGTGTAAAATTGCATAGTTTTATGTGAAAATACTTAGCGCGTGCACCCTGCGGCCTATATGCATGCGCAGATTCGCCCATTTTTAGCCTGATCGCTATTCTGCTAAAAACGGCAGCGCGCGAACAACTCGGAATGACCACCTATGTTGGCTCACCTCTTGCGCAATTGCAGCATAATCTCCACCACGACTTTTGTGAATACCCTTGGAGCTGTGGAGAGACCAAAGGGTAAGGCCTGGAACTGGTGATCTTGACTTTGCCACTTACTTCACATCCAAAATTGACTCCATAAGTCAGGACATCACATCCCACCAAAAAAACAGCAACCATCCACCTCCTATTCCTCACCACCCCTCTACTTCCCTCTTACCAACTCTGACATCTTTCTTCCATGTATCTGGTGAGGAACTCATGGCCCTCATACGTTCCTCACCCCCCTCTACCTCCCCACTTGACACTATCCCCTCCTGCCTCCTCTGCTACCCCTCTCTCTGCCTGCTCGCATCTTGCCCACCTCCTCAATCTCTGGCTCTCATCAGGCACTGTTCCCTCTGGCTTCAAGCATGCACTTGTCTCCCCTATTCTTAAAAAACCTACCCTTGATCCACACACTATCTCCAACTATCGACCCATCTCTCTTCTTCCTTTTGCCTCCAAACTCCTTGAGCGTATTATCTATAACCGCCTGACTGCCTTTCTTTCCTCCCACTCACTACTTGACCCATTCCAGTCTGGCTTCCGTCCTCTCCACTCCACTGAAACTGCCCTCACAAAAGTCTGCAATGGCCTCCTATCTGCTAAATCCAAGCGTCACTACTCTATGCTTATTCTTCTTGAACTCTCTGCTGCTATTGACACTGTGGACCACCCTCTTCTTCTGCAAATCCTTCACTCCCTTGGTCTGCATGATACTGCTCTCTCCTGGCTGTCCTCCTACCTCAATGACCGTTCCTTCTCGGTTTCCTCTCATGGCTCCCCCCCCCCCACACACACACACACACACACACACACACTTCCACTAACTGTAGGTGTCCCTCAAGGCTCTGTTCTTGGTTTTCTCCCGAAAAGTGGGTGTGGCCAATCAAAAGGGGCGTGACTTTGTGGGAGGGCCCGCGATCGCTAGCCACGCTCCCGTTTTCATCACTGAGGGGGCATGCCCAGCGCTCTGTGATGAAAATGGGGGCGTGGCTAGCGATTATATATCACAGTGCAGTTACACACGTTAGGGAACAGCACAGTAACCCAGACAACCCCGAATGGAGGAACACAGAGAGGAATGGGACCATAACACAATACCTCAGATCAGATCAGGGCTCCGCTGGCTATATTTTACAACTTGTTATTAATCCAGTGGTGTAACTGTTATAACTGCGCTCCCCCCTTTCTATCAGAACCCCTGGTACCAGTACAATAATTGGTGCAGTGGCCTCTGTGGAGGAGCAGCATCAGTGGCAAGGAATGGCGCCTTCCAGCTTCTGGTCCCGCTCTCCGGGAAGCCCCGCCCCTTACATGGCACGCAGTCCCTAGAAGATTATACTAGCATATATTGTATAAACACAATGTAAAACATGTGTAAAACAGAGAGTAACCCCCCTGTTACAGTGTGCCAGTGTGGGGTCCGCGGTGGGCACCGCAGCTTGAGACCCGTGGCCGCCGTGCCCTTTTGCCGCCATTTGCACTGGGGACCCGTTAACTGTGACTCCGTTCTATTACTCACCGCACCATGTCTGCTTCAGCATCTGTTAGGGGTGGCGGCATGCTGCTGGCGTGGGCTCACACCCGAGGGGATGAGAAACAGCGTCTCAGGAGTTCAGTGTCCTGTCAGTGGGGATACGAACCATTAACTGTTTATTAAGTTGGTTCGGGGTCCCCATAAGTCCCTCAACGCAGGCAGACTGGTTGACAACCAGTGCTGCCTGAAAATAACAAACTAACATAAAGTCTAAGAAAACTCTCTGGAGCTTCAGAGAATGCACCCGGCTCCTTGGGCACATTTTTCTAAACTGAGTCTGCAGGAGGGGCATAGAGGGGATAAGCCAGCACACACTATTTGATTTCTTAAAGAGCCAGGCTCCAATGAACCCGATCTATACCCATGGTACTAAAGTACTTCCCAGTATCCACTAGGACGTTAAAAAAAAAAACAGCATACCAGTGCAGGGTTTTCATACAATCTAGCGTGGCTAGTTTTATTGTACAGTATAAAAAGAAAACATAAAAATAGATCCTAGTCTGTCTGGGCACTAACTAAACATAATAGATTCCATCTGTCAGAGTGGTAGGACCTAAAGCCCCTACCACAAACACAGACATATCCACAATGCTTACAGTCCTTAAATCACAGTGTCTCACTCTCATAACAGGCCTACTGCCTGTTTCCCCAGGTAGTGAGACCCTGAGCCAAGCCCTGACACAGCTTTTATTAGCCTCTTACAGGTACAGGCACTAATTAGCCTACTCTGAGGCTGAAGGCCTAAATACCCAAAATGGGTATCGTAGATGGAGCCCTCACTTCTCTCTCACATCCCCATGAACCCTTATCCAGCTTTTATCACTTTACCAGTGCTTATATCACATATCTCCCACTTGTATTGACCTCTCAACAGAGCAACCACAAACATTTTTCTGGCGATTTAAAATACATAGGGGGTTATTCAGAGTTGTTAGCAAACCAAAAAAGTTAGCAATTGGGCAAAACCATGTTGCATTGCAGGTGGGGCAGATGTAACATGTGCAGAGAGAGTTACATTTGGGTGGGTTATATTGTATCTGTGCATGGTAAATTCTGGCTGCTTTATTTTTACACTGCAATTTAAACTTCAGTTTGAACACCCCCCACCCAAATCTAGCCATCTCTGCACATGTTACATCTGCCCCAACTGCAGTGCAACATGGTTTTGCCCAGTTGCTAACAACTCTGAATAACCTCATAGTTCAGAGACCTGGGACAACATATCTCCCATTTATCACTTTACCAGTGCTTATAACACATATTTTGACCTGTGGAGCAGAACAAATGCAGACCCCAAGCACAACCCACAAGACAAAGCATCTGCATGGCCAGTTGGCTTCCTGGCCTGTGTCCTACTGAACATGTAACATTTTGCAATGTCAAGAACCATTTTGTTATTCTCCCAGTGCTCTCTTTATTTTCAGACATCCATTTCAATAGGGCATGATCAGTGATCAACCTGAATTTTCTTCTTAGCAAGTAGTACCTGAGATTTTCTAATGCCCCTTTATTGCCAATGCTTCTTTCTCGACATTGGCATAGTTTCTCTCATACATATTTAAGTTTCTGCTTAAGTAAATAAAAGGATGTTCTTAACCATCTTTTTTCTGGTACAGGACTGCACCTATCCCTACATCCGATGCATAAGTTTGCACCACAAATTTTCTGTGAAAGTCAGGTGTCATCAGAACTGGTTGGGTACACAATGCTACCTTCAACTCCTGAAAAGCCTTTTCTGCTTCAGAACTCCATTTAACCATAACTTTCTGTTTGCCCTTGGTAATGTCTGTCAGTGGGACTGCAATGGTGGCAAAATTGGATATAAACCTTTTATAATAATTACCCATGATTACTAAAAATGCTCTCATCTGCTTCTTATTTAGGGCTCGTGGCTAGTGGAGGCTATAGAGGGGGGACTGCAGCGCTGTCCAAAATTCAAATAGGGCAGCCACCCAGAGGCAGAACTCTGGGAGGCAACGGAGTCATCTGCCGCCGGGCTCCTGCTCTGAAGGGGGCACCTCTCCTCCCATTCTGTGACACCATTGAATTAAATTAATTGATTTGATAGCTGCCGCTGTCTTTTCATTGACCGAATTCCTCACTGGTCCCTGCACCTTACAAATCACACCCTCTTTACTATGCTGAATATACACATTTTACAAGTGTCACACCCAGGATTAGAAACCACAACCTATTACACTGGAAGCAGTCACCTTACTGATGAAGCTGTTTGCTCCTGTATAGGAAATATGAGAATTCTAACTATATGAAGCTACTTCTCTGACAATTACACGTAACTTCATATAGTTAGAATTCTCATGCTTCCTCTACAGGAGCAAATAGCTCCATCAGTAAAGTGTCTGCTGTTAGTGTAACAGATCATGGGTTCTAATCCTGGGTATGACTGCTAAGAAATGTGTGATTTAAAATAAAAGACAATTAAATGTATAAATACAGTACATACATATTTTTTTTTTCAGAACACTACATACACACACACATACACACACTTACTTATCTTAATATAGGAAATAGGGGGGCACCAATATTTATCTTGCCTCCGGGCAACTGGGACGAACTTACGCCACTGGAGCCACCAACTGCTACATCAAATTCTACCAAACATTGCCAGCCAGGACTCACTAGCAGCTTATGTGACTTCCCTATTTGAATTTTGGACTGTGCTGTAGCCCAACCTATGGAGCTGCCAATGGTCGTGGACAATTTTATAGTGCCTCAATTTTATTAAGTTGGGGCTTTATTAAAACCTCTGCCAGAGGTAATGAGATTGGATGTGACCTCTCCCTTGTGGGCGCTAGATCCTTCTAAATGTTCAATATGGATAATGTATATCAAATGATTTAATATAAAAACATATATAAAAAATATGTATGAACATATAAAAACATATGATGAAAGTACAATCACAATGGAGGCAGAAAGATAATCATACCCGTGGGGTAGATGGGAGCCGCAGGTGGTGAAATAAGCAGAGCATCCCGGGAAATACCCTGCTATTGGCTCCAGAGATTAAATTTCCCAATCACCGTCCACGTGATCCAAAGCATACAAAAGGTGTCCGTCTTGGTAGTGGTAATAGATTTACCAATAGGTACTTGGTAATAGATTTCTATTTACCGGTGGACAATTAATATGATGTCCAATGTAATTGATGGATACACTGATTGTAGATCTTGATGATAATGCATGATTCAAATGATGAGTCCTCTGGAAAAGAAATAACAATTAATCAAATGGGAAATGAAACAAATGTTGTAATAATTAAAAGAAAAAATTATACAATGGGGGGAAGGTGTCAATAATATACCAATAAGTTGCATAAATATTATTGACACCTTCCCCCCATTGTAAATAGAAATCTAAAGAATGCATCTGGAACTCTTTGTAGTGAATCTCTTTCAAAAAAGCACCGTACGGGCGACTTCCAGTCAATGGAATGCAAACAGCTTATGGAACGCAAGCGGACCTCGCGTCACTTCTGATTCCGGTATTTCAGGATCAGAAGTGTGCGGCATTACACACGCGGTCACCTCTGATAGGACCTACTCCAATATAAAGGCATCGACAGCAGCACAGGGGGGCAATCAGCCTTGAAAAACGGACAGGATAGTCCCGAAACGCGTCGGATTTGCCCTGCTGTACCTTCCACTACCAAGACGGACACCTTTTGTATGTTGAGGATCACGTGGACGGTCATTGGGAAGTTTAATCTCTGGAGCCAATAGCAGGGTATCTCCCGGGATGCTCTGCTTATTTCACCACCTGCGACTCCCATCTACCCCACGGGTATGATTATCTTTCTGCCTCCATTGTGATTGTACTTTCATCATATGTTTTTATATGTTCATACATATTTTTTATATATGTTTTTATATTAAATTATTTTTATACATTTGATATACATTATCCATATTGAATATTTAGAAGGATCTAGCGCCCACAAGGGAGAGGTCACATCCAATCTCATTACCTATCTTTTAAGGGAGTCATTTAGGGGACCCCCACACCCTCTCTAAGGCTTGCTTGAGATCTTATACAGCGCCACATTTACCCCCACCTTTTAGAAAAACTCTGCCAAAGGTGTATCCAAGAAACTTTACTTCTTCTATCTCTAGCCAAAACTTTTTTGGTTTGGCTGTTAATACTGCCTTACGGCCGAAGTCCAACACTGCTTGTACTCTGGGTAAGTGAGAATGCCAATCAGCACTATAGATGATTACATCATCTAAATAAGCAGCAGCATACTGTCTATGGGACTTTAGAATTCTATCCATCATCCTTTGAAAAGTGTCAGGTGCCCCATGTAACCCAATTGGCAACATCTTGTATGGGATCAACCCTCTTGCTGTTGAACAGTTGAGAGGCACTAGGTGTACTGGAGGTACTGAGATGGCTGACATAGCTGCTTTAACCTTCTAATGATTTATATGATTTACAAGGTAGATCTGTTTTGGCTTTCTTTTTCCAGGCTGGTACACTTTATAATTAACCTACCCCACTTTTCTAGGATTTCAAAGAGTCCTCGACACTTAGCCAAAAGCGTACTTCCTACTGTGGGAACCAAAACAAGTACTCTATCCCCAGGAGCAAAGACGCACAACTGGGCACTGTGATAGTACACCTGCTGCTGTGCCTGTTGGTCCTGTTCCAGGTGCTCTCTCTATTAGCACCACTGCAGCCATTCTTTCCTGCATCTCAAGCATGCTCAATACCAGTTTTATATGGGCTGGAATGGCCCTTCCATGTCTCTTTGGCAATGTCCAGTAATCCCCTTGGGTGTCTCCCGTATAACAAATCAAAAGGTGATTGAGAAACCTCTATTACGGCCAGCAATAAAAAAGGCAGTAAATAATCCCAATATCTTCCATTTTTATCCACCACTTTCTTTACCATGTTTTTTTTTTTAAGTTTTGTTAAACCTCTCTACTAACCCATTAGTCTAGGGTTGATACACAGAGGTTCTTAACTGAGTAATTGTAAACAGGCGGTATAATGCATTCATGATTTTTGACATAAATGGGGTACCTTGGTCAGTCAGGATTTCCTTAGGTATTCCCAACCTGCTAGGGACATATATTAGTTTTCTTGCAATGTTATTTGTAGATGTATTGCACAATGGTATTGCTTCCTGGTCTCTGATTGCATAATCCATTATCACCAAAATATATTGATGACCGTGGGTGGATTTTATTAGTGGTCCAACCAAATCCATAGCTAGTCTTTCAAACAGAACCTCAATAATGGCCGCTGCATCTCTCCTCTGCAACAGGTTCCAGTCATTACCAGGCGACCGGGACTCCGCATCATGCCAGCCACACTGGCCGATGGTCCAGACAGTTGCTAAGCAGCTAGGACTCGGATGGACACACTGATTTCTGGTCCCGGCTGTATGTGTGCAGACTTTCAGCTGCAGTGCGTCGCTGCCATTGGTCTTTGTTCCTAATAAAAGGCAGCTAGCTTTGCACAGCCTGCCGATAATAGTTCCAGAGCTCCTGCCTGAGCTGTGTCATTTGGTCGCTGTACAGTTCCTGGTATCTCAGTCCTGTTCTTGAACCTTGCAAGCTCAGGGTCTATTTACTAAGTCTTAGATGGAGATAAAGATGACGGAGATAAAGTACCAGACAACCAGCTTCTAACTGTAATTTTTCAATCCCAGGCTATGACATGGCAGTTAGATGCTGATTGGCTGGTACTTTATCTCCATCCACAGCTTAGTAAATAGACCCCTAAGTCTCTGTAGTCCTGTGTATGCAGGGTTGGACTGGCTCACAGGGGAACAGGGGAAACCACCGGTGGGCCCCACTGCCTGTGGGCCCTCCTCCTCCTCCTCTAGGGATCAGGTTCCAGACTCTATCCTAGTGCACTTGAATTATGCATTATACTTATGTTACATTATACTTCACAAGAATATGGTTTATTATATATTTACCAAGGGGCACAGAACATGTACTCTGTAATGGTTAGCCAAACCTCTGTGGTGGCTGGCCATGCCCCAGTGGAGCCTGGCCACACCCTTAAGCATGGGCCCCTACAACAGCATCCCCCTGGTGGGCCCTTCATGCCCTAGTCCGACACTGTGTGTATGGATCCTGTTATTCTCAAGTTTATGCTGAATGGCCAGTGCTTCATTTACTGTTGTATTCTCCACTTGTGCCTTGCTGAGATCCCTGGCCGATTCCCTCATATTGGACTACTGTGTACATTCTCCATGTAACTCTGCCTTGGTCTCCCACTGCAGCTTCCTACTTTAGTTTTACTCTCTGCTGCTCCATTTTAGTACAGGTTGAGTATCCCATATCCAAAACGCTTGGGACCAGAAGTATTTTGGATATCGGATTTTTCCATATTTTGGAATAATTGCATACCATAATGAGATACTCATGTCGATGGGACCTAAGTCTAAGCACAGAATGCATTTATGTTTCATATACTCCTTACACTCACAGCTTGAAGGTCATTTTAGCCAATATTATTAATAATGGGGGTGATTCCGAGTTGTTCGCTCGCTAGCTGCTTTTAGCAGCATTGCACACGCTAAGCCGCCGCCCTCTGGGAGTGTATCTTAGCTTAGCAGAAGTGCGAAAGAAAGATTAGCAGAATTGCGAATAGAAATTTCTTGGCAGTTTCTGAGTAGCTCCAGACTTACTCAGCCATTGCGACCAGCTCAGTCCTTTTCTTTCCTGGTTTGACGTCACAAACACACCCAGCGTTTGCCCAACCACTCCCCCGTTTCTTCAGCTACTCCTGCGTTTTGCAACTCGAACGCCTGCGTTTTTTCGCACACTCCCATAAAACGGCCAGTTTCCGCCCAGAAACACCCACTTCCTGTCAATCACACTACGATCAGCACAGCGATGAAAAAGCTTCGTTATGCCGTGAGTAAAATACCCAACTTTTGTGTAAAATAACTAGGCGCATGCGCTCTTAGAACCTTGCGCATGCGCAGTAAGCGACTAATCGCAGTATAGCGAAAATCGGCAACGAGCGAACAACTCGGAATGACCCCCAATGTGCATTAAACAAAGTTTGTGTACATACACACAATTCATTTATGTTTCATATACAACTTACACACACAGCCTGAAGGTCATTTAATACAATATATTTAATAGCTTTGTGTATTGAACAAAGTTTGTGTACATTGAGCCATCAGAAAACAAAGGTTTCACTATCTTACTATCACTCAAAATATTCTGTATTTTGGAATATTCCATATTTCAGAATATTTGGATATGGGATACTCAACCCGTATAAGGAATTTCTCCATATCAATGCATGTTCATTACTGACAGCTGCAGCCATTCTGTTACCCCTTGCTCTGCATTCAAGCTCTGCATTCGAACTGTGGATACAATCCTCTATTATGTTTCACCTGTGATCAAGTATTGTGCTGCACTCTGGAAATTAAGACTATGCTTGTACAGTTCATATCCACAGTCTGTGTGTTACCACCCTGAGAGACTATTGATATTTCTTGCACCTGACATATGGACACATCTAATCCCACAGTTATTTTCAATAAACCATTGCCTAGCCCAGTGGTAGCCAACCCTGGTCCCGAGAGCTACCAACAGTTCACATTTTCCAGGCCACCTAGCAGGTGCACAGGTGCCCTCATTACTCAGTGACACATTTTAAAAGATCCACAAGTAGAGCTAATTACTCAGGGAGTAATTCAGATCTGATCATAGATGTGCTAAATTTAGCACATCTACGATCATTTCCTCTGACATGCGCGGGAATGTGCAGCACAGGGCTAGTCCGCCCGCATGTCAGGCCCTACCCCTCCGCACAGGTACAAAAGCATTGCACAGCGCGCTACTCACCGCGTCCCGGGTAGCAGCGGCTGCGTGTGATGTCACGCAGCTGCCGCGGCCCACCCACCCCAATGGTCCGGACACGCCTCTGTTAACTGTTGGTAGCTCTCGAGGACTAGAGTAGCTTATTCTGCCTGTCAGCAGTTATACTCCAGCTCATTACCTGTGGTCTCCAGCCTATTGTGTGAGCCCCTACTGTTAGAGGTTTAAGCCCAGGTGACAACCTAAGTACCGGTGTGTGTGTGTCGTGCACTAAGGGAACAGCGGGGGACTGTTAATGGCAGAATACCCTCTCATAGGTTCTAGGAGTCTCACCCAAATAGTGCTGGAGTTCCCTAACAAATGGGAATGGGACATGCAGACATCTAAAATGTGGTTTTGGAGCATGATACTGACATTCAGGGCATGATGCACAATATTAAGATACCTCTTTATGGACTCTGGGCCAGAAAAACCTCTGTCAAATTCTCTCAGTGTTTTTTTTTCTACCCCTAGGTGACTTGTAGTTATGTAGCAATTAATGTTCTATAGGAAACATTAAAGGAGCGCTGTTTACAGGTAAAAAATCATTTAATGATAAATATGGTGGAAATGACCACCTAAATAGTAAAATGAAGTTAAGAAAAAACAGTGCAATTACAGTTGCATATACAATAATCACATACACAATTAGCGATCTATTGACTGTGATCGGCCTATACGCCAATTACATTGATGTTACCGTCCACAGTAGTATGTTAGGCTGGTGTCATCCGTACTGGTAAGAGGCATATGAAAGAAATGTCTCGACAGGTTATAAGAAAAAACTGCTGATAATTGTAGGCAATGAGGTTTTTTTGCTATATCTCACCCCTCACATTCAGGTCCGTTCTCACCCGTAGTTATGAATGCTGATTCCCGTCAGTAGCAATTAGCGGAGGTGGCTCTCGGCAGCCGACTGCGGCTATATCAAATTATCCGGCAGAGAGAGTCGTGGTTGCTGCGTAACACCTCAGCAGAACGGGGCTTTTCAAGCACAGCAGGGGGAGTGTAGTTGCGGTGTGTCCAGTTAATGGAGGTGGTGAGAAAGCATCTCAATCTCTCAATAGCAGTAACGGATGGTCCATAGGAATCTCCAGCGGTGGACAGGTTATAATGGTGACCCTCTACGCATTTCTCCGCCCACAGTACCGGCGGTTTCTTCAGGAAGTGTGAAGAAACCGCCGGTACTGTGGGCGGAGAAACGCGTAGAGGGTCACCATTGTAACCTGTCCACCGCTGGAGATTCCTATGGACCATCCGTTACTGCTATTGAGAGATTGAGATGCTTTCTCACCACCTCCATTAACTGGACACACCGCAACTACACTCCCCCTGCTGTGCTTGAAAAGCCCCGTTCTGCTGAAGTGTTACGCAGCAACCACGACTCTCTCTGCCGGATAATCTGATATAGCCGCAATCGGCTGCCGAGAGCCACCTCCGCTAATTGCTACTGACGGGAATCAGCATTCATAACTACGGATGAGAACGGACCTGAATGTGAGGGGTGAGATATAGCAAAAAAACCTCATTGCCTACAATTATCAGCAGTTTTTTCTTATAACCTATCGAGACATTTCTTTCATATGCCTCTTATCAGTACGGATGACACCAGCCTAACATACTACTGTGGACGGTAACATCAATGTAATTGGCGTATAGGCCGATCACAGTCAACAGATCGCTAATTGTGTATGTGATTATTGTATATGCAACTGTAATTGCACTGTTTTTTCTTAACTTCATTTTACTATTTAGGTGGTCATTTCCACCATATTTATCATTAAATGATTTTTTACCTGTAAACAGCGCTCCTTTAATGTTTCCTATAGAACATTAATTGCTATATCCTTGTATCAGGCATCCAGGTGCCCTCTAGGAGCTGCTATTATACTATCTATTTGTCAATCAGGTGTGCTTTTTAAACTCTTAAAAATTCCAGCGCCCGATGTAAAGGAGTATATACTCCTCATATCTTTTTTCTCTCTGACTTGTAGTTATGTGACTATGAGCTAGGTCTAATACCATTCTTCTATATATGCCTTTGGGACAGTGCCGTAACTAGGTATTTTAGCGCTGTGTGCAAGAAACAGCATTGGCGCCCCCCCTATGGAAGATAGGGGCAGTGTGCGCCGTAGGCGCATGCAAAATATATAGGGGCGTGGCTTCATGGGGAAGGGGCATGGCCACAAAATAATACCAATTCATACTATGGTGCACAGTAGTCTCCATTATTCAAATTACGCTGCACAGTAGCGCCACTGCACCAGGTAGAGCCAGTCCCCCTTTTTACACATTACAGCAGACAGCGTCCCCTTTTTACACATTACGGCAGACAGCGTCCCCTTTTTACACATTACGGCAGACAGCGACCCCCTTTTTACACATTACGGCAGAGAGCGTCCCCCTTTTTACACATTATGGCAGAGTCCCCTTTTTACACATTACGGCAGACAGCATCCCCTTCTTTTTACACATTACGGCAGACAGAGTCCCCCTTTTTACACATTACGGCAGCCAGTCCCCCTTTTTACACATTACGGCAGACAGAATAGATAGATAGATAGATAGATAGATAGATAGATAGATAGATAGAGAGACAGAGAAAGAGACATAGATAGGTAGATAGATAGATAGATAGATAGATAGATAGATAGATAGATAGATACTTACCATCTCTCCCCGCTGGCAGTCAGGCTCCTCGGTGCAGGCAGATCCCGGGCAGGGGGGAAGGAGGAGGAGGGAGGGGGACTGGAGCCGCAGCAGCGCTATGTAATTGGTAGAGGTGCCGCTGCAGCAGTCCCCACTCCTTCCGCATTGGCTGCCCGCCGCTGCTGTGAATGCGCATCCCAGCATTCACAGCAGTGCCGGCCAGCCAATGCGGAAAGAGAGGGGACTGCTGCAGCGACACCACTACCAATTACATAGCGCTGTTCCGGCTCCAGTCCCCCTCGCTCCTCCTCCTTCTCCCCTGCCTCCGGCGCTGCTGCCCTCCTCCCCTGCCTCCGGCTTGTAGAGTGTGGCGCACACAGCAGAGGCGGCTTGTAATGAGTCAATTTGACTCATTACAAGCCGCTGGCAGTTGCGCCCTCAGGGCGACTGCGCTGTGTGCCAGGCACACCTGGCACACACGTAGTTACGGCACTGCTTTGGGACTACCAATTGTTCCACAATATCTTCCCCTTTCTTAGTCACTTGATACAAAAAAATCCTGGAGTACTGCCGTGTGAGGATATGTCAAACGACTATCGGAGTATACAGGGTTTTCATTAATCACTTTTACATTCTCTCTAGAGTTTACCAGAGTAGGGTCATTTAACTGCTCTAAGGCAAAGATCTCTATTCTGACTTTAAGATCAGGAAGATGACCAACTGGTTCAACAACATTTTATATTTCAGTAGGAGGTATATCATTCTGTGCCCCACTACATAATTCTCTTGCTGCATTTCAGACTAGGAAGACACTCCCACTGCCACTGAATCAGTTACATTCTCCTCAAACGGGTCTGGGTTATTTACTTTTATAACAAATCGGCTTTCCCACAGCTTTCAAAAGTGGGCAATGGGGGTGATTCCGACCTGATCGCTGCTGTGCGTTTTCACATAGCATGCGATAAGGTAGTAACTGCACATGCGTATGACCACTGGAGATCGCCGTTGCGGGAGTTGGGCCTGGTGGGATACACTTAATAGTTCTTCAGCCACCACATACCTCTCCACCATTTCAACCAGTTGGTCTGCTGTTTTAGGGTCAGCATGGCTCACCAACGTGTGCAGAGTTGTAGGTAGAGACTGTAGGCATTGATCCATAATGACACTTTCTATGATCTGTGGTCCCATTAGAGACTCTGGCTGTCGCCACTTTGTGGTACGATGGGTGAGGTCATGCATTTGAGAGCAGGGAGGCTTTTCTGTTTGGCATCAGTCAGGCACAATTCAAAAGAATTGAGTAAAAGCAGCGCTATATCAGGTGCTAATTTAACAGTAATTCATATTCATTTAATATATATTAAAATCACAAATTCATACAATATACAATAATCATGAATTAAAAATTAAAAAATTAAGAGTTTAAGAAAGCCTTAGTGCCAGTCTCTTGACCACAGTTTATCTCCCTTAGGGCAATCTGTATAAGCCAGTGAAAGTCTTGTACAAGTGAGATTGATCATTCAATGTCCTACAGGTAATGGAAAGGACTAATAAAGGGACCTCCAGTTTTGAGTTAATAATTACCAGATTCCAAGTGGTTAAGGCTGGGTATTCCACCTAGCCAGGTTTAGTAAATACTTCTGTCCTACACAATGTCCGTGGTGGTTCTCCCCTTTGTTAAGTGTCCACAAAGATGGATACTGGTATTACCAAAAACTGTTAGCAGCTGCAGATGGTCCCAAACACTGGTCTGGCAATGCCCTGGTCAGAGGCTGGCTCCCTTACGCGTTTCGCTGTCACTTGGCAGCTTTATTAAAGATGTCCACGACTTTCACTGGCTTATACAGATTGCCCTAAGGGAGATAAACTGTGGTCAAGAGACTGGCACTGAGGCTTTCTTAAACTTTTAATTTTTAATTCATGATTATTGTATATGGTATGAATTTGTGATATTAATATATATTAAATGAATATGAATTACTGTTGAATTAGCACCTGATATAGCGCTGTTTTTACTCAATTATTTTCGTTTCATATCAGGGTGACTATCACCCTATTTGACAGCAGCTTAGGAAAACAGCCCTGTCCAAAGCGCCTGAAATTATATTAAGCGATTAATATAATTTTTTCCTCTTATTTCTTAGGCACAATTCAAAATAATCTTTTTGCGGTTCTCCAGACAAGAAAGGTGCTACAAGACTTGCCCACTGATCTTTAGGCCAAATCTCTTTCTCAGCTGTTTTTTCAAAAGTAGTAAGATAAGCTTAATCATCATCACTATGGGTCATCTTTTGCAGAAAGTGACTTGCCCGTATGGAGCAAATGTTAGTTGGAACATTAGTGGAAGCATCTTCAAATCTGGCTGCTAGCTGCTGTACCAGCTCCCTTAAGGCATTGTGGTTTTTCCCTATGGTCATTTGTTGCACCCTGTATATATGTGTATATATATATATATATATATATACTGGGGGCATTTTATATATATATATATATATATATATATATATATATAATGCCCCCAGTATAGTGCCAGTTACACATAATGTCCCCAGTATAGTGCCAGTTACACATAATGTCCCCAGTATAGTGCCATTTACACATAGTGTCCCTAGTATAGTGCCAGATACACATACTGCCCCAATAGTGGCAAATACACATAATGCCCCTGGTATAGTGCCAGTTACACATAATGCCCCCAGTATAGTGCCAGTTACACATAATTTCCCCAGTATAGTGCCAGATACACATAATGTCCCTGGTATAGTGCCAGATGCACATAATGCCCCCAGTATAGTGCCAGATACACATAATGCCCCCAGTATAGTGGCAGTTAAACATAATGCCCCCAGTAAAGTGCCAGATAGAGACAATGCCCCCAGTATAGTGCCAGTTACACATAGGGGGCTATTCAGAGATGGACGCAGCCACTGTGTTCGCATGCAGTGGTCGCTTCCATCTGGTCTGCGCACGTGCACTGGCAATAGTGAGCATGTACGATTGCATCCCAGAAGGATTTGATCACATAGTGATTAATAGCCACAGGCATCAGGGGGGTGGCAGCATGGCATTTAGTGTGTGCAGTCCAGACAATGCAGGCATGTCCATACCATTTTTGGGAAGGCTACGTGACATCACACGCAGCTGCTGCGAGAAAAAAATGGCACTGGACCACCTGCCAGAGCAGACAGGCCAGTTAGACATAATGTTCCAGTATACCGTGAATCCGGAAAGTATTTACAGCGCTTCAATTTTTTCCACATATTTTTATGTTACAGCCTTATTCCAAAATGGAATAAATTCATTTTTTCCTTTAAAATTGAACGCACAATACCCCCATAATGACAACATAAAAGTTTTTTTTAGATTTTTGCAAATTTATTAAAAATAAACTATGAAATCACATGTACATAAGTATTCACAGCCTTTGCTCAATACTTTGTTGATGAACCTTTGGCAGCAATTACAGCCTTAAGTATTTTTGAATATGATGCCACAAACTTGACACACCTATCTTTTGGCAGTTTCGCCCATTCCTCTTTGCAGCACCTCTCAAGGTCCATCAGGTTGGATGGGAAGCATCGATGCACAGCCATTTTCAGATCTCTCCAGAGATGTTCAATCGGATTCAAGTTTGGGCTCTGGCTGGGACACTCAAGGACATTCACAGAGTTGTCCTTAAGCCACTCCTTTGATATCTTGGCTGTGTGCTTAGGGCCGTTGTCCTGCTGAAAGATGAACCATCGCCCCAGTCTGAGGTCAAAAGCGCTCTGGAGCAGGTTTTCATCCAGGATGTCTCTGTACATTGCTGCATTCATCTTTCCCTCTATCCTGACTAGTCTCCCAGTTTCTGCCACTGAAAAACATCCCCACAGCATGATGCTGCCACCACCATGCTTCGCTGTAGGGATGGTATTGACCTGGTGATGAGCGGTACCTGGTTTCCTCCAAACATGATGCCTGGCATTCAGGCCACAGAGTTCAATCTTTGTCTCATCAGACCAGAGAATTTTGTTTTTCATGCTCTGAGAGTCCTTCAGGTGCATTTTGGCAAACTCCAGGTGGGCTGCCATGTGCTTTTTACTAAAGAGTGGCTTCCATCTGACCACTCTACCATACAGGCCTGATTCATGGATTGCTGCAAAGATGGTTGTCCTTATGAAAGGTTCTCCTCTCTTCACAGAGGAATGCTGTAACTCTGACAGAGCGACCATCGGGTTCTTGGTCACCTCCCTGACTAGGGACCATCTCCCCCAATTGCTCAATTTAGATGGCCGGCCAGCTCTAGGAAGAGTTCTGGTGATCCGAACTTCTTTCATTGATGGATGATGGAGGTCACTGTGCTCATTGGGACCTTCAAAGCAGCAGATATCTTACTGTACCCTTCCCCAGATTTGTGCCTCAAGACAATCCTTTCTCAAAGGTCTACAAACAATTCCTTTGACTTCATGCTTGGTTTGTGCTTAGACATGCACTGTCACGTGTGGCACCTTATATAGACAGATGTGTGCCTTTCCAAATCATGTCCAATCAACTGAATTTACCACAAGTGGACTCCAATTAAGGTGTAGGAACATCTCAAGCAGGGCCGGTGCTAGGGTGTTCGGCGCCCCCCCTGCAAACTATAAATTTGCGCCCTCCCGTATTCCTTTGGTGCGCGCCGGGAAAAGGGGTGTGGTCTCACAAGTAAGGGGCATGGCCACACAGTAGTACCCCCATTTAAAATTATGCCACAATGTAGCACAATCTTATTAATCTTATACGTAATGCCCCACCCGTAGTAGTAGCGTCCTTATACGTAATGCCCCACCCGTAGTAGTAGCGTCCTTATATGTAATGCACCCCAGTAGTAGTAGCATCCTTATACATAATGACCCCCCAGTAGTAGTAGTATCCTTATACATAATGCCCCCCGAGTAGTAGTAGCATTCTTATACATAATGCACCCACAGTAGTAGTAGCATCCTTATACGTAGTGCACCCCCAGTAGTAGACGCGTCCTTATACGTAATACCCCCCAGTAGTAGTAGCGTCCTTATACGTAATGGCCTCCCGGTAATAGTAGCGTCCTTGTACATAATTCCCCCCGAGTAGTAGTAGCATTCTTATACATAATGCACCCACAGTAGTAGTAGCGTCCTTATACGTAGTGCACCCCCAGTAGTAGACGCGTCCTTATACGTAATACCCCCCAGTAGTAGTAGCGTCCTTATACGTAATGCCCTTCCGGTAATAGTAGCGTCCTTGTACATAATGCCCCCCCAGTAGTAGTAGCAGCGTTCTTATACGTAGTGCACCCCAGTAGTAGTATCGTCCTTATACGTAATGCCCCCAGCCCCAGTAGTAGTAGCGTCCTTACACGTAATGGCCCCCCCAGTAGTAGCGTTGTTACACGTAATGCCCCCCTGTAGTAGTAGCGTCCTTATACGTAATGCCCCCCCAGTAGTGGCGTTTGGGGATTCCCAGGAAGCTGAAGCAGCCTCGCTGGGTCTCCATCCAACTTTTGCTGTGAAGCAGACACTTACAATTCCACACAAACACACACACACTTCACACATATATACACACACATACACACCCACCATACACACAATTCACACATATATACACACACACATACACACCCACCATACACACACACACACACACACACACACACACACACACACACACACACACACACACTTTTTTCTCACCCTCCACTTACCTAATCCAGTCTCCCTCTGTACAGCAGCCAGGTCCGTGTAGCTCCGCCCCTTTGGGCCCGTTTAGCCACGCCCCCTACCGTCCCGTGTAGCTCCGCCCCCTTCTGTCCCGTACTCGGCGGCGGCGCACACAGATGAGATGAGGGGAGGAGGCGTATCATGCTGCAGGTGCCCGCTGCCAGTGACTGTCATACAGTGACAGACACAGCAGTGGCAGCAGCAGCAGCAGCAGGGGGGACAGGACGGCGCAGCAGGGAAGGGATGCAGAGTAGGGGAAGCGCCTATCCGTCCCAGCGCCTCCCTGCACTGCATCCCTTCGCTGAGCGGGTAGCGCCGGGCCTGATCTCAAGGATGATCAATGGAAACAGGATGCACCTGAGCTCAATTTTGAGCTTCATGGCAAAGGCTGTGAATACTTATGTACATGTGATTTCGTAGTATTTTATTTTTAATAAATTTGCAAAAATCTCAAAAAAAACTTTTTTCACATTGTCATGATGGGATATTGGGGGTAATTCCAAGTTGATCGCAGCAGGAAAGTTTTTAGCAGTTGGGCAAAACCATGTGCACTGCAGGGGGGCAGATATAACATTTGCAGAAAGAGTTAGATTTGGGTGGGTTATTTTGTTTCTGTGCTGGGTAAATACTGGCTGCTTTATTTTTACACTGCAATTTAGATTGCAGATTGAACTCGCCACAAATCTATCTCTCTCTGCACATGTTATATCTGCCCCCCCCTGCAGTGCACATGGTTTTGCCCAACTGCTAAAAAATTCCTGCTGCGATCAACTTGGAATTACCCCCCTTGTGTGTAGAATTTTGAGGACAAAAATTAATTTATTACATTTTAGAATAAGGCTGTAACATAACAAAATGTGGAAAAAGTGAAGCGCTGTGAATACTTTCCGGATGCACTGTAGTGCCAGATACACATAATGGCCCTCATTCCGAGTCGTTCGCTCGGTATTTTTCATCGCATCGCAGTGAAATTCCGCTTAGTGCGCATGCGCAATATTCGCACTGCGACTGCGCCAAGTATCTTTGCTATGAAGAAAGTATTTTTACTCACGGCTTTTTCATCGCTCCGGCGATCGTAATGTGATTGACAGGAAATGGGTGTTACTGGGCGGAAACACGGCGTTTTATGGGCGTGTGGCTGAAAACGCTACCGTTTCCGGAAAAAACGCAGGAGTGGCCGGAGAAACGGGGGAGTGGTTGGGCGAACGCTGGGTGTGTTTGTGACGTCAAACCAGGAACGAAAAGCACTGAACTGATCGCACAGGCAGAGTAAGTCTGAAGCTACTCTAAAACTGCTAAGTAGTTTGTGATCGCAATATTGCGAATACATCGGTCGCAATTTTAAGATGCTAAGATACACTCCCAGTAGGCGGCGGCTTAGCGTGTGTAACTCTGCTAAATTCGCCTTGCGACCGATCAACTCGGAATGAGGGCCAATGTCCCCACTGTAGTGCTAGATACACATAATGCTCCCATTATAGTGCCAGGTACACATACTGCCCGAATACTTCCAGAAACACATAATGGCCCCAATAGTGCCAGGTACACATAATGCCCCAATAGTGCCAGATACACATAATGCCCCCAATAGTACCAGATACACATAATACCCCCAGTAGTGCTGCTCACCACCACCAGTGCTGGGCTTTGCTCTGCTGCTACCTCTGGGTGCCTCTGCTGCTGGGCTTTGCTGCTTCTGGCCTCCGTGTCAGAGGGGAGAAGAGTACAGTGAGCACCTCCTCTACCCCTCAGTCCGGTCTCCCATCTCCAGGCATCTCAAATGTGGCACTGGTTAATAAGCCAATGAAATCTTGCAGTACAGAAGCCAATCAGGAGCCGCTGCTGCTGCCGGTCACTGAGCTCTGATTGGCTGACAGCAGCACAACTTTAGAAATGTACATATGTGTGTTGCTGGCACTGAAAATGACAATCAAATTTCAATACGAAAACTAAGCTGCTCACTACTTAAAGGGCGGGCTTGCCCTAGTATAGAGACATAAAAACAAAAGATAGAAAGTGAGAGTGCTGCTTGGGTAAAAAAAGACAATTTATTTAAAAGTTAATCAAGCGCTAAATAGCGTACCCATTCATTTTCACATAAATATGAAAATCACATTGTGATTAAAAAAAAAGTCGATTTATGGTAGATTTACCATAGTTAAATCTTTTTCTGCGAGGTACACTGGGTTCCTCAGGGAATACATCGGGGTGTAGAGTTGGATCTTGATCCAGATGCACCAACTGGCTAAAGCATTGACTGTTCCCAGGATACATTGCATGTCCTCCTCTATAACCCCGCCTCTGGACACTGGAGCTCAGTTTCGTTAACCAGTCCAATGCACTAGCAGGTAAAGAGAAGGCAGATGTTAGTCACATAGAACCACACTCTCATGGCAGGAGAAGGGACCAGCGGCTAATACCATACAAACCCAAAGAAGCTAAGTGCGTCAGGGTGGGCGCCCTGTGGAGCCCAGTGTACCTCGCAGAAAGAGATTTAATTATGGTAAGTTTACCATAAATCTCCTTTTCTGCAGCGGGGTACACTGTGTTCCACAGGGAATACATCGGGAATGTCCTAAAGCAGTTCCTCATGGGAGGGGACGCACCGTAGCGGGCACAAGAGCACGGCATCCAAAAGAAGCATCCTGGGAGGCGGAAGTATCAAAGGCATAAAACCTAATGAACGTGTTCTCTGAGGACCACGTAGCCGCCTTGCACAATTGTTCAGTGGACGCGCCTCGGCGGGCCGCCCAAGAAGGTCCAACAGACTGAGTAGAATGGTCTTTAATAGCAGCAGGAGTTGTAAAACCAGCCTGTGCATAAGCTTGTGCAATCACCATTCTAATCCATCTGACCAAGGTTTGCTTGTTCACAGGCCAGCCACGTTTGTAAAAACCAAAAAGTACAAAAAGGGTAACGGACCTCCTGAGAGAGGCAGTCCTCCCCACGTAAATACGAAGAGCCCATACCACATCCAAAGACCGCTCTTTGGAGGACAAACCAGAAGAGATAAAGGGGGTCATTCCGAGTTGATCACTAGCTGCCATTGTTTGCAGCGCAGCGATCAGGCTAAAAATCTGCATTTCTGCGCATGCGTATGCTCCGCAATGCGCACACACGAAGTACGGGTACAAAGGCATTTGTTGTTTAGCACAGGTTCTAGCGAAGTTTTCAGTCGCTTTGACGGCCACAAGAAGATTGACAGGAAGGGGGCATTTCTGGGTGTCAACTGATCGTTTTCAGGGAGTGTTTGCAAAAACGCAGGCGTGTCTGAAAAAACGCAGGCGTGGCTGGGCGGGTGTATGACGTTAAATCCGGACACGAATAGGCTGAAGTGATCACAAGCGCTGAGTAGGTTCAGAGCTACTCAGAAACTGCACAAACTGTTTTTGCAGATCTCGGCTGCACATGCATTCGCACTTCTGCTAAGCTAAAATACACTCCCCAGTGGGCGGCGGCATAGCGTTTGCACGGCTGCTAAAACTAGCTAGAGAGCGATCAACTCGGAATGACCCGCAAAAGCCGGAACCACGATCTCCTGGTTAAGGTGAAAAGATGACACCGCCTTATGCAAATAACCAGGGTGAGTTCGCAGAACTGCCCGGTCATGGTGAAAAATCAGAAAGGGCGAACGACAGGACAAAGCTCCTAAGTCCGACACCCTCCTAGCAGAGGCAATAGCCAGCAGAAACACGACCTTAAGCGTAAGATATTTATGGTCCACAGATTCAAGAGGTTCAAATGGAGACTCTTGCAGGGCATTCAAGACAACAGACAGATCCCATGGAGCCACAAGAGGGAAATAGGGAGGCTGGATCCATAAAACACCTTGGGGTATATTTACAAAAATTTGTGTTTGGGCCGTTTTGAAGGGTGTTTGAACTCGAATGGTATCGGGTGCATTTTACTGCAACTTTTTGAATCCTGATACGATCATTCACTAAGCTGCCGAGTTTTGCACAATCGTTTTTTCCGATGTCGATGTGATTCGTAATATCAGGCAGTGTTTTACGGGAGTGATGAGTAAAACACTGCCTGACAAAACACAAGGAATCCCGGCCGGATCTGTGAGATCCGTGCAGGGCTTCATTGTGTACCTTAAAAAGTTGATTAAAGTCTTAAAAAATCTGAAAAAAATTGCGTGAGGTCCCCCCTCCTAAGCACAACCAGCCTCGGGCTCTTTGAGCCGGTCCTGGTTGAAAAAATATGGGGGGGGAAATGACAGGGGTTCCCCCATATTTAATCAACCAGCACCGGGCTCTGCGCCTGGTCCTGGTTCCAAAAATACGGGGGACAAAAAGCGTAGGGGTCCCCCGTATTTTTGAAACCAGCACCGGGCTCCACTAGCCAGGTACATAATGCCACATCCGGGGGACACTTTTATACTGGTCCCTGCGGCCCTTGCATTACATACCCAACTAGTCACCCCTGGCCGGGGTACCCTGGAGGAGTGGGAACCCCTTAAATCAAGGGGTCCCCCCCTCCAGGCAGGGGTGAAGCCTGAGGCTGTCCCCCCCCATCCAAGGGCGGCGGATGGGGGGCTGATAGCCTTGTGAAAAAATGTGAATATTGTTTTTAGTAGCAGTACTACAAGTCCCAGCAAGCCTCCCCCGCAAGCTGGTACTTGGAGAACCACAAGTACCAGCATGCGGTGGAAAACCGGGCCCGCTGGTACCTGTAGTACTACTACTAAAAAAATACTCCAAAAAAAACAGGACACACACACTGTGAAAGTATAAGTTTATTACATACATGCACACCTCCATACACACATACTTACCTATGTTCCCACGAGGCTCTGTACTCTTCTCCATGTAGAATCCTTGGGGTACCTGTGAAAAAAATTATACTCACATAATCCAGTGTAGAATCAGACCTTTGAATAATCCACGTACTTGGCAAAATAATAAAACGGAAACCCGACCACGCACTGAAAGGGGTCCCATGTTTACACATGGGACCCCTTTCCCCGACTGCCAGGACCCCCCCTGACTCCTGTCAAAGAGGGTCCCTTCAGCCAATCAGGGAGCGCCACGTCGTGGCACTCTCCTGATTGGCTGTGTGCTCCTGTAGTGTCTGTCAGGCAGCACACGGCACAGATACAATGTAGCGCCTATGCGCTCCATTGTAGCCAATGGTGGGAACTTTGCGGTCAGCGGTGAGGTTACTTTCGGTCAACCGCTGACCGCAAAGTTCCCACCATTGGCTACAATGGAGCGCATAGGCACTACATTGTATCTGTGCCGTGTGCTGCCTGACAGACACTACAGGAGCACACAGCCAATCAGGAGAGTGCCACAATGTGGCGCTCCCTGATTGGCTGAAGGGACCCTCTTTGACAGGAGTCAGGGGGGGTCCTGGCAGTCGGGGAAAGGGGTCCCATGTGTAAACATGGGACCCCTTTCAGTGCGTGGTCGGGTTTCCGTTTTATTATTTTGCCAAGTACGTGGATTATTCAAAGGTCTGATTCTACACTGGATTATGTGAGTAGAATTTTTTTCACAGGTACCCCAAGGATTCTACATGGAGAAGAGGACCGAGCCTCGTGGGAACATAGGTAAGTATGTGTGTATGGAGGTGTGCATGTATGTAATAAACTTATACTTTCACGGTGTGTGTGTCCTGTTTTTTTGGGGGTATTTTTTTAGTAGTAGTACTACAGGTACCAGCGGGCCCGGTTTTCCACCGCATGCTGGTACTTGTGGTTAACCAAGTACCAGCTTGCGGGGGAGGCTTGCTGGGACTTGTAGTACTGCTACTAAAAACAATATTCAAATTTTTTCACAAGGCTATCAGCCCCCCATCCGCCGCCCTTGGATGGGGGGGACAGCCTCGGGCTTCACCCCTGGCCCTTGGGTGGCTGGAAGGGGGGACCCCTTGATTTAAGGGGTTCCCACTCCTCCAGGGTACCCCGGCCAGGGGTGACTAGTTGGATATGTAATGGCCGCAGGGGCCGCAGGGACCAGTATAAAAGTATCCCCCGGCTGTGGCATTATGTACCTGGCTAGTGGAGCCCGGTGCTGGTTTCAAAAATATGGGGGACCCCTACGCTTTTTGTCCCCCATATTTTTGGAACCAGGACCAGGTGCAGAGCCCGGTGCTGGTTGATTATGCTTAGGAGGGGGGACCCCACGCAATTTTTTTTCAGTTTTTGCACTAAACAGACCCTTTCCCATAGATAACCATGCACAGATCTCACTGATCCGTGCATGGTTATCCAAACTCGACTGGAAAAAGCAGGTCTATTTTTTTGCTGCTTTTTTTAACGAATCGGAAAAAAAACAGACCCGCACTTGAGCACTCAGAAACTAACACCCAAATACGAATGAATAGTGAATGCCCGTATTGTATGAAATAACAGCCGTGTTTGACCGATGGTCTATTCATTCGTATTTCGGAACTTTGCAAATCAAACCATTACGAATATTCCAAACACTGCCGAGATTGGTGCTTAGTGAATTCCCGGATTGGGACTTAAAAAAAAAAACACAAATCAGACAAACTCGAATTCTTAGTAAATATTGGCCCTTGAGTGAAAGTATGAATGTCAGGAATAGACGCAATCTTACTCTGAAACCACACCGACAAGGCAGAAATATGAACCTTGAGGGAGGCCAAACGAAGGCCTAAGTGAAGGCCTTGCTGCAGAAAAGACAGAAGTCTGGAAGTCCTGAATTTGTAAGTGTCGTAATTCTTAGCAGCACACCAGGTGAAGTAAGCATTCCAGACCCTGTAATAAATCCGTGCAGAAGCCAGTTTTCGGGCTTTCAACATAGTTTGGATAACCGCTTCGGAGAATCCTTTGGCCCTCGGTATTGAAGCTTCAAGAGCCATGCCATCAAAGCCAGCCTGGACAGGTCTGGATAGACACAAGGGCCCTGAACGAGGAGGTCTGCGCGTTGAGGAAGTAGAAGAGGACGCTAGATCGATAGACCCTGCAGTTCTGAGAACCAATTCCGTCTGGGCCACACTGGAGCGACTAGAAGTAGTGTTCCTCCTTCTTGCTTGAACTTCCGTAGTATCCTGGGCCGGAGTGACACTGGAGGGAACACATATGGCAGCTGAAAGGTCCATGGAATTGCCAGTGCATCCACGAACGCTGCTTGAGGATCCCTTGTCCTTGAGCCGAAGACCGGAACCTTGTTATTGTGTCGAGACGCCATCAGGTCTACATCTGGTAGGCCCCACTTGTCCACTAGGATTTGAAAGACTTCCGGGTGAAGACTCCACTCACCAGCATGTACATCCTGACAACTGAGGAAATCCGCTTCCCAGTTTAGGACTCCGGGAATGAACACTGTTGATATTGCTGGCAGATGGCTTTCCACCCAACAAAGGATTTTTGAAACTTTCATCATTGCCATGCAGCTTCGAGTGCCGCCTTGATGATTTATGTATGCCACCGTGGTGGCGTTGTCTGATTGTACTTGAACAGGCCTGTTCTGTACAAGAGGAAAGATTCAAAGCATTGAACACTGCCTGCAATTCCAGAATGTAGCCACCAATTCAGTGACATACGAACCTCCGGAGTCAAGGAGATCATTTGAGACCTGATCCGATGAGGCAGGCCGTCCCATTTGGAAAGGATTAACCTCTACAGAGGGTGGGAATGAAATTGAGCGTACTCTACCATGTCGAAAGCCGACACCATAAGGCCTAGTATTGCATCGCCGAGTGTATCGACATTCTTGGGTGAGAAAGGAAGCATTGATCCTGTCCTGAAGTGTCAGTACTTTCTCTGGAGACAGAAACAGTCTTAGGCTGTATGTGTCTAGCAGTGCCCTCAGGTGCTCCATGCTCCAAGGAGTTACCAGCGAGGACTTATTCCAGTGGATGAGCCACCCGTGGGCTTGTAGGAATTGGACCGTCAGTTCCAGATGACTGAGGAGAACATCTTGGGAGTTCATCAGGATCAGCAAGTCGTCCAGATACAGCAGGATCCTGATTTCCTGATGGCGGAGAAGGGCCGTCATCATGGCCATGACCTTGGTGAAGATCTGAGGGGCTGTGGCCAATCCAAATGGCAGAGCCTGGAATTGATAATGTAAGTTGCCAATAGCAAACTGCAGATATTGCTGATGCAATATGGCAATAGGTATATGCAGATAAGCATTCTGTATACCTAGGGATACCACATAGTCTTCGGGTTCCATGGCCAGTACAATAGAGCGCAGAGTTTCCATACGGAATTTGGACACACTCACAAATTTGTTCAATGATTTGAGGTTGAGTATAGGCCAAAAGGACCCATTGGGTTTCAGAACTAGAATCAGGGTCGAATAGTATCCCCTGCCTCTCTGGGACAGAGGTACCGGCACTACCACTCCTGTGTCCAGGAGGGATCGCACAACCAATTGTAGAGCTTGCGCTTTCAACGGATCTGAAGGGATAACCGCAGAGTAGAACTGGCGAGGGGGACGTCTCTTGAAAGAGATTGCGTACCCGTGAGAGACAACTTCCCTCACCCAGGCGTCCGAAGTGGTCTTTAACCAGGCCTGGGCGAACTGCAGAAGTTGTCCTCCCACCCTGGGATCCCCCAGGGGGAGGCTCGCCCCGTCATGCAGCAGGCTTTTCTTGTTTGGAAGCAGGCTGACCGGTGGTCCAGGAATGTTTAGGTTTGGACTTAGTGGTTTTGGAAGTACGAGCCTGTCTCGGGTATGCCTGACCCTTTGCTTTCCCTGGAGGTCGAAAGGAACGAAAAGTGGTACTTTTTGCCTTCGGTGCAGAAGGATTAGTACTTGGGAGAAAAACAGATTTAGCAGTCACAAAGTAAGTCACAATCTTATTCATATCCTCCCCAAATAGGATGTCTCCCTTAAAAGCGAGCACCTCCAAGGTCTTTTTGGAGTCTAGGTCCACCTTCCAGGACCTCAACCACAAAATTTGGCGAGCCAGTATAGACGTAGTAGACACCTTGGCCACCATTACACCTGCCTCAGAGGACGCCGCCTGAATATAGTGGAAGGCGGTGGTAATATGAGACAGATATTGTCTGGCAGTGTCAGAAATATCCTGAGGCAGCTCATCCTCTAATGTCTGAACCCATGCTTCAATTCCTTTTGCAGCCCAGAAGGCTGCTATAGTGGGTCTATGTACAGCACTGGTAAGGGAGTAAATAGACTTCAGGCAACCCTCTACACACTTATCCGTCGGTTCCTTCAGTGAGGTGACAGTGGTGACAGGCAGAGTAGATGACACCACAAGATGGGCGACATGAGAGTCCACCGGCGGTGGAGTTTCCCACTTGTTACTCAACTCTGCAGGGATAGGATAATGAGCCAACATCCTGTTTGACAGGAAAAATGTATTTCCTGGAGATGACCTGGATTCCTGGCGTATGTCAATTAAGAGGTCAGAATTAGGTAAAACTACTTTAGCAACCTTCTGACGTTTAAACTTATCAGGTTTCTTAGATGTAGCAGGAGGTTCAATCTCATCATCAATCTGGATAATCAGCTTGATAGCCTCCACTAGTTCAGGAACATCAACCTGAGTTGTAGATTCCTCATCAGAAACAACTGTATCAGTATCTGAAGGATCAGTATAATCCCCATCCTCATCGGAAGAATCATCCGAAATATTAGTGGATTGTGAGGAAAAAATAGCCCGCTTAGAGTACCCTTTGGTCCCAGTAGGGCGAGGGTTAGGTTTGTGTTTAACCAAGGACTGATTTAATTGCTGTAACTAGATTGTAGTTAACTGTAGTTAATCCGCCCATGGCGGATTAACTACAGGGACAATATGTGGTTGTAATGGCACAGGAGGTCCCACAGGGGTCCGTAAATCATGTTACAAGCGTAGTTAGCATATTTGAAAATACAGCCCAAGGTGATCCTGATTTGCCACAGGAGCTGCGGGCAGACTGGAAGATGCAGAGCACCCAGTACCTGAACTCTCAGCTGAAATCCTTTCCTCAGGTAAATCTGTTGTGTAAGCACTGCATGATGCAGAAGCATCCACGGATTTCCCGCCCTGTGTGGCAGACATCATGGGGAATCTAGCTTTAGAGCGTAACAGTACAATATAGCCAGACAAACACAACTGCAAATAACCCCTATGTGACAGTAAATACAGGACACAAACAGAGAATTAAAGCGGTATGAGGTGACTGAAATACACAGTAAAAAACACAAAACAGTATATACTGTGTAGCATTATATATATATATGAGACCCTGACGCACCTAGCCTCCCAGGGTACAGAATATAGTGATAGTAATAAGTGTGATACACGAGAATGAAATCAACACAGCAGCTACAGGCACACTCAGTCACAGGTACAAAGCAGAAGTTATTTCAGATAAACAATAAAACTGCACTAGACAAGTAAAACTACATATATATGGGGGGGGGGCGTGGCTTGGTGCAGCATGGAGTAGCAGCTCGTTGCTGTAGCTCCCTGCACAAATCCTGTTTAAACTCCTGTTCCCTTGTGGTTCTTCACTTATTGTTCAGTGTGCAGCTGTGGGAATACTCCCTGTGCCCTCCGGTGCCAGTGGTGGACCTGTGGAGGAGTACCGCTGATCTCTGGCTGGTGTGTGGCGCGGCCTGCCCCTGAACTTCCAGTTGCGGCTGGCCGTTCTATCCTCCGGTAGCTGTTTTCTCCGGTCCCATGCGCCAAACTGCCTCTGGGAGCGGCGCTGGGGCTGCTGACTGCCCGAGGCTGCTATCCCTGTTGCCACGTGATCCTGCGGGGCGGCCGCCATCTTCTATTTCCTGCTGGGGGTTCCTGGTGTGTCTGGTAAGCGCTGGTGGCTGCGGCTGTGGAGCGGGAGCACCTGGGTGGTCTTCTGAGGAGCACCTCTCTCCCTGCAGTGGGCTCTGCTAGTGTGGCTGGCTGTCTCCCTATGGTGCACTGTATCCCTCTGGAGCACTGACTGTATCCTGACTGCCTTGTGGTGCTGGCCTGCTGTGGCCATTTTGGAAGGCGCTTGGTCATCACCTCTACATTTTTGGTCCTGATTGTGTATTGATTCGGAGGCACAGCCTGTGGACACGGCTGCAGCTTCAGATTACAGGTGCTTCCCTGTTTTCCTATGCCGATGCTGATGCATTTTGGCTGCTACAGATGTTCTCCTGTTATTTCAGTGCAGCTGCATTTTGGAACTTATAGACGCTCTCCTGTTATATTATATTAGTGCTGCTACACTTGAAAATAGATCCTGTTTCTGCAACATTGTGCTTTGACTACACTCCTGTGGCACATTGTAGCTGATACGTATATACGAATATGGGGAAACACGGGGATGGTATCCAGTGCCCCTAAACAACTTGAGAGGTATGCCAAAACCCCACAGTCGCCTGCTTCGGATAGTCAAAGTACTCTTTCACCTTCCTCTCCTCTCCAGACTGACGATGCTGCTGGAGGTGGTGACCCACTGAACTCTACTCAGCAAATTTTTCAAGCTATATCTGCATCGGAGCAGAGGGTTACTGACAGGATCGGTCAAGTACAGATCGATGTCTCTCTGCTGCGTCAAGACTTACAAAAAATTAGGGAACGGGTTGGTGAAACTGAGCACCGTATCTCCGACCTGGAGGATGTTACTAATCCTTTAAAGTGTAAAGTGGATAATGTTTCGTCTCGGATGGCCACGATTCAAGCTAAATTGTCTGATGTAGAAGGGCGACTGAGACGTAACAATGTCCGATTTGTGGGGCTTCTGGAAAGGGCTGAGGGCACTGCTCCTGAAAAGGTTTTCGAGAATTGGCTGTGCAATCTTTTTGCTAGAGATGCTTTTAGTCCTCAATTCGCGGTGGAGCGGGCTCACAGGCTTCCTTCACGGCCTCCTCCACCTGGAGCCCCTGCTCTGACCTTTATTGCTTGCTTCCTTCACTTTAAGGACAGAGACACTGTTTTGCGTCTGGCGGGCACTAACGGCACACTCAAGTTTGAAAATCATTCAATATCTGCTTTTCCGGATTTTGCTCTGGAGGTACAAAAATCCTGTGCTCAATTTTTACAAGTCAAGCGTAAATTGAGGGATCGCAATATTCAGTACTCCATGCTGTTTCCGGCCAGATTACAGGTGGTTCACAACAACAACACTACTCATTTCTTTGCTAAACCGCATGATGCGGACGACTGGCTTGAGAGACAGCCCCGCGCTAAGGGCTGTTTGTTGCAAGAATGGCTAGTATGCTATGACTGTTTGGCTTGTTTCACTGTGCCATTTGCCTAAATTTTTTGCGAAATATCTGTATTGTGCATTATGTTATAAGTTTTCTGATGGTTTCTATATATGTGGTTGGACACATATGTGTATACAGATTTGAGGGTACTTATAGGTATTTGTGCAATTGTATACTTAGTTCACCAGAGAACCAAATATTAGTGTTAGCTAGGGAGTCTTCTGCTGGATATAGTTGTAGGGACTCTTTCTTTACACCTTAGCGCTTGCTTTTTGTCTCTCCTTATTTTAATGTAAATTTGCTGTATTTGTTTAGTTATGGGTATTAGGTATGCCTAAGATTTTGTAGGTTATACGGGGAGGGTTAGGGTTAGTTTGTTTTTTCTTTGTGTCATCGCCATTATCGATATCTGTTTGTGTATGCCCACTTCTATGCTGTGGTGAGAGTATTGCAAATGGTATAGTACTATTCTATTCTATGTTATGACGCTGCAGATGGTTAGCAACGTGTCCTATACTTGTAATCACTACAGGGCACAGTGTCCTGTGTCAGTTGTTGTAGCATTCCTCTTCTCTTTCTCTAATTCATCCTGTTAGCTATATCTGTCTTTAACTATTATATGGCTACTGCTGATGGGGGGCGTCGCCTGCTTGACTGGAATGTTCATGGTATAAATCACAAGGATTAATGGATCATTGGTTTTATCGCAGATTATAAAATATCGGACAGATATAGCGTGTATCTTGGAGACTCATTTAACAGGCAGTAGGGTTTTGGCTCTTAAAAGGCCTTGGGTAGTGACCTGCCGCGCTCCTTGGCGGTGCTACACCATCCAGCAGGGGAGACACCCTTGACGGAGCTCCGACGAGCCGGGGAAGAAACCTGTGGCCGAGAGGTAAGAAGCGCCTCTCCTGGCCTCTTGAGAAACCCGGCCTGCACCCCCGCAAGTTCCCCTTCTTTGTTCTCCCTGGGGCTCTCTACCCCCCAACATACGTACCCCAGTCTCCTTGTCCCCGTGCTCGGGTATTAGTGAGGGGGAGCCGCGGAATCGGGAGGAGGCTTAGGCCTGCTCTGCGGGTTGCGGCCCTCTCATTTCACAAGAGCCGGGGACTAAATTTAGGATATACTCCCGGACGGGAGGGAGAGCTGCATATAAGCTTGGTACATGCACCTGTGCCTCCCTCTTTATTCCTCTCTACTCCCCTCGCCACTTGGACCCTCCTGTGCAACCGCAACCTGTGAGGGCAGAACAATTGAAACCTCCGGACGGAGATCATCTGAGGAGGAGTCCTTGCAGGCGCTCCGGGGACGGTAGAAGGCCTGAAGCCACGCATCAGTGAATCCCTTACGGTCTGGAACACTTTTTTAAATCTCTGACCTGAGGCCCCCCCACTGGCCCCCACACTCCCGGGACCGGGAGACGGCCGCGCAGACACCGGTGGCCCTTACCCTCATCCACCGACTGGTTCTTAACGGCCGCCGGTGTTGGCGCGGCTCCCTCGCCAGGGATATGTGAGCCCCAAAAACGGAATATGGCCGACAGGGTTCTACATGCTGCTGCACTGCCGACCTCGGTGCTTCCGGGCTTTCACCTGACGTATATTATGCTATATTAAGACCGAACCGCGCAGAGGGAACAGCGGGTTGAACTTCCAACTGGGATATGTCGTAATGCTCTCTTCCTTGAGGCTCTGTTCTGTTCTCTTCACCTGGACAAATGACAAGACGGCGCCGCTTTGGTAAAGCATCAAAAGTTAGATCCGCTACCACACAAGCCGCAGCCTTCCATACTTTATTTGGCACCCCCGTCCCTGACCCTAGCACCTCCACCGCTCTCATTGATCACTTGCCGCCAATCATCATGGAAGATACCGGGGCCTCGCCCTCTCCAAAACATCGCCAAACTGGATCTGCCAGTAAAGACTCTGCCGATATGGCGGCAGTCCTCACACAACTACGCTCTCTTCCGACTCGCCAAGACATCCAACAAGATTTATCCAATATGGAAAAAAGAATCCATGACTCCCTACAAGCGAGTCTTTCCAATATCCAATCTGATCTCACGCAAGTAGCAAACAGAGTAGTTGACCTGGAAGATCATAGAGATGAAACGGACTCTAAGCTCGGAGATCTCCACGATCTTGTATCCCGATACTCACATACCACCACTGAAATGAGACGTAGGCTGGATGATATAGATAACAGAGGGAGGCGGAACAACCTGAGGGTCAAAGGTCTACCCGAAGATGTGCTACCCCAGGGCCTAGTTGCGGCATTGACTACAATATTTAACGACTTGCTGGGTGCTGACCCCGGCTCTCAAATTGTGTTTGATAGAGCACATCGGGCACTACGACCAAGGGGAGCACCTACGGAGCGGCCTAGGGACGTCATCTGCCGGCTACATTACTTCCAGGTGAAAGAGACTATTCTACAGAAGTCCAGACAGGCCTCGAACATAGCCTTCAATGGCCACCCCATCCAGATTTTCCAGGACCTTTCCTGGATGACTTTACAGCAGAGGCGTCTCCTCCACCCCCTCACGGAAGCTCTTCGGAAGAAGGATATCAGATTTCGCTGGGGCTTTCCTCTGAGCGTCCAAGTCACCCGCGACGGGAACCGACATGTCTTGGAGGACTATGATGGCGTCCCAGCATTCTGCAAGGCACTGGGCCTACCGTTGATATCACTACCAAATTGGACAGACCCTCTACAGCTTCCCACTACGGCATTACCCCGCAGGGAGCCTTGGAAAAGAGTGGACGCCTCAAGACGACGCAACCGGGCGGGCAGATCCAATGAAACATCTGAAACCTCATGACGCGTCTGCCACCCTAAATTGTGATATCCTTTTTATGCTACCTTATTGAAAGCTCACAGTGATCTTTTTTTTCCTTTTTTATTTTTTCTTATTAATCAATAAGTTGTTGTAAATTTGAGCTTCAATTACTTTGAGAATGCCTACCACTCCCGCACTATTACAAGTTACTAATGTAATTAATTTGAGATGCTTCCTGTGGGCCGGGATGGATTAGGTGGCGAGATGGAGGGAGGCGGTTGATTGATTTCCCTCCTCCCATCTCCTTCCTGACCATGATGTATCCCTCTCAAACACCTCTTACTTAACTATCTAATATTGTTGAACCCGCTGTTACCCTTTGGACCCCCTTCTCTGCTGTATATTTCTTAGACCATGGGATGCTTAATCTATACCCATGGCTATCAATGCAGAGATTACCACTACATGTTGTTGTTTAAATCTATATTTCTTTTTTGGTTTCTCCTTTTCTTTTTCTATGTTCATGTACTCATGTCTTCCTTTCTTTCCTCATGTGTTGACCCGACCACCCCCCCTCCTTTATGCCACAACCAATTTCAGGTTACTTATGACCCAGCATTGGGTCAGAGTCATAGTCCTGATATATCGTTAAGCCAGTTGATCCCTATGCTTTTTTTATATGGCTAGCCTAAAAATTGTTTCCCACAATGTGAAGGGTTTAAATATCCCTGAAAAGAGGTCGGGCCTGCTACATACCTTACATACTGATGGGGCGGAGGTTATTTTCTTACAGGAGACGCATTTTAAACGAGGGGCCTCCCCTGGTCTTCGCTCCCGTCACTTCCCCAATGGTTATTTTAACGATTATTCTGGGGCGAAGGCTAGGGGTGTTGCTATCCTTTTTGCCAAACATCTCAGACTACTGGATGTCTCCGAAATGTTGATAGGGGATGGGAGAGGGATCTTGGTTAGAGCTACTATAGCACATCAGACATTTACCTTCGTAAATCTCTACCTTCCTAACCGAGGCCAAACTCGGTTTCTTAAAGAATCACTAGAACTAATCGAGCAAAATCTGATGGGCACTTTGGTAGTGGGAGGTGATCTTAACTGGGTCCTTGAATCTCGCATGGATTCCTCCTCTGGGTCCCCACGGAACACGCTTAAAGAATCCAGACGATTTAGAGCTGTCTTGCATGATTTTCAACTAGTTGATACCTGGCGTCTTTTGCATCCCTCAGATAAGGATTATACTTTTTACTCACCCCCACATAATACGTACTCCCGAATAGACTACCTCTGCGTGAGCCATGCTCATCTAGATCTATTGATTGATGCGACCATCGGCCAAATTACAATTTCGGATCATGCCCCAATTACGCTCACACTCTCCCTCCGCCACCCTCCCCCCAAACACTGGCGCTGGCGATTCAATGAACAACTCCTCCGGGACCCTGTTTGTAGAGCCC
The DNA here is from genome assembly GCF_028390025.1 of Pseudophryne corroboree. NCBI lineage: Eukaryota > Metazoa > Chordata > Amphibia > Anura > Myobatrachidae > Pseudophryne > Pseudophryne corroboree. The sequence continues at coordinate 232,359,469 of NC_086453.1, forward strand.
AAATTGAGAAAGCAATAGATGACTACATCGCTTTGAACACAACTGGCGATGTATCCCCGGTTGTACTATGGGAGGCACATAAATGTGTGATCAGAGGCCAGTGCATACAATTAGGCTCACGTCTGAAAAAACAGAAGGTTGAATGTAGAAATGCCTTACTAGAAAAAATAAAAAAACTGGAACTGGCCCACAAGTCTACGCTGGCGTCGGATACCTATGCCGAACTCCAAACAGCGAGACAAGCTCTTAAAACTTTGCTTAGTGACGGTACTCGCAGGGCGTTCCGTAAATGCAGACATAAATATCATAGATGGGGTAACAAACCCGGTAAACTCCTGGCACGTGCTCTTAGAGCTCAGAGGTCTTTAACGTACATATCTAAACTCACAGGCGCTGACGGGATATCTCGGGCCTCTGATACAGAGATAGCGGAGATCTTCCACAATTATTACTCAGCCTTATACAATCTGACCTCTACGCGGACATCAACTGCACGCAAAGATCACATACGCAACATACAAATTTTTTTAGACGAAATCACTTTCCCGACTCTCCCGACAGACATTGCTCAGGCCCTAGATGACCCTTTTACTGGAGAAGAGCTGCTGGCTGCCCTAAAGTCATCTCCTAACGGTAAAAGCCCAGGACCAGATGGCTTCCCAGTCACGTATTACAAAGCCTTTCAGGAGAAACTCAGCCCCCTTCTTCTTCAGGCCTGCAATGCCATTTCGTCAACGACTCCTCTATCAGGCCAGTCCTTAAGCGCCCATATTACTGTTATCCCAAAAGACTCTAAAGACCCGACGCTCCCTTCCAACTATAGACCGATATCGTTATTAAACGTAGATATTAAATTATTCGCAAAACTTATGGCTAATCGCCTTAAACCATTACTGCCAGATATACTACACCCTGATCAGGTCGGCTTTGTTATGGGCAGAGAGGCTAGGGACAATACTATTAGAGTCATTGATCTGATAGCACATGCGCAGACAACTGATACTCCCACCATGCTTCTTTCCACAGACGCAGAAAAGGCCTTTGATCGGGTGGATTGGGATTTTATGGAGGCAGTGCTCCGACGCTTAGGTCTAGGAGATGTTTTTTTGCAGAGAATCCTTTCATTATATAAAACCCCGTCGGCCCGGGTTAGGGTGAATGGCGTTCTTTCTGAACCCATAACAATCTCCAATGGCACACGCCAGGGTTGCCCGCTGTCACCTTTAATTTTTGTTCTATGCATGGAGGCCCTGGCTCGGGCAATTAGATTCAACCCTAATATCACGGGCCTGCGAGTGGGCAAAATTGAGCATCGTCTGGCCCTCTTTGCAGACGACCTATTGGCGGTCATAACAAATCCTTTGATCTCCCTACCCAACCTTATGAAAGAATTCATACGATTCGGAGACATGTCGAATTTTAAAATTAATTATTCAAAATCCATGGCAATGAATGTCACGCTCTCACCTGCTGCGGTATCATCCTTATCGCAATCATTCCAATTCACATGGCAAAAATCCCATATTACATATTTAGGAATTCAAATCCCATCGACACTCGCTACTATAGCTAGTATCAACCACACTCCCCTATTGCGCAAATTGCGACAGGAGATGAAACACTGGCTCACGCAGAGATTCTCATGGCTAGGCCGTATAAATATAGTAAAGATGAACATTCTCCCCAGGTTACTATACCTCTTCCAAACCATCCCTCTGAAACTTCCCCCACAATTCTTAGCCGAAGCACACAAGGCAATAAGCCATTTCATTTGGGACGGCCGGAAGCCTAGGTTCAAGCACAGTCATTTATCTAGGCTGAAAACACAAGGCGGGCAACAATTACCTATGATTTCCACATATTACCATGCTGCACTACTACATAGAATTATAGACTGGTCTCGCCCTGCTTCCCAGAGGAAACAGTGGGTCGACCTGGAATCTTCTTCCACTAATCTTAACCTACAGGCAGTGCCTTGGTCCCCTAGGTTTGGTCGCTCACCACATCCTACTGTGGGGCCCACATTGGCTCTATGGCGGACACTTCGTTACAAAATGGGACTCATGTCTAAACAAACGTCCGTTATGCCTATATTTGACAATCCATTGTTCCCCCCGGGCAGGTCCAATGAGATTGCTTCTAGATGGGGGGGGGCGGGTGTGACTAGGGTGATTCACTTGATTGCACATGGCAAACTCAAAACGTTCGCTGAAATACAGAATACGGGCGATATACCCGCTAAAGACTATTGGTTCTACCTTCAGGCACGACATTTTGTTACATCACAGCGAGAGGCGACAGACCTTTATAAGGCTCTCACTCCCTTTGAATCCATGTGCAGTCAGGAGATAACCCCCTCACATGTGGTGTCAGGCATCTATAAGATTCTTCGACAGAGTTCCTTTCTTACGGTCCCCTCATTCTGTGACGCCTGGGATAAAGATCTGAAACATCGGGGAATCAAGATCCAATGGGACACACATTGCAGAGTTATGGCACAGTGCTCCACTAGTTTGGACGTTCTGGAAACACAATACAAATTACTGACTAGATGGTATAGATGCCCGTCTCTCCTACATAAAATTTACCCCTCAGTCTCTCCCCTATGTTGGAGATGCAGTAGGGAAACTGGCACATTGATCCACATATGGTGGGACTGTTCGTTAATTATCCCATTTTGGAACACAATAACAGACCTATCAACAAAGATTCTGGGAGACCGGGTCCCACTGGGTCCGGACTTCTGGCTACTGTCACATTCTGATATACCCCCTTCTCGCTACAAGAAATCCCTTCTCAAGCATTTAAATAATGCGGCAAGAGCTATACTCCCGGTGCATTGGAAATCCACTAACCCACCGACAATATGGGAGTGGTTCCAACGCATTGACTTCTATATGTACTTGGAAGATGTTTATTCTGCCGCCTTAGACAAATATTCGGATTATGTGGCAACCTGGTTTCTCTGGATTGACTTTAAGACCACTAAGACCTATGCTGACTATGCACCCTGAATACACACTGAAAATAGAAGCCCATGGGGCCCTCATACTGCCCTCTAAAAGTCATTACGTCCGTGGCTTGTTCCCCCCCCCCCCCTTTTTTTTTTTTTTTTCTCCTTCCTCCCTCCTTTCCCTTGTCTCCCCCCCTCTTCTTGTCTGTTTTTGATTGTTTTTGTGACCTCATACTTTGTCCACATTTTGTGTTACTATGCAATATTGCTCCGAGGTTGCTCTTTACTCCAGACTACGTAACTTTATATGAATGTTGCACGGTTTAGGATAACGTATGTGAATCTGTTAATTTCTCTTTTCGCAAACCATTTATTGATGTTTTGTATATTTACAGCTGATAAGCTATGAGACTGATACATACGCTCTATTTTTGATATATGTGTTGACACATTTGGAAAAATTGTTCTATATTACAAAAATAAGAATTTACTTACCGATAATTCTATTTCTCGGAGTCCGTAGTGGATGCTGGGGTTCCTGAAAGGACCATGGGGAATAGCGGCTCCGCAGGAGACAGGGCACAAAAAGTAAAGCTTTAGGATCAGGTGGTGTGCACTGGCTCCTCCCCCTATGACCCTCCTCCAAGCCTCAGTTAGGATACTGTGCCCGGACGAGCGTACACAATAAGGAAGGATTTATGAATCCCGGGTAAGACTCATACCAGCCACACCAATCACACTGTAAAACCTGTGATCTGAACCCAGTTAACAGTATGATAACAGCGGAGCCTCTGAAAGATGGCTCACAACAATAATAACCCGATTTTTGTAACTATGTACAAGTATTGCAGATAATCCGCACTTGGGATGGGCGCCCAGCATCCACTACGGACTCCGAGAAATAGAATTATCGGTAAGTAAATTCTTATTTTCTCTATCGTCCTAGTGGATGCTGGGGTTCCTGAAAGGACCATGGGGATTATACCAAAGCTCCCAAACGGGCGGGAGAGTGCGGATGACTCTGCAGCACCGAATGAGAGAACTCCAGGTCCTCCTTAGCCAGGTTATCAAATTTGTAGGATTTTACAAACGTGTTTGCCCCTGACTAAATAGCCGCTCGGCAAAGTTGTAAAGCCGAGACCCCTCGGGCAGCCGCCCAAGATGAGCCCACCTTCCTTGTGGAATGGGCATTTACATATTTTGGCTGTGGCAGGCCTGCCACAGAATGTGCAAGCTGAATTGTATTACACATCCAACTAGCAAAAGTCTGCTTAGAAGCAAGAGCACCCAGTTTGTTGGGTGCATACAGGATAACAGCAAGTCAGTTTTCCTGACTCCAGCCGTCCTGGAACCTATATTTTCAGGGCCCTGACCACATCTAGCAACTTGGAGTCCTCCAAGTCCCTAGTAGGCGCAAGACACCACAATAAGCTGGTTCAGGTGAAACACTGACACCACCTTAGGGAGAGAACTGGGGACGAGTCCGCAGCTCTGCCCTGTCCGAATGGACAAACAGATATGGGCTTTTTTGAGAAAAAAACCACCAATTTGACACTCGCCTGGTCCAGGCCAGGTCCAAGAGCATGTTCACTTTTCATGTGAGATGCTTCAAATCCACAGATTTGACTGGTTTTAAACCAATGTGTTTTGAGGAATCCCAGAACTACGTTGAGATCCCACAGTGCCACTGGAGGCACAAAAGGGGGTTGTATATGCAATACTCCCTTGACAAACTTCTGGACTTCAGGAACTGAAGCCAATTCTTTCTGGAAGAAAAATCGACAGGGCCGAAATTTGAACCTTAATGGACCCCAATTTGAGGCCCATAGACACTCCTGTTTGCAGGAAATGCAGGAATCGACCGAGTTGAAATTTCTTCGTGGGGCCTTCCTGGCCTCACACCACGCAACATATTTTCGCCACATGTGGTGATAATGTTGTGCGGTCACCTCCTTTCTGGCTTTGACCAGGGTAGGAATGACCTCTTCCTGAATGCCTTTTCCCTTAGGATCCGGCGTTCCACCGCCATGCCGTCAAACGCAGCTGCGGTAAGTCTTGGAACAGACATGGTACTTGCTGAAACAAGTCCCTTCTTAGCGGCAGAGGCCATAAGTCCTCTGTGAGCATCTCTTGAAGTTCCGGGTACCAAGTCCTTCTTGGCCAATCCGGAGCCATGAGTATAGTTCTTACTCCTCTACGTCTTATAATTCTCAGTACCTTAGGTATGAAAAGCAGAGGATGGAACACATACACCGACTGGTACACCCACGGTGTTACCAGAACGTCCACAGCTATTGCCTGAGGGTCTCTTAACCTGGCGCAATACCTGTCCCGTTTTTTGTTCAGACGGGACGCCATCATGTCCACCTTTGGTAATTCCCAACGGTTTACAATCATGTGGAAAACTTCCCCATGAAGTTCCCACTCTGCCGGGTGGAGGTCGTGCCTACTGAGGAAGTCTGCTTCCCAGTTTCCATTCCCGGAATGAAACACTGCTGACAGTGCTATCACATGATTTTCCGCCCAGCGAAAAGTCCTTGCAGTTTTTGCCACTGCCCTCCTGCTTCTTGTGCCGCCCTGTCTATTTACGTGGGCGACTGCCGTGATGTTTTATCCCACTGGATCAATACCGGCTGACCTTGAAGCAGAGATCTTGCTAAGCTTAGAGCATTATAAATTTACCCTTAGCTATATTTATGTGGAGAAAAGTCTCCAGACTTGATCACACTCCCTGGAAATTTTTTCCTTGTGTGACTGCTCCCCAGCCTCTCGGGCTGGCCTCCGTGGTCACCAACATCCAAAACTGAATGCCGAATCTGCGGCCCTCTAGAAGATGAGCACTCTGTAACCACCACAGGAGAGACACCCTTGTCCTTGGATATAGGGTTATCCGCTGATGCATCTGAAGATGCGATCCGGACCATTTGTCCAGCAGATCCCACTGAAAAGTTCTTGCATGAAATCTGCCGACTGGAATTGCTTCGAAGGAAGTCACCATTTTTTTTACCATGGCCCTTGTGCAATGATGCACTGATTTTAGGAGGTTCCTGACTAGCTCGGATAACTCCCTGGCTTTCTCTTCCGGGAGAAACACCTTTTTCTGGACTGTGTCCAGAATCATCCCTAAGCACAGGAGACTTGTTGTCGGGATCAGCTGCGATTTTGGAATATTTAGAATCCACCCCTGCTGTTGTAACAGTATCCGAGATAGTGCTACTCCGACCTCCAACTGTTCCCTGGACTTTGCCCTTATCAGGAGATCGTCCAAGTAAGGGATAATTAAGACGCCTTTTCTTCGAAGAAGAACCATCATTTCGGCCATTACCTTGGTAAAGACCCGGGGTGCCGTGGACAATCCAAACGGCAGCGTCTGAAACTGATAGTGACAGTTCTGTACCACGAACCTGAGGTACCCTTAGTGATAAGGGCAAATTTGGGACATGGAGGTAAGCATCCCTGATGTCTCGGGACACCATATAGTCCCCTTCTTCCCGGTTCGTTATCACTGCTCTGAGTGACTCCATCTTGATTTGAACCTTTGTAAGTGTTCAAATTTTTTTAGATTTAGAATAGGTCTCACCTAGCCTTCTGGCTTCAGTACCACAATATAGTGTGGAATAATACCCCTTTTCTTGTTGTAGGAGGGGTAATTTAATTATCACCTGCTGGGAATACAGCTCGTGAATTGTTTCCCATACTGCCTCCTTGTCGGAGGGAGACCTTGGTAAAGCAGACTTCAGGAGCCTGCGCAGGGGAAACGTCTCGACATTCCAATCTGTACCCCTGGGATACTACTTGTAGGATCCAGGGGTCCTGTACGGTCTCAGCGTCATGCTGAGAGCTTGTCAGAAGTGGTGGAACGCTTCTGTTCCTGGGAATGGGCTGCCTGCTGCAGTCTTCTTCCCTTTCCTCTATCCCTGGGCAGATATGACTCTTATAGGGACGAAAGGACTGAAGCTGAAAAGACGGTGTCTTTTTCTGCAGAGATGTGACTTAGGGTAAAAAACGGTGGATTTTCCAGCAGTTGCCGTGGCCACCAGGTCCGATGGACCGACCCCAAATAACTCCTCTTCCTTTATACGGCAATACACCTTTGTGCCGTTTGGAATCTGCATCACCTGACCACTGTCGTGTCCATAAACATCTTCTGGCAGATATGGACATCGCACTTACTCTTGATGCCAGAGTGCAAATATCCCTCTGTGCATCTCGCATATATAGAAATGCATCCTTTAAATGCTCTATAGTCAATAAAATACTGTCCCTGTCAAGGGTATCAATATTTTTAGTCAGGGAATCCGACCAAGCCACCCCAGCTCTGCACATCCAGGCTGAGGCGATCGCTGGTCGCAGTATAACACCAGTATGTGTGTATATACTTTTTATGATATTTTCCAGCCTCCTGTCAGCTGGCTCCTTGAGGACGGCCCTATCTATAGACGGTACCGCCACTTGTTCTGATAAGCGTGTGAGCGCCTTATCCACCCTAAGGGGTGTTTCCCAACGCGCCCTAACTTCTGGCGGGAAAGGGTATACCGCCCATATTTTCTATCGGGGGGAACCCACGCATCATCACACACTTCATTTAATTTATCTGATTCAGGAAAAACTACGGTAGTTTTTTCACATCCCACATAATACCCTCTTTTGTGGTACTTGTAGTATCAGAAATATGTAACACCTCCTTCATTGCCCTTAACGTGTGGCCCTAATAAGGAATACGTTTGTTTATTCACCGTCGACACTGGATTCAGTGTCCCTGTCTGTGTCTGTGTCGACCGACTAAAGTAAACGGGCGTTTTAAAACCCCTGACGGTGTTTTTGAGACGTCTGGACCGGTACTAATTGTTTGTCGGCCGTCTCATGTCGTCAACCGACCTTGCTGCGTGTTGACATTATCACGTAATTCCCTAAATAAGCCATCCATTCCGGTGTCGACTCCCTAGAGAGTGACATCACCATTACAGGCAATTGCTCCGCCTCCTCACCAACATCGTCCTCATACATGTCGACACACACGTACCGACACACAGCACACACACAGGGAATGCTCTGATAGAGGACAGGACCTACTAGCCCTTTGGAGAGACAGAGGGAGAGTTTGCCAGCACACACCAAAAACGCTATAATTATATAGGGACAACCTTATATAAGTGTTTTCCCTTATAGCATCTTTTTTATATATTTCTAACGCCAAATTAGTGCCCCCCCTCTCTGTTTTAACCCTGTTTCTGTAGTGCAGTGCAGGGGAGAGCCTGGGAGCCTTCCCTCCAGCCTTTCTGTGAGGGAAAATGGCGCTGTGTGCTGAGGAGATAGGCCCCGCCCCTTTTTTGGCGGCCTCGTCTCCCGCTCTTAACGGATTCTGGCAGGGGTTAAATATCTCCATATAGCCCACGGAGGCTATATGTGAGGTATTTTTAGCCAAAAATAGGTTTTCATTGCCTCCCAGGGCGCCCCCCTTCCAGCGCCCTGCACCCTCAGTGACTGCCGTGTGAAGTGTGCTGAGAGGAAATGGCGCACAGCTGCAGTGCTGTGCGCTACCTTAAGAAGACTGAGGAGTCTTCATGCCGCCGATTCTGGACCTTCTTCTTGTTTCAGCATCTGCAAGGGGGCCGGCGGCGAGGCTCCGGTGACCATCCAGGCTGTACCTGTGATCGTCCCTCTGGAGCTAATGTCCAGTAGCCAAAGAAGCCAATCCATCCTGCACGCAGGTGAGTTCACTTCTTCTCCCCTAAGTCCCTCGTTGCAGTGATCCTGTTGCCAGCAGGACTCACTGTAAAATAAAAAACCTAAGCTAAACTTTTCTAAGCAGCTCTTTAGGAGAGCCACCTAGATTGCACCCTTCTCGGCCGGGCACAAAAATCTAACTGAGGCTTGGAGGAGGGTCATAGGGGGAGGAGCCAGTGCACACCACCTGATCCTAAAGCTTTACTTTTTGTGCCCTGTCTCCTGCGGAGCCGCTATTCCCCATGGTCCTTTCAGGAACCCCAGCATCCACTAGGACGATAGAGAAATGAAAAATAAAGAATTTAAAAAAAAAAAAAAAAGGCCTTGGGTATGGCACATATATAATTCCACGTTCTCCAATAATTCTAGGGGTGTCTCAGTCCTTATTAGAAAATCTATACAGTTTCAATTAGAGTCCAGTCAAATTGATAGCCACGGTAGGTATGTATTTCTTTGTGCAGTTGTTAATGGAGTCACACTTCATATACTAGCTCTATATATCCCTCCTCCTTATAATATTGAAGTGCTCCGTCAGGCAGCTAAATTTATTGCTCAGTCTCCAGCTACACCAGTAATTTGTATGGGGGATTTTAATAATGTCATGGACCCCCACTTAGATTGTTGGAAGGGTATTGTTATGTCTGTTTCTCATCCTCCCTCTCCAGCTCCGTTTGCTCATTTAGTTGCTGAGTTGGGGTGGGTGGATATATGGAGATATCGTAATCCATATGTTGCTCAATATTAATGTTATTCCACTTCTTTTCATACTATGTCATGCATAGATTTGGTTTTAATTTCCCCAGAGTTGTCTTCGGATGTTGTGGAGGTTGCCTATTTGTCTAGAGGAATTTCAGATCACTCTCCTGTGCTTATTACGTTGCAAACACTCCAGGCCAAGGGAACAAGATTTTGGAAACTTAATCCTTTCTGGTTGACCTTAATGCCTACTGGCTCAGACTTACTTGCTGATTGGAAGGGGTTTTAATCTGATAACTCTTCGTATTCAGACATTTTAATTAGACATGACGCTTTTAAGGCCTATATTAGGGGCTCCTTCATTAAACGTATTTCTGAGATTAAATTGTTTCATAGGAAGGAGGAGTCTCGTCTTGAAGGGTTATGTCATCAGTTGGAGGCTCAGTATCTCCTCTCTCATTCATGTATTGATAAGGGGCTGTGGCTGGATGCGCAGAGGGAGTGGACGGAATATCTTTTTGACAAATCCAGGTGTAGGTTGTTATTTTCTAAACATGAGCAATATTTCCAAGCTGAAGTAGGAGGCAGTTACTTAGCTTATCTGGCAAGGGAAGAGTCTACTGCTAATATAGTCCAGAGCATGCAAAATTCCCAAGGACGGTTGTGTTATTCTGGGGAGGAGATTTCAGAGGTGTTTCGTAGTTACTACTCTCGTCTGTACGCTTCCCAGGTTGCCTATACCAACGAGCTACTTCAGAATTATTTGGACCAAATTGCGTTGCCACGTTTGCCTCAAGAAGCTGTTGATATTCTCGATGCTCCGTTAACATTGGAAGAGGTTGAGGCAGTAATTTCATCGTTTCCAGCTTCTAAAGCTCCTGGATATGATGGAATTCCTGTGGAAGTGTACAGAAAATGTAAGGACTTTTTTGTTCCTTATTTGTTATATATGTTTAAACCTTCTATGAGCAAGGATCCATTTCTCCTTCTACGTATGAAGCAATTATTATTGTGTTAGCTAAGCCGGGGAAGGACCCCACTCTGCCAGAGTCATATCGGCCTATTTAACTTTTGACCACGGATATCAAAGTATTAGGCAAAATTATAGCATTAAATTTAGTAATTACTTAAATTATTCACCCCGATCAGATGGCATTCATGCCTGGGAAGTCTACGACTCAAAACCTGCGTAAATTATTTTATCACCACTGATGTGGTCGGGTCTGAGGTGGTAGTGTCACTGGATGCAGCCAAGGCCTTTGACTCGGTGGAGTGGGGTTAACTTTGGGGTGTGCTTCATAAAGTTGCCTTTGGGTCACGGTTTATCAAGTTAATCCAACTACTATATTTCTCCCCAGCAGCCAGAGTGTCTGTTAACGGTTTCACTTCATCCCATTTTCCGTTGGCAAGGGGAACACGATAGGGGTGTCCTCTGTCACTGGCCCTTTTTGCAATAGCCATAGAGCCGCTTGCCTGTCTTCTGCGTGCAGCACCGGATGTTCGTTGTATTAAAGTTGGAGAGAGTATAGATGTAGTGGGTTTATACGCAGATGACATGCTGTTGTTCTTACAAGACTCGGAGGACTCCCTGCAGGCAATGTTACAATTAGTTAAGAACGGTGGTGTTTTTTCGGGTCTACTTGTCGATTGAGACAAATCCAATATATTCCCTATATCAGGACATGTTCCTGTAGGTGATTATTCAGATTGACTTTACAGTGGACAGCGCGCTTTAAGTACCTTGGTGTCTGGATTACGCCACGGGCAAGGGATTTTGTGTCTCAAAATATTGTTCCCATAATGGCGGGTTTTAAGATGAAAACTCATGTGTGGAAAAAACTGCCGTTATCTATTTTAGGCTGTATCAATATATTTAAAATGTCGGTCCAACCGAAATTTCTATACGTTCTGCAGCACTCTCCAGTATATATTCCCAAAACAGTATTCTCTACTATTGAGAGTATTTTATCATCATTTGTATGGGGCAATAGGCCGGCAAGAGTCTCCATTAAAACTTTATGTAAATTCAAAAAATCTAGAGGACTTGGTCTTCCCAATCTTAGGGTCTACTATCGTAGACCCTAAGCTCAATTGGCACACTTAGGCCCTCATTCCGAGTTGTTCGTTCACTAGCTGCTTTTAGCAGCATTGCACACACTAGGCCGCCGCCCTCTGGGAGTGTATCTTAGCTTATCAGAATAGCGAACGAAAGAGTAGCAGAATTGCGAATAAATAATTCTTAGCAGTTTCTGCGTAGCTCGAGACTTACTCCTACACTGCGATCAGCTCAGCCCGTTTCGTTCCTGGTTTGACGTCACAAACACACCCTGCGTTCGGCCAGCCACTCCCCCGTTTCTCCAGACACTCCCGCGTTTTACCCTGACACGCCTGCGTTTTTCCGCACACTCCCAGAAAACGGTCAGTTTCCGCCCAGAAACATCCACTTCCTGTCATTCACACTCCGATCACTTCAACGATGAAAATTCTTTGTTCGGACGTGAATAAATCTACTAAGTTTTGTGCTAAAATACTTAGCGCATGCGCGCTGCGTACCATGCACATGCACATTTTTGCCTTAATCGCTCCGTTGCGAAAATCGGTAACGAGCGAACAACTCGGAATGACCCCCTTAGTTAATTGGGTAAAGGACACTGCTGATTTGACTTTGGTGGGCTTCCTAGGCGAGCAGGTGGGCCCCTTCTTCTCTCCTCTATTTTCTGGAATGTCTGTCTCTGGTCTGCCTCCCTTGCTTCGGCAAGCTCTATTAATTTGGCGATATGCTCATACTTTTTTTGAGTGGTCTGGTTATGATGCGGATTCCCCACTGTGGCACAATGCTTCATATTCCGGACTGCTTAAAATTTCTACAGACAATATATGGTTGTTGAAGGGCATTAATACTTTAGGTCAATTATACAGTGAAGGAACTTAAAAATCATTTCATCAGCTACAGAGTGAGTTTAGTATTCCTAATAGTGCATTTTTCGTTATTTACAACTAAGACATGCGATCCAATCTCAGTTTATACGCACTGACCCTGTGCTGTCACCCTCTCCCGTTAAATCAATATTAGTGAGTTTGTGTTCTAGAGGTCATGTTTCTAGTGTCTATGCCCAGATGAACAATAATTTGTTCCCGAACCAGCTTGATCCTCTGAAATTGATTTGGGAAACTGATATAGGCCCGTTATCAATCGAGCATTGGACTCAGATTTTAGGATCCCTCAGGTATACTACTCCTTGTGTCCGTTACCAGCAAGTATAGTTCTATATCATACACCTGTGTCTATGTCGAGGGCAGGGCTTCGAGATGATTCTTTCTGTCCTAGGTGCTGATTGGATAATGCTGGATTTTGGCATTTATTGTGGGAATGCCCCTTAGTACTCTCCTTTTGGGAGGCAGTATGGAGAGACATCTTGCAGATGGCTCCCTCTTCGCCTAGTTTTATTACAAGAATATGTATGTTTGATTTAGACCTTGAGGAGACACATTCCTTAGTGCTCTACCGGTATGTCCTTTGTCTCATTATGCTAGCCAAGGTCATAATAGTGCGAGTATGGTGTACAAATAATCCCCCGGTGATATATAAATGGAGGGCTTTGGTGGGTAACGTAGTCAGGCATGAAAAACATATGTTTAAAAAACTGAATGCTATGCATAAATTCCATGTTAAATGGGATACATGGTGTGACCCAGGGTTGGGAAGAGGGACAGGAGCTGCAGCAACAGCGTAATTATATGGGTACTTGTTTCACATGGGGCTCGTTGTGACATATCAATATTGCTTTTGATATCCCATTTATTTATTTCAAGCATCTTTCCTTTTCTCCTTTGTTGGTTTACTATCTTCCTTCGCAATGGACTGTCTGTATATATGTACTTAAGGTTTGCTACTACATGGTATCATGCACTGATTATTTTGAATGGACAAATGCTGTATGTATATTTCTTATTATACGAATTCTAATGAACGGTTGTTCTAGTCATTTATGTCTGGGGGCTAATTTGGTTGTATGCAATCAAAGGTATAGACAGGTGACAGTGCGCTGCTATCAGCTGCTAGTTAGGTGTCACTATAATAGAGGTTTCTCCACCCTCCAAATCCAACAGACAAATACAAACATATAGGATACCACTGAACCAGCGCTGTATGGAGGTCAATATAGTCGTATTCTTGTAGTCTCTTTCGTATTTCTCAATATGCACCGAAAAAGGAAAGAGATATGCAGAACATAGTGTAGCACCTTATGTTAAATTGTTTTAATCACTTAAAATCACCATACATAAAATCACAGAGCATCAGTGGAAGCTAGATGGATAATAGCTATGAAATCACCACTGCTTAACAATACAATTTATACAGCATGTGCTGTTAAGGCATTCTTCAGTGGACTAAATCCTGAAAGGTAGGGCAATGGGTAATTACCACGAGCCGGTGAGAACTGATAAATCAGTTCTAAAAGCGTGTGAACATCAGCCTTTCCAGCTGCAGCATGGAGAGTTCTCTGGTGTCAGTCAGCCTTCCAGATCTGGCATTGATCGTACCACATCCTCCTTTTGTCAGGTCAGTCCACAGGGGCACCCACGCGTTCCGACCCTGCCTCGGTCTTTCTCAAGGTCAGCTCCTTTTGTGAATGCCTTATCTATCTCTCAAACTGATTTATAAATCCCTCCTTCACTCCTGATTGGTCCTGGCACAGCTGGTCCCTATACATTAATATTCCTATAGGTCTTTGACACTCGTGTGCCAGGAACGCCTCTTTGTGACGTCTCTATTCTACTCCTCCACTCACGATCTCATACTTCACAGTCCGGTCACGTGATCAAAACAAAGGAAGCGTCATCTGATCATGTGTTCGCCTCCCCTCTGTAGCTGCGTCTCTCCCGTATTCACAGTGAGAACCCGTCTTCTGATCACATGCTAAAGCATACGTCATCGCGCTCTCCGGTCACATGACTGCTATCCTGTGTATTATCATTACAATGGGAACCTTCCTCTCCCGCAGTCACTTGGCGTCGATGGTTGTTATAGTAGCCAGATTTACTTGTAATCCCGGACCATTTTGATCTTTTAATATTTGTGGAGACCGTTCATAATTAGCGTCTGAGCGTCTACTCCATTGTAAACATGAATATACATAAAAATCTATATGAATAAAAAAATAGTATAAGAATCAATTGATAATATCAAGGTATACATTAAATAATAAGATTAAAATTCCAAACAATACATATGTTATACGCTACAAAAACCACTTGACTTCAAAATCTATGTTTAGTCCTCCTGGTTGGAGGGTACCCATATCATAGATCAGTCGCATTTCAGCCCTAGCTAATTGAGTAGAAATGTCCCTTCTCCTCCAATGCCCCTGTATCCACTGTAAGCCCACAAACCGCGTAATAGCTGTTGTTGAACACCCATGCACCCTCTTAAAATGATTAGAGAGTGCATGGGTTTCCAGACCCTTTTTAATGTTCCTAAGGTGCTCTCCTCACCTGACCTTCAAAGGTCTAGATGTTCGCTTTATATATACCAGCTTGCACTCGCATTCCACTGCGTATACCACATTTTTTGTTGCACATGTAATGAACTCCTTTATTTCAAATGATTTCTCATTGATATCAACTTGGCTAGTTTTACTTTGATTCACCATTTTAATTTCTTTGCAAGCAATACAGGACATACACCTGTAAAAGCCCTTTGATTTAATCCTTGAAGGATCTTTTACAGGCGGGCGGGCACTTCTTACAAGGCTATTTGCTATATTTGGTGCTTTTTGATAGATACACACTGGTTTAGTAGGTAAGGATAATCCTATCACTGGGTCCTTTTTTAAGACATTCCAGTGTCGTGTCATAATTCTTTCAGTTGATCTATATTGGTCGTTGTAAGTGGTCACAAAGGCCCATCCAAAATATTTCTTCTTAGTCTTACTATCCCTAAAGTAATTTCTCCCGTCCACCAATAAAGCTCCTCTATCTAGGGCTTCTACATCCCTAGTGGCCTTTTCTATCCAATTTTTATTGTAACCACATGCCGTAAAACTTTTTTGCATATCCCCTGCCTGTACCTGATAAAGTTCATTTCTAGAGCAATTTCTTTTTACTCTTTTTAATTGCCCTGCAGGGATCGATCGAAGCCAGCTAGGATGGTGGCAACTCGCTGCATCAATACAGCTCAAAGACTCTGTATTTTTAGTATATGTTTTTGTTTGTAGTATATTATTTTCCACATAAATAGTGATATCTAAAAAATTAATTAGCTCCCGACTGCTAGTGAAGGAGAATTCTATATTAAGAGAATTATTGTTCAGATATAAGCAGAAATTCTTGAGGGACTCCTCATCTCCACGCCAGAAGAATAGAACATCGTCTATATATCGGGACCAGGACACCAGGCTCGCCCCGAATTGATGGTCAACCCAAATGTGCTCATCCTCCCATCTTCCCATGAACACATTGGCGTAACTCGGGGTGAACCTGGTGCCCATTGCGGTCCTGATCTTCTGTAGGAAGAAGTCCCCCCTAAAAGCAAAGTAGTTATTCTGTAGAATAAATGTCACTGCCTCAACCAGGAATTTTTGTAGTTCTTCACCCAAATTGCTTCTGTCTAGAGTTTTGGCCACTGCTCTAATTCCATCTTGATTATCTATTATGGTATATAACGACCAGACATCGGCCGTAACCATAATCAGATCTTTGAGGCAGTGACATTTACATGGGAAGATGGGAGGATGAGCACATTTGGGTTGACCATCAATTCGGGGTGAGCCTGGTGACCTGGTCTCGATTCATAGACGATGTTCTATTTTTCTGGCGTGGAGATGAGGAGTCCCTCAAGAATTTCTGCTTATATCTGAACAACAATTCTCTCAATATAGAATTCTCCTTCACTAGCAGTCGGAAGCTAATTAATTTTTTAGATATCACTATTTATGTGGAAAATAATACACTACAGACAAAAACATATACTAAAAATACAGTTTCCTTGAGCTATATTAATGCAGCGAGTTGCCACCACCCTAACTGGCTTCGATTGATCCCTGCAGGGCAATTAAAAAGAGTAAAAAGAAATTGCTCTAGAAATGAACTTTATCAGGTACAGGCAGGGGAGATGCAAGAAAATTTTACGGCATGTGGTTACAATAAAAATTGGATAGAAAAGGCCACTAGGGATGTAGAAGCCCTAGATAGAGGAGATTTATTGGTGGACAGGAGAAATGACTTTAAGGATAGTAAGACTAAGAAGAAAGATTTTGGATGGGCCTTTGTGACCACTTACAACGACCAATATAGATCAATTGAAAGAATTATGACACGACACTGAAATGTCTTAAAAAAAGGACCCAGTGATAGGATTATCCTTACCTACTAAACCAGTGTGTATCTATGTAAAAGCACCAAATATAGGAAATAGCCTTGTAAGAAGTGCCCGCCCGCCTGTAAAAGATCCTTCAAGGATTAAATCGAAGGACTTTTACAGGTGTATGTCCTGTATTGCTTGCAAAGAAATTAAAATGGTGAATCAAAGTAAAACTAACCAAGTTGATATTAATGAGAAATCATTTGAAATAAAGGAGTTCATTACATGTGCCACAAAAAATGTGGTATATGCAGTGGAATGCGAGTGCAAGCTGGTATATATAGGGCAAACATCTAGACCTTTGAAGGTCAGGCTAGGAGAGCACCTTAGGAACATTAAAAAGGGTCTGGAAACCCATGCACTCTCTAATCATTTTAAGAGGGTGCATGGGTGTTCAACAACAGCTATTACGCGGTTTGTGGGCTTACAGTGGATACAGGGGCATTGGAGGAGAAGGGACATTTCTACTCAATTAGCTAGGGCTGAAATGCGACTGATCTATGATATGGGTACCCTCCAACCAGGAGGACTAAACATAGATTTTGAAGTCAAGTGGTTTTTGTAGCGTATAACATATGTATTGTTTGGAATTTTAATCTTATTATTTAATGCATACTTTGATATTATCAATTGATTCTTATACTATTTTTTTATTCATATAGATTTTTATGTATATTCATGTTTACAATGGAGTAGACGCTCAGACGCTAATTATGAACGGTCTCCACAAATATTAAAAGATCAAAATGGTCCGGGATTACAAGTAAATCTGGCTACTATAACAACCATCGACGCCAAGTGACTGCGGGAGAAGAAGGTTCCCATTGTAACGATAATACACAGGATAGCGGTCATGTGACAGGAGAGCGCGATGACGTATGCTTTAGCATGTGATCAGAAGACGGGTTCTCACTGTGAATACAGGAGAAATGCAGCTACAGAGGGGAGGCGAACACATGATCAGATGACTCTTCCTTTGTTTTGATCACGTGACCGGACTGTGAAGTATGAGATCGTGAGTGGAAGAATAGAATAGAGACGTCACAAAGAGGCGTTCCTGGCACACGAGTGTCAAAGACTTATAGGAATATTATTGTATAGGGACCAGCTGTGCCAGGACCAATCAGGAGTGAAGGAGGGATTTACAAATCAGTTTGAGAGATAGATAAGGCATTCACAAAAGGAGCTGACCTTGAGAAAGACCCAGGCAGGGTCGGAACGCGTGGGTGCCCCTGTGGACTGACCTGACTAAAGGAGGATGTGGTACGATCAATGCCAGATCTGGAAGGCTGACTGACACCAGAGAACTCTCCATGCTGCAGCTGGAAAGGCTGATGTTCACACGCTTTTAGAACTGATTTATCAGTTCTCACCGGCTCGTGGTAATTACCCATTGCCCTACCTTTCAGGATTTAGTCCACTGAAGAATGCCTTAACAGCACATGCTGTATAAATTGTATTGTTAAGCAGTGGTGATTTCATAGCTATTATCCATCTAGCTTCCACTGATGCTCTGTGATTTTATGTATGGTGATTTTAAGTGATTAAAACAATTTACCGTATTTGCCGGCATATAAGACGACTTTTTCCCCCTGAAAAACATGCCTCCAAGCGGGGGGTCGTCTTATACGCCGGGTGTCGTCTTATACGCCGGGCGGGAAGTCGCCCGGCGTGGGAAGTCACGAAACAGGGGCGTGGCCTAGCATAAGGGGCGTGGCCTCGCGGGCGGACCCCCGTTTTCAGCAATGGTGGTTGAGAAGATGATGTTGGCTGCCCCCCCCCCCACTTCCCCCGTGAAGTGCCTCTATCTGTACGGTGAGTGTACGGGTGAAGCTGTGTGAAGTCCGGCTCCTACACAGGGACAGGAGCCAGGTGCTGCACGTATTGTTACAGTGCAGCACCCGGCTCATGTCACTGAGCAGGAGCCGACATTCAGCAGTGACAGGCGGACATCGGCAGCACTTACAGTATAAGAGATTTGGTATGCATAAGAAGGGGGGGGGGGACAGCGGCTTAGGCAGGGGGGACAGCGGCAGCACTGCAGGGAAGCTGCAGGTGAGGGGGGCTTAATACTGGTACTACAGGGCAGACCAGACAGCTGCTAGTGACAGGGAGACGGCAGGGACCAATCCAATCAGGCTTTGTATACAGCCAACAGCCAACCACAGTACTGCACCATTGTACAGTACAGTATAGCATAGCAAAATGCCTGCCTGTGTTTCTGAGAAATCAAATCAAATCTGATGTTCTTTTACGTTTTATTTGGTGTGTGGAAGGTGTGCGGAAGAGGGGGTAGTCTTATATGGCGAGTATATAACAAACTCTATATTTTGAGTGGAAATGTTGGGGGGTCGTCTTATACGCCCAGTCGTCTTATACGCCGGCAAATACGGTAACATAAGGTGCTACTCTATGTTCTGCATATCTCTTTCCTTTTTCGGTGCATATTGAGAAATACGAAAGAGACTACAAGAATACGACTATATTGACCTCCATACAGCGCTGGTTCAGTGGTATCCTATATGTTTGTATTTGTAATTTTGTTGTATACCCGAGTGGTGGATGACATAATATAACTGTTACTGTTTTATGTGTTTTTTTCTTTTTCTGTATTGAAAATTTTTAATACAGAATACACAATAAAAAAAAACTACATATATACACTGCTCAAAAAAATAAAGGGAACACTAAAATAACACATCCTATATCTGAATGAATGAAATATTCTTATTAAATACTTTGTTCTTTACATAGTTGAATGTGCTGACAACAAAATCACACAAAAATTATCAATGGAAATCACATTTATTAACCCATGAAGGTCTGGATTTGGAGTCACACTCAAAATTAAAGTGGAAAAACACACTACAGGCTGATCCAACTTTGATGTAATGTCCTTAAAACAAGTCAAAATGAGGCTCAGTATTGTGTGTGGCCTCCACGTGCCTGTATGACCTCCCTACAACGCCTGGGCATGCTCCTGATGAGGTGGCGGATGGTCTCCTGAGGGATCTCCTGGACAGTCTGTGGTGCAACATGGCGTTGGTGGATGGAGCGAGACATGATGTCCCAGATGTGCTCAATTGTATTCAGGTCTGGGGAACAGGCGGGCCAGTCCATAGCATCAATGCCTTCGTCTTGCAGGAACTGCTGACACACTCCAGCCACATGAGGTCTAGCATTGTCTTGCATTAGGAGGAACCCAGGGCCAACCGCACCAGCATGTGGTCTCACAAGGGGTCTGAGGATCTCATCTCGGTACCTAATGGCAGTCAGGCTACCTCTGGCGAGCACATGGAGGGCTGTGCGGCCCCCCAAAGAAATGCCACTCCACACCATTACTGACCCACTGCCAAACCGGTCATGCTGGAGGATGTTGCAGGCAGCAGAACATTCTCCTTGGCGTCGCCAGACTCTGTCACGTCTGTCACATGTGCTCAGTGAGAACCTGCTTTCATCTGTGAAGAGCACAGGGCGCCAGTGGCAAATTTACCAATCTTGGTGTTCTCTGGCAAATGCCAAACGTCCTGCACGGTGTTGGGCTGTAGACACAACCCCCACCTGTTGACGTCGGGCCCTCTTACAGTTACCACCCTCATGGAGTCTGTTTCTGATCGTTTGAGTAGATACATGCACATTTGTGGCTTGCTGGAGGTCATTTTGCAGGGCTCTGGCAGTGCTCCTCCTTGCACAAAGGCGGAGGTAGCGGTCCTGCTGCTGGGTTGTTGCCCTCCTACGGCCTCCTCCACGTCTCCTGATGTACTGGCCTGTCTCCTGGTAGCGCCTCCATGCCCTGGACACTACGCTGACAGACACAGCAAACCTTCTTGCCACAGCTCGCATTGAGGTGCCATCCTGGATGAGCTGCACTACCTGAGCCACTTGTGTGGGTTGTAGACTCCGTCTCATGCTACCACTAGAGTGAAAGCACCGCCAGCTTTCAAAAGTGACCAAAACATCAGCCAGAAAGCATAGGAGCTGAGAACTGGTCTGTGGTCACCACCTGAAGAACAACTTCCTTATTGGGGGTGTCTTGCTAATTGCCTATAATTTCCATCTGTTGTCTATTCCATTTGCACAGCAGCATGTGAAACTGATTGTCAATCAGTGTTGCTTCCTAAGTGGACAGTTTGATTTCACAGAAGTGTGATTGACTTGGAGTTACATTGTGTTGTTTAAGTGTTCCCTTTATTTTTTTGAGCTGTATATATATATATATATATATATATATATATATATAAAACAATGCACAGTAGATACTGGATGTATATCTCAGAATACTTGTACTAAATATTCAGATAGCAGCACACTTGTTCTTATCTAACACTGTCTAAAATGACATGTAGAATACTTAAGTGACTGTAAATTCACAGCACTGATGAGGCAGGCGGATTTACAGAGGGGACATTGCCCTGCAGTCCTGGAGATCAACCGCAGCTACTTGTGTAAATGGCGCCAAAATCTCTGTCAGGGAGTAAGGGAGAGTGAAATGCAGCTCCAGGATGGGAACACCAGCAGTAGATGGTGCCCGGAGCTGGGGTAGGGGCTACAGGTCAGCGCCTTATCCCCTATGCTGGTGCTCACCACTGGGTACTGTGGAGCCTATGTAAAATGGATTTTTTTTAAATCCGACCTGTGCTCCCTGCCCTGGTGGATATAGTGGGGTCCCTGTGCAGTACAGTGTCCACGCCAGCGATGCGGTCCATCTCCTGGGACCGCGACCGGACCGTGATTTACTGGTGGGTCCCACCTGGGGGACGCTCTTACCTCCTCCCTGATGTGCAGCCACGCGATCCTGGAGAGCGTCAGCGGTGGTGTGCTTGTGGACCGGTGCCCCTCCGCTGCAAGTACCCGGGAATCGGCCGTGGGAGTATGCAGCGCTGCTGGGGAGGTGATGAAGCCGCAGTACAGAATGTAATAATGACATAGAAAGTACTGCGGCCCTGGAAGTCTTCTAAAAAGCTCTTTACAGGGCTGCCTAGCGCAGCCCCCCCTGTTAAGTGACCAACTTACAAAATGAGCTCCATTGTGTCTGGAGGTGGGGTTCAGGGGTGTATCTAGGGGTCCGAGTGCCCCTGGCAAAGTCAGGGGCAGGCCCCCCCCCACCACACACACACATACACATATTTGAAATAAGGGAGGCGTGTCCAAAAATGAATGTGGCCTTGTGGGGAAGGTGCATGGCCGCACAATAGTACTTACAATTCAAATTATGCCACACAGTATCACATTACACCACACAGTAGTGTCCATTACTCACATTACAATGCACAGTAGTGTCTCTTATTCACGTTACGCCACACTGTCATACCCCTATAGAAAACAGTCTATAAAGGGCATATGGGGAATGCAAATAGAAAGTGGAAATGTGGACCAGTGCTAATAAATATATTCCTAATTTTATATGGGGAATGCTGTCAAACCACATTTGCCATTAGTATATCTGATCCTGCCCATAGGCACAGACATATACACTTACATACATAGTCACACACAAAACACATACAGTACATATGATATACAGTCCAGTCACACATGCAGTATATACAAATACAGTCACATACTTACTGTACATAGTTACACACTTATTCACATACATAGTCACACACTAAAACACACATAAATACAGTAGATACTTATACACACACACACAAACATACATTCATACATAGTCACACACATACATAAATTCAGTCATAGACACACATACAGACAGACTATAAAGTATCCCCCCCACCCTCACATTACAGACAGGGTACACTGACTGCATGTACTTTAGTAGCTCATTGTCCTCTCTCCCTCTCCTCCATGCTGTTGGGCTGCCTGGCAGTGAGTGTTGTGTAGTCCCACCCCCGTGCTTCCACTCCGTCCACGGCCCTAGCCAAATGCCAGCGCCAGTGTCCAGCGGCACAGCTCAGCACTAGTGATCAATCAGACTCAAAGTAAACTACAGCTCCTAGCAGCCCTTGGTGCGGGGAGCTCCCAGCAACAAGGGCTGCTGGGAGCTGTAGTTTATGTTGAGTCTGATTACAAGCGAGGTGCAGTGCGCTGCTGCCGGACACTGGCGCCAGTACTAACAGACAGTCACCAAGTCTAACAGTACCACTTGGTTCTACCCCCTGACCATGGATGGCATAGCCGGATGGCGCCCCCTCCTTGCCTGGCGCCCCTGGCGAGTGCCTTCCTGGCCAATAGGTAGATACACCCCTAGTGGGGTTATAGAGGAGGCCATGCAATGCATCCTGGGAACAGTCAAAGCTATAGCCTGTTGGTGCCTCTGGATCAAGATCCAAGTCTACACCCCAATGTATTCCCTGTGGAACACAGTGTACCCCGCTGCAGAAACTTATGATAATGAAACAGAATTTGGAAGGCACAGGAACCAAAATAGTAGGCTTAATAATTTGTGATGCTTGTTACAAAGTAAGCGGTGGAGCAGACTGATATTATATCTGGCAAATTAGTAGCCTTTAAATGATTGAACCACCCAGCGTGTCACAGAGTGTGATAAATTATATAGGATCTCTCATAGGAGCCGCAGCATGTAACGTATCCTTACCCAGTAGGTATAGCAGTTCTGGAGACGTGCTGTCTGTAGTGAATTGCCCAGCAGATGGATACCTGCTGGGGCAGAAGTATTTGATCTCGGCAGTAGTGAGTTACCGTGCGTCCACGTTTTTTAAATCCTGGTTTATCTCTGAGTGGGAGGCAGCGCAGCAATGGCTCTAACCCATCTTAGCATGTGGCGGGTATTACCTCTTTGGGTGGACTGACAAATTTACCACTGATTGATATTTATGTGAAAATGAATGATTACGCTATTTAGCGCTTCATTAACTTTTAAATAAATTGTCTTTTTTACCCAAGCAGCACTCCCACTTTCTTTCTTTTGTTTTTACATTAGAAATGGCCTGCCGCCCCTAAAAACTTGGTGCTTGCCCGGCCGCTCCGATGTGCATTTCCCCCTCCTGTGCCATTGCAGCAGCTCGTCATGTGTCCAGCAGCCCCCAGACACTGAAACAGCCCCCACCCACATTTGTCACAAAAATAACCCCAAAAGCTCTTACCTTGTTTGCTGAGTGTCAGTTGAAGGAGAATGTCTGTAAGTCTTCTGGCATCCGCGACTGCATCCGCCTCATGGATGCTGGTCTGTCACCATTTGTGAGAATAAAATCTAATATTAAGTCTTTGTGAGTGGCTCCCTCACCAATTGCTTGAGAGATGCTCCCTATAAGGAATGTAGAAATGTACCACTTGTAGTTGAACTTGCAAAAGACCCCTCCCAATTTACATCAGGTACATTAAAGTCTCCCATGATTATGAACTCTCCCTTTAAAGTCATTTTAGTGATGGCCAGCAATAGTTCCTGTCCAAATCCTGCCCCTGGCCTGGTGGTCTATAGATCACCCCAATGTGAGTAATGTCCTTCTCCCTGGTTTCTATGGTGACCCAAAGGTCCTCAGTTTGTCTTCAATATTTTGTATTAAAGTAGCATTTGTGCTTTTTTCACATACATTGCTACCCCTCCTTTGATTCTTCCCATTCTGTCCTTCTAAAAAAATTGTATCCTGGTATAGCTTTGTCCCAGTCATGATTCTCATTGCCACAATATCTAGGTCATCCCTTGTCACTATCGCAATTAGCTCTGGATTTTGTCTCCCAAGCTCCTAGCATTTGCACACATAGCTTTAAGAATTTTGTTTGTGCATCTAGTATTTGTAGCCATGCCCAGACAGTACAAAAAAAACGTCAAGTCTAAAGTAGAAATTACCTGTTTGGTTCTTTTTTTTACTGTTCCGAAATCACACTTTGGGGCCGATTCAACAGTGAACGATGAGGTGTGGAAATCGCTATTCGGCAATTTCCACACTTCTGCGAATGCATGCACGCTGCATGTAATCGCAATCTAAGTCCCGGCGGGGTGTGTGGTCTGGACGATGGACCGTTTGCGGGCTGGGACTCAGTGGTTGCGTAATGTCACACGCAGCCGATGTGACCCAAAACATGGCGGTCCGGCAACTGTCTTCGCTGCTAGGGTGCAAAGTCAGGGGGGCTACTCTAAATATGCGAGCGCAACACTATTTGCTCACATTTTTGCAGGGGGGAGGACCCGGCATGCGGGGTGGCCTTGCCCTGTGCTGTGCACATGCTTTAGAACGGAGTTGTAGTTTCGCGATTTTTCACAAAACTACAACTCAAGCTGAATTAGGCCTTTTGTCCTTTACAACATGGCTACACCTCACTAAATATAAAGATATAGTAAGTCTGTTTAAGACAGGCTAAACCTGACCGTAAATGGTAAATAGCACTGTGTTTGAGTAAATACCAGGAAGCATGCAATAATAAACTATGTTTCGCTGAAAAACTTCCCAACACATGCAATGCTAATTACAAGCAAATCATTACATATAAAAAGGAGATTTATGGTAAGAACTTACCGTTGTTAAATCTCTTTCTCATACGTCCTAGAGGATGCTGGGGGTCACATTAAGAACCATGGGGTATAGACGGGATCCGCAGGAGACATGGGCACTTTAAGACTTTCAAATGGTGTGACCTGGCTCCTCCCTCTATGCCCCTCCTCCAGATCTCAGTTTAGAATTGTGCCCAGTGAGACTGGATGCACTACAGGGGAACTCTACTGAGTTTCTCTGAAAAGACTTATGTTAGGTTTTTTATTTTCAGGGAAGCTTCTGGCAACAGTCTCCCTGCTTCGTGGGACTTAGGGGAGAGAAGTATGACCTACTTCTAGTGAGTTCAAAGGCTCTGCTTCTGACTGACAGGACACCATTAGCTCCTGAGGGTGCTGATTGCTGGGTACGCCTAGATGCTCACTCCCGCAGCCTGCCGTCACCCCCTTACAGAGCCAGAAGTCAGAAGACAGGTGAGTAGCAGAAGAAAAGAAGGCTTCTCTTCAGTGACGGCATTCTGAGGTACCGTGCAGCGGGTGGAACGCTGCGTGCCATGCTCCCACACAAACACAGGCACTGCAGGGTGCAGGAAGGGGGGGCGCCCTGGGCAGCATACTATCTGTCCTTTACCCTGCCAGCGTAATGAATTATTTCCCGGCGGGACTGAAGCGCGCCATTACGGCAGCAGGGCTTCTTCCTCACCTCACCAGCACACTGCTTGGCGCCATATTATCTCCTCAGAGAGACGCTGGTCCCTCCTTCACTGCCGACAGGATCAGGGTGCAAAACAGGGGGGGAAGGCAGCGATATGGGTGCTTATTATTTGTATATATAAAGCGCTACAAGTCTGTCACTATAAAGTTATTATTCCGTGACTGTGTATTTTTGGTGCTGGGTTGTGAGCTGACAAATCCTCTGTGTTCCTATAACAGATTTACTGTGGGTCTGTCCCCCATAGGCCGGGTGTCTGGGGGTAATTGGTACATGTGTGTCATCATATAGGTGGCTAAGTATTTTTCCCAAGAGGAAACTATATTAGGGACGCAGACATGCGTCACCAATAACTGACTGCGGATCGTATGCAAGAAGCTACGTTATATTCTAGTTATGTGTTAGGGTCTCCTGCTCTGTGCTGCCACGTCGTCATGGCAACCGGGAGACAAGTGCTAGCGGAGTAACCTGAGCGTAGCTGATACTCCGGTTCGGGTCTTTTGCTGTGCAGTGGTTACAGGCTCTGTGCACGGCAGGGGATCCGGTGCTGGTTTTTGTGCTCACAGTCTGTGAGGTCTGAGTGGGGCGTGGACAGCACCTGCTATATAAACCCTCTTCTCAGGTTAGGCAGATGCTGCTGAATCTTTGTTGGTTAGTCAGTTCCTGAAAGCTAGCTAGTACTGTGTAAACTTTGTATTTGTTTGTTGCTTACTGCAAATAGGCCTTGGGATTTGGTATTACACTCTGCCAATCCAGACCTAGCAGTAAGACTGGAGTCAGTCGTTTAACCTGCTGGGGTTCTTTTGCTACTCTGTGAACCTAGCAAGTTTGCGGCTGTATTCTCAGACTTGCCTGCCAAAATCCATTCTCACTGTGCAAGGTGTTCAGGTGTCAGTTTAGTGGCAGTAAGCTGATCCAGTGCACTGCAAGTGAGGACTAGGATTGTGGAGACTCTCCTTGTGTTTATTATTCCATCTCTGACCAAGGAGTTTACTGCCACACCCGTTGGTAACCCTTTAGGGTTTTGCTGTTGCCCTTAGCAACAGCATTTCGGGTTCTCTACGTATTAAATCACTACATCTTGCTTCTTTCCATCTGAGCATTCCTAATACTAGGGAGACACCCAGTTTCTTAGCCTTTAGGCTTCTCTGTTCACTTTGTGTTTATTTTGTTACCCTATCACCTTCTGTGTATGTAATATCATATTCCCCAGTCTGTCTGTGAGTTCATTTGTTTTGCATCCCTCACCGTTCAGACACCAGTACATTCCTGCTGGCACTGGTGTGCATAACATATTCAGCAGCCTAATACTCCTGTTGAAATTTTGTGGGAATATGGAGCATACCCCTCAAAATACTTTGCAACAGGTGGTCGATCAGGTGCAGGTCCTGACTCGACAATTTAATGATTTGTCCATTAAAATGCACACCTCGCAGGCCGCTGGCGGAGCTCCCGCAGCAGCAGTACCTTCAGGGGTTAAGGAGCCGAAAGTAAATCTCCCGGATCGTTTTTCTGGAGATCGCTCGCAGTTCTTTTGTTTCAAGGAGAGCTGCAAGCTATATTTCCAGCTTAGGCCTCAGTCTTCTGGGTCGGAGATTCAGCGGGTGGGCATAGTGATTTCCTTGCTACAAGGAGACCCACAGGTCTGGGCATATGGGTTGCAGCCTGACTGTCCGTCGCTTAAAAGTGTTGATGCTTTTTTTACGGCACTGGGCATGTTGTATGATGACCCTGACAAGACGGACTCAGCCGAGGCTCAGATTTCGATCCTTAAGCAAGGGCGAAGGCCAGTTGAGGTTTATTGTACGGAGTTTCGGAGGTTGGCCCATGATACCCAGTGGAATGACCCAGCCCTGAGACACCAGTACCGAAGAGGTCTTTCTAACCAGTTAAAAGACCAACTGGTACAATATCCCTTGCCTGATAGCTTGGATCAGCTCATGCAGTTATTCATTCGGGTGGATAGACGGCTGAGAGAGCGCAGGCTTGAAAGGGAGACCGAGGTTTCCTTCTTTCCCAAGGGAACCTCAGACTCTGAGGAATTTTCCGAGGAGCCTATGCAGATTGGGGCTACCCGCCTCTCCTCGCGTGAGAAGACGCGGAGGAGACAGCAGGGGTTATGTTTGTACTGTGGGAATAAAGGTCATGTGGTAGTATCATGCCCAGAAAAGCCGGAAAACTTCAGGGCCTGAGGGTGATGGGAAATATCCTGTCAGGCCAGAAGTCAGAATTTCCCAAGAAGACTTTTATCATTCCGGTGACCTTGAAGATCCTCGGTCAAACTGTCAAGACTGAGGCCTTTGTGGACAGTGGGGCCAACGGGGTTTTTATGGACCGCCAATTCGCCCTGAAACATTCTGTTCCCTTAGTACCCTTGGCATCGGAAATTGAGATTTGTGGGTTAAACGGGGAACCATTATCCCAGGGTAAAATTACCTCTTGCACTAGCCAGATTTCTTTGTTTATTGGAGCCACACACTCTGAAAAATTGTCCTTTTATGTGACTGTCTGTACTTTTGCCCCATTGGTGTTGGGGTTACCCTGGTTAAGGGCCCACAATCCTCAATTTGACTGGGTCTCTGGGGAGATTCTTAGTTGGGGTACTGATTGTTTCAGGAGTTGCTTGAGCCTTCCAGTCAGGCTTTCGCAGCTAAGTTTGCCAGGATTGCCAGGATGTTATGCAGATTTTGCGGACGTGTTCTCCAAAAGAGTTGCAGAGGTACTACCTCCCCATCGCCCCTATGACTGTGCCATTGATTTGTTGCCGAATGCTAAGCTTCCCAAGAGCAGGTTGTACTCCCTGTCACGTCCTGAGACTCAGGCTATGGCAGAGTACATTCAGGAGAACTTGGCTAAGGGATTTATCAGACCTTCACAGTCTCCAGTTGGGTCGGGGTTCTTCTTCGTGGGTAAAAAGGACGGTTCGTTGCGACCTTGCATCGACTTCAGGGAATTGAACCGTATCACGATTAAAAACTCATACCCACTGCCTCTCATTTCGGTCTTGTTTGACCAGCTTCGTACTGCCACCATTTTTTCTAAGATTGACCTACGCGGTGCGTACAATCTAATCCGAATAAGAGAGGGGGATGAATGGAAGACTGCCTTTAATACCCACTCAGGGCATTATGAATATTTGGTGATGCCTTTTGGGCTCTGTAATGCCCCGGCAGTCTTCCAGGACTTCATTAACGATGTGCTCAGGGAATATTTGGATAGATTCTTAGTTGTATACTTAGATGACATCCTAATCTTCTCCCATTCCCTGGAGGAACATCGGAAGCATGTACGCTTAGTCCTCCAGAAACTCAGAGACCACCGGCTTGGGGCGAAGCTGGAGAAGTGCGAATTTGAAGTTCAGCAAATCGCATTTCTAGGATATATTATCTCCCCAGAAGGTTTCCAAATGGAGGGTTCCAAGGTACAGGCAGTCCTGGATTGGGTGCAGCCCACTAGTTTGAAGGCGATTCAGCGTTTTCTGGGCTTTGCGAATTTTTATAGATGATTTATCGCTGGATTTTCGTATATAGTGGCGCCCTTGGTGGCACTCACTAAGAAAGGGGCGGATGTTGCTCACTGGACTTGTGAGGCCAAAGCGGCTTTTGCCCGTCTCAAAAGGGCATTTGTCTCGGCCAAGGTGCTGCGACACCCAGATCCAGAGCGTCCTTTTGTGGTGGAGGTGGATGCCTCTGAGATGGGTATTGGGGCAGTGCTCTCTCAGATGGGGGTGTCTGATAATCGCCTTCATCCCTGTGCTTACTTTTCCCGTAAATTTTCGCCTGCCGAGATGAATTATGACGTGGGTAACCGGGAATTGTTGGCTATTAAGGATGCACTCGAGGAGTGGAGACACTGGCTTGAGGGGGCTAAGTTTGTGGTCTCAATTCTCACGACCATAAGAATTTGGCATATTTAGAGTCAGCGAAGTGCCTCAATGCCAGGCAGGCACGATGGGCTTTGTTTTTTGCTCGCTTTAATTTTTTGATAACATATCGCCCTGGGTCAAAAAACATCAAGGCTGATGCGCTCTCGCTGAGTTTTGCTCCAATCCAGGAGACCACCGAGGAGCCATTGCCCATTGTGTCCCCATCATGTATTAAAGTGGGCATTACCCAGGACCTCTTGTCATTAGTCCTTAGCGCACAGGAGCAGGCTCCTCCAGACCTTCCGGTAGGTCTTTTGTTTGTGCCTCCTAGGTTAAGACAGCGAGTGTTCCTGGAGTTCCATGCCAAGAAGTCGGCAGGTCACCCGGGTATTGCCAGAACTCGGGAGTTGCTATCTAGGGCGGTGTGGTGGCCCTCGGTGGCTAGGGATGTGGATCAGTGGGTTCGGGCATGTGACATCTGTGCCCGAAATAAGACTCCTAGAGGGGTTCCTGTTGGCCCATTACATCCACTCTCTATTCCATCTAAGCCATGGACCCACATTTCAATGGATTTTGTGGTGGACTTGCCCAAATCCTCGGGGATGACAGCCATCTGGGTTGTCGTTGACAGGTTTTCGAAGATGGCGCACTTCGTTCCATTGGTTGGGCTGCCATCGGCCAGACGCCTGTCTGAATTATTTATGCTGCATATTGTGCGCCTCCACGGGTTGCCACTTGATGTGGTCTCTGACCGCGGATCCCAGTTTGTGGGCAAATTCTGGAGGGCATTTTGTTCCGATCTCCAGATTTCTGTCAGCTTGTCGTCAGGCTACCATCCGCAGTCTAATGGGCAGACTGAAAGGGTGAACCAGTCCTTGGAGCAGTTCCTCAGGTGTTATGTCTCCAAGTGTCAGACTGACTGGGTTGCTCATCTGTCCATGGCGGAGTTTGCCTATAACAGCGCGGCTCACTCTGCTACAGGGATCTCTCCCTTCCTTTGTGTGTATGGGCATCATCCTAAGGCCAATTCTTTTGACCCCCTGGACTCCACGCCTGGTGGTTCCTCTGTGGTTTCGGTCCTTAGAGGTATTTGGAGGAAAGTGAAGAAAGCCCTTGTGTCTGTGTCATTAGTGACCAAAAGAGTTTTTGATAAGCGGAAAAGACCCTGCAGCTTCAAATTAGGAGACTTCGTCTGGTTGTCTACCAAGAATTTGAAGTTGAGACAGCCATCTCATAAGTTAGGCCCCCGGTTCATCGGTCCTTATAAGATCACTAGGGTTATCAATCCGGTGGCATTTCAGTTAGATCTACCCCGTTCTTTGGGTATCAATAAAACATTTCATTGTTCCCTTTTAAAACGGGCGATTAGTAATCATTCTTCCAGTGGAAGACCTTCCCCTCTTCTGATACGTGGCCAGAGGGAGTTTGTTGTTGAAAGGATTCTTGACTCCAAGATGGTTCGGGGTCGGCTGTCATTTTTGGTGCATTGGAAGGGGTATGGCCCGGAGGAGCGGTCGTGGGTGCGCAGTTGTGATCTTCATGCCCCCAGACTGTTACGCTCTTTCTTCTCGCAGTTCCCCGATAAACCCGGTGGTAGGGGTTCTTTGACCCCTCGTCAGAGGGGGGGTACTGTTAGGGTCTCCAGCTCTGTGCTGCCACGTCGTCATGGCAACCGGGAGACAAGTGCTAGCGGAGTAACCTGAGCGTAGCTGATACTCCGGTTCGGGTCTTTTGCTGTGCAGTGGTTACAGGCTCTGTGCACGGCAGGGGATCCGGTGCTGGTTTTTGTGCTCACAGTCTGTGAGGTCTGAGTGGGGCGTGGACAGCACCTGCTATATAAACCCTCTTCTCAGGTTAGGCAGATGCTGCTGAATCTTTGTTGGTTAGTCAGTTCCTGAAAGCTAGCTAGTACTGTGTAAACTTTGTATTTGTTTGTTGCTTACTGCAAATAGGCCTTGGGATTTTGTATTACACTCTGCCAATCCAGACCTAGCAGTAAGACTGGAGTCAGTCGTTTAACCTGCTGGGGTTCTTTTGCTACTCTGTGAACCTAGCAAGTTTGCGGCTGTATTCTCAGACTTGCCTGCCAAAATCCTTTCTCACTGTGCAAGGTGTTCAGGTGTCAGTTTAGTGGCAGTAAGCTGAACCAGTGCACTGCAAGTGAGGACTAGGATTGTGGAGACTCTCCTTGTGTCTATTATTCCATCTCTGACCAAGGAGTTTACTGCCACACCTGTTGGTAACCCTTTAGGGTTTTGCTGTTGCCCTTAGCAACAGCATTTCGGGTTCTCTACGTATTAAATCACTACATCTTGCTTCTTTCCATCTGAGCATTCCTAATACTAGGGAGACACCCAGTTTCTTAGCCTTTGGGCTTCTCTGTTCACTTTGTGTTTATTTTGTTACCCTATCACCTTCTGTGTATGTAATGTCATATTCCCCAGTCTGTCTGTGAGTTCATTTATTTTGCATCCCTCACCGTTCAGACACCAGTACATTCCTGCTGGCACTGGTGTGCATAACATTATGTAACCACGGGTACGTTACTTAGACCTAACTGTACAAGCACATGGATGAGTACTAATATTCAAAAGAAAATTGTCAGATTGTGTTTTGGCTGTGTCCCCGGAGGGGGCGCTAGTGGGTCAGTGGAGGTAGCTGGGAGAAAACGAGGAGGCTGGATAACGTTCCTGCGCATGAGCGCAATGATATTTATTAGCAGATGATATAAACAGAATGGCAGCAGAAATAATAATAACAAATGGAAATGTCAATCACACAGCGTAGTAGCTGAAAGTCTATGGCAACAGGATGACAGATGACTGGAGAAATAATAACCGGTAATATGTTAAACAGAAGAACAGGTGTTTGTAGAGATGATTCTGGTTTGGAAACCAGTGCAGGTTTTAAACATGAAACTTGGCAGTGAGATGTTGAATGGCAAACCTGGTAGCAGAGGCAGGAGTCTGACTATCCACAGTGCAGGTGGTGAAGCACTGACAGCAGCAAGCTGTATCACAGGTGGAGGAATGGAGCACACCTGGAGTCAGTCTCAACTGCAAGGCTGAAGCACACAAGGTGGTGATGAGTGTGAAGCCTGTTTGAAGTTGCAGGTATTGCTGGGCCTTGAAGTTCCACGGAGCTGTGCAGAGTAACCAGGAGTACAAGTCTTTCAGTAGAGAGCCAGGAACACGGAAGGAACAGGTACAGATCCTTTCACATGGGTCGCAGGAGTGACACAAAGTCCAGGATGCCTGCAGACTGATCCTGCAGTCTCTTATGTACCCCTTGGTGCACAGGCATTGGATGAGTGAGGGAAAGTGGGTGCGGCCAAGCACTGGATTGGCCGCTGTATGCTGGTTGTTGTGAACTGTCATGGCGGCGCCCATGCCGCGGCCTAGCGGGAACGCGGCGTGCTACACGCCTGCTGTCTCAGGAGCGCTCCCAGGCCCGTGATGGCGTCCAGAGGCAGGGACACGGACGACAGGTGACCGCAGGGAGCCAGGTCGGAGTCCGCAACGGCGGACGGATGTCAGCTTGGTGAGTCGATTCCTGACAGTACCCCCCCCTTTAAGGGTGGACACCGAACACCCACGTGGCTTGGATGGATGAGTGCTGTGGAAGACACGGACCAACCTTGGAGCATGGACATCCGATGAATTTACCCAACTTCTTTCCTCTGGGCCATAACCGGACCAATCGACCAAGTACTGGAGACGTCCATACCGGCAACGAGAGTCCAGAATTTTGCCAATCTCGAATTCCACGCCCCGCTGAGTTCGAATTTTGGGGCCAACTGGAAGGGCACTCTGAAAACGGTTCAGGACTAGAGGTCTGAGGAGAGAAACATGAAAAGCGTTAGGTATTCGAAGAGAAGGTGGTAACTTCAGTTTATAGGCCACAGGGTTGATGACTCTTTCGACAGGGAAAGGACCAATGAAACGGGGTGCAAACTTCATGGACGGAACCCTAAGACGGAGGTTACGGGTTGACAGCCAAACCTTGTCCCCAGGTTTCAGGTTAGGAACCGCACGTCTCTTGCGGTCGGCAAAGTACTTGTACCGGCTGGAGGCCTTTTTGAGAGACACGTGAATCTTTCTCCAAATTAATGAGAACTGAGTCAGAGCAGTAGTGGCAGCAGGAACATCCATATGAGGGAGTTCTTGGAAGTCTGGAACACGGGGATGTTGCCCATATACTGCGAAGAATGGTGTTGTTTCAGTAGCAGTATGATAGCGGAAGTTGTGGGCAAACTCGGCCCATGGGAGCAGATCGAACCAGTCATCCTGGGAAGATGAAACATACAATCTTAAAAACGTCTCAAGTTCTTGATTAACCCTCTCTGTCTGCCCATTCGTCTGAGGATGGTACGATGACGAAAACTTCAGCTTGACTTGCATGGCAGAACAGAGGGCCCTCCAAAACCTCGCTACAAACTGTACCCCCCGGTCAGATATTATTTCCGAGGGTAGACCATGTAAGCGGAAAATCTCCCGTAGGAAGATTTGGGCAAGTTTCGGGGCAGAAGGGAGACCCTGGAGAGGAACAAAATGAGCCATCTTGGTGAATCTGTCCACTACAACCCAGATGGTATTGTATCCTTGAGAAGGAGGAAGGTCGGTGATAAAATCCATGGACAGGTGTGACCAGGGACGACTAGGAACAGACAATGGTTGTAACTGACCTGCTGGAGACTGACGAGGAGTCTTATGCTGCACACACTTAGGACAGGATGCCACGAAATCCTTGATGTCAGCCTTCATCTTAGGCCACCAGTACGTCTCGGAGAGAAACTTGAAGGTCTTCAGGACACCAGGATGACCGGTGAACTTGGATTGATGAGCCCAAGATAGCAACTTGGGACGGAGTTCTGGGGAAACAAAAGTCTTACCAGGAGGAGGAGCTGGGGAGACTTGAGATGCAGCGAACACCACTGGACTCAGGATGGAATGAGGCACTGAGTCAGGCGTTTCCTCTTCGGATTCCATAGATCGGGATAAAGCGTCAGCTTTAACATTCTGCGAACCTGGGCGGAAATGAAGCTTAAAATTAAAACGTGAGAAAAACATAGCCCACCTGGACTGGCGAGGATTAAGGCACTGAGCTGCCTTTAAGTATAGCAGGTTTTTATGATCCGTGTAGATGTTGAACGGATGTTTGGCCCCTTCTAGGAGGTATCTCCATTCCTCGAGAGCCAGCTTGATCGCCAGTAGTTCTTGGTCTCCAACGGAGTAGTTAGCTTCTGCAGGAAGGAATTTGCGAGAATAAAATCCACAAGGGTGGACTTTCCCATCGGTTCCCTTCTGGGAGAGAACAGCTCCAACCCCAACTGTAGAGGCGTCCACCTCCAACTCGAACGGTCTGTTTACATCTGGCTGAGACAGAACTGGAGCAGACATAAAGGCCAGTTTGATCTTCTGGAAGGCTGCTAAGGCTTCTTCTGACCAGTTGGAATGGTTTGCCCCTTTCCGAGTCAGGTTGGTAATAGGAGCGATGAGAGTGGAGAATCCCCGAATAAATTTCCTATAGTAGTTGGCAAAACCCAGGAACCGCTGGATAGACTTGAGAGAATTTGGAATGGACCAATTGGCAATAGCTTCCAATTTTGTCGGGTCCATCTGAAGATCCGATCCGGAAATTATATAACCCAGGAAGGGTATAGAGGGAACTTCAAAGGTGCATTTAGAAAGTTTACCGTAGAGCCGGTTCTCACGAAGACGTCGGAGGACTTCACGGACTTGTAGACGATGAGATGGCAGGTCTTGGGAGAAGATGAGGATATCATCCAAGTAAACAACGAGGTACTTATACAGGACATCACGAAAGATTTCGTTCACAAAGTGTTGGAACACTGCTGGAGCATTACTCAACCCAAATGGCATTACCAGGTATTCGTAATGGCCATCTCGAGTGTTAAAAGCTGTCTTCCACTCGTCACCACTCCGGATTCTGATGAGATTGTAGGCACCGCGGAGATCTAACTTGGTGAAGATGCGGGCTCCTTTAACTCTGTCAAATAATTCGGTAATGAGT
Organism: Pseudophryne corroboree; assembly: GCF_028390025.1. Lineage (NCBI taxonomy): Eukaryota > Metazoa > Chordata > Amphibia > Anura > Myobatrachidae > Pseudophryne > Pseudophryne corroboree. The sequence continues at coordinate 232,395,228 of NC_086453.1, forward strand.
GGTAATGGATAACTATTTTTAATGGTAATGTCATTGAGACCCCGGTAGTCAATGCATGGACGCAGTCCTCCATCCTTCTTTTTAACAAAGAAGAAACCTGCACCAGCGGGTGATGATGAAGGGCGGATGAATCCCTTTTGTAGATTCTCCCTGATATTTTCACTCATCGCCTCGGTTTCAGGAACAGACAACGGGTAGGTGCGCCCCCTAGGTGGCTTCTTGCCAGGAAGGAGATCGATGGGACAATCCCATTCCCTATGGGGCGGTAGGACATCAGCGGCCTTCTCACTGAAGACATCTGAGAAATCTTGATAAACTGCTGGGAGACTTGACTGTGTCTTAACTTCGGTAGACTTTATGGGACACACTTGGGCTAAACAGGACTGATGGCAATGTGAACCCCATGAGGTAAGCTGCAACGTTGACCAGTCAAACTGTGGATTATGTAGCTGGAGCCAGGGCATGCCCAAGACGATCTCCTGGGTGGCTTGAGGGATGACTAAGAACTTAATCAGTTCAGAGTGTAGGAATCCAACTCCCAGAACCACTGGGGCAGTTTGATGAGAAATATTCCCCTTGGAGATTCGACTACCATCCACAGCGGTAATATAAACTGGACAGGAAAGTTCACATATAGATAAGCAAAATTTATTTACCGCAGCTTGGGTGATGAAGTTACCTGCAGCTCCACAGTCCACTAATGCTGATGCGGACTGGAGCCCAACTGAAGTCTCTAACGTCACAGGAAGGATAAGGTCTTGTTTAGATGGAGCTTGACTAAAAGATCCCAACTTGACTCCTCCTTTACAAGTCAGGATCTGGCGTTTCCCGAACGCACTGTGCAGGAGTTAATCTGATGGCCCGCAGCCGCACAGTACAGACAGAGTCTCTCACGCATTCTTCTTGTCCGCTCTTCAGGAGTTAGGCGGGACCTATTTACCTGCATAGGCTCGTCAGAAGAAGGAGACTGGAACTGTACCGAAGGTATCATCCTTGATCTGCGTGGCTCACTCCGAGCGCGTTCATTATTGCGTTCGCGGATGCGAGAGTCCAACTTAATGCACAAGGAAATCAATTCAGACAATTGTACAGGAAGGTCGCGGGTCGCCAGTTCATCTTTGATCCGGTCAGAAAGTCCATGCCAGAAAGCTGCTACCAGGGCCTGATTATTCCACTGAATCTCTGCGGCCAACGTCTGGAACTGAATGACATATTGTCCCATGCTACGGGTACCTTGACGAAGTTGAATCAGGTCAGCGGAAGCTGATGTTGCACGACCCGGCTCGTCAAAGATCCGTCTGAAGGTTGACACGAAGTCTGTGTAGTTGTTAATCAGAGGGTCAGCACGTTCCCACAGAGGAGACACCCAGCTCAGAGCAGATCCAGAAAGTAAGGAGATGATGTAGGCAACCTTGGATCTTGGCGTGGGGAAATTATGTGGCAACAACTCAAACTGGATTTCACATTGGTTGAGAAACCCGCAACATAACTTTGGACTGCCATCATACTTGCTTGGCACGGGCAGGTGCAGACGTGACACTGGAGCTGATGCAGCCGGCATAGAGGAACTCACAGCACTGGCAGGTGCTGGAGTAACAGGAACAGTAGGAGTGAGTACACTAGGCAGGGATTGCTGTAGTGTATCAATCCGGGAGGACATCCCTTGCAGGAATTGAAACATCTGCTGCTGCGCAGCCTCTTGACCATCCAGACGGGAGACCAGATTTTGCAAGGCCTCTGACCCCACACTCCGTCCACCATCCGAGTCCATCGATCCTGGACTTACTGTCAGATTGTGTTTTGGCTGTGTCCCCGGAGGGGGCGCTAGTGGGTCAGTGGAGGTAGCTGGGAGAAAACGAGGAGGCTGGATAACGTTCCTGCGCATGAGCGCAATGATATTTATTAGCAGATGATATAAACAGAATGGCAGCAGAAATAATAATAACAAATGGAAATGTCAATCACACAGCGTAATAGCTGAAAGTCTATGGCAACAGGATGACAGATGACTGGAGAAATAATAACCGGTAATATGTTAAACAGAAGAACAGGTGTTTGTAGAGATGATTCTGGTTTGGAAACCAGTGCAGGTTTTAAACATGAAACTTGGCAGTGAGATGTTGAATGGCAAACCTGGTAGCAGAGGCAGGAGTCTGACTATCCACAGTGCAGGTGGTGAAGCACTGACAGCAGCAAGCTGTATCACAGGTGGAGGAATGGAGCACACCTGGAGTCAGTCTCAACTGCAAGGCTGAAGCACACAAGGTGGTGATGAGTGTGAAGCCTGTTTGAAGTTGCAGGTATTGCTGGGCCTTGAAGTTCCACGGAGCTGTGCAGAGTAACCAGGAGTACAAGTCTTTCAGTAGAGAGCCAGGAACACGGAAGGAACAGGTACAGATCCTTTCACATGGGTCGCAGGAGTGACACAAAGTCCAGGATGCCTGCAGACTGATCCTGCAGTCTCTTATGTACCCCTTGGTGCACAGGCATTGGATGAGTGAGGGAAAGTGGGTGCGGCCAAGCACCGGATTGGCCGCTGTATGCTGGTTGTTGTGAACTGTCATGGCGGCGCCCATGCCGCGGCCTAGCGGGAACGCGGCGTGCTACACGCCTGCTGTCTCAGGAGCGCTCCCAGGCCCGTGATGGCGTCCAGAGGCAGGGACACGGACGACAGGTGACCGCAGGGAGCCAGGTCGGAATCCGCAACGGCGGACGGATGTCAGCTTGGTGAGTCGATTCCTGACAAAAATGGTCGGATACCTTGTCATCCGATATGGTTACACTGGAGAGAGATACTCCTTACGTTGGGTCATATCAAGCCAATTCCATAGCGGTCTCGGCTAGGAGGGCATTGTGGATTCACCAATGAAATGCTGTGGCTGACTCCGAGAAGAAATGGAGTCTCTTCCCTATGATGAAGCCTGTTTTGGTGATGGCCTAGTTAATATGATTTCGGCAGCTGCCGCAGGTAAGTCCACCTTCTTGGCTTATGTTCCCTCACATCGGAGGAAGACACAGCATTATCGGATGCCGTCATTTTGGCCCAATAGATACACGAGAAGTTAAGATTTCCCTTTCTTTGCAGGTAGGGGAAGGAGAAGAGAGAAGAGATCCAAGCCTCTTCAGCATCAGAACTCACCCTCTGCTTCTGCCAAATCCACCGCTTGATGCTGGAGCTTTCTTGCGGGAACCCGCACTGGTGGGGGCACGTCTAAAACTCTTCAGCCAGTCTTGGATTCGTCCGGACCTGGACCCGTGGGTTTTACAAATAGTGTGCCAAGGGTACAAACTGATGTTTCAAGACTTTCCCCCTCACCGATTTTTCAAAGCGGCCTTACCAGTTCTCCTCCGGACAGGGAGGTAGTATGTGACGCAATACGAAAGTTGTGTCAGACTCAGGTCAGTGTCCTGGTTTTCCCGTTACAACAGGTAGAAGGCTTTTATTCAAGCCTCTTTGTGGTCCCGAAGCCGGATGGCTCGTTTAGACCAATCCTAAATCTGAAATCCCTCAATTTCTACCTAAAGAAATTCAAATCCATGATGGAATCTCTCAAGGCAGTGATCTCCAGTCTGGAGGAAGGAGATTTCATGGTTTCGGTAGACATAAAGGATGCCTACTTACTTGTTCCCATTTCTTCCGCATCAAGCTTACCTGAGATTTGCAATTTCGGATTGTCATTACCAATTTCAGACGTTGCCGTTTGGTCTGTCCACGGTCCCGGGGATTTTCACCAGGGTGATGGAGGAGATGATGTTCTCCTTCGCAAGCAAGGAGTCATAATTATCCCGTACTTGGACCATCTCCTGATAAAGGCGAGATCCAGGGACCAGTTGTTGCAAAACTTTGCACTCTCCTTGACAGTTCTTCAACAACATGGTTGGCTCCTGAACTTGCCAACATCACAGTTGGTCCCAACGATGCGGTTGACGTTTTTGGGAATGAAAATTGGCACAGAACTACAGAGAGTTTTTCTTCCAGTGGAAAAAGGCTCTGGGGATTCCAGACTCTGGTCAAGCAAGTTCTGAAACCAGCAAGAGTGTCAATACATCAATGTATTCGGTTGCTGGGGAAGTTGGTTGCGGCCTACGAGGCCATTCAGTTGGTAGTTCCATGCCAGAGTGTTCCAGTGGGACCTGTTGGACAAGTGGCCCGGATACCACCTACACAGGCACCGGAAGATAATCCCGTCTTCCAAGATCAGAACCACACTCCTGTGGTAGCTATGCAACTCTCACTTTTTAGAGGGGCGCAGGTTCGGGATCTAGGACTGGATCCTAGTGACCACAGATGCAAGCCTACGAGGCTGGGGAGCAGTCACACAGGGGGGAGAACTTCCAAGGAAGATGGTCAAGTCAGGGAACTTGTCTCCACAAAAACGTTCTAGAGTTAAGGGCCATTTACAACGGCATTCTACAAGCAGAACATCTTCTTTGAGATCTGCCCGTACTGATCCAGTAGGACAGTGTACCAGCAGTAGCGTACATAAACCGCCAGGGTGGTCCGAAATTCTCAGCTGGGCGGAAAAGCATACAAGCCATCTGTCAGCGATCTTCATTCCAGGAGTGGACACCTGGGAAGCTGTTACGCACACCAGTGCTAACAGGAGTATACCGGTGTATGAACAGAGAGGGAAGCGAAGCAAACAAACAAACTCACAGACAGTATAACATAACATACACAGGAGGTGATGGAATAACTAATAAACACAAAGTGAACGGAGAAGCCCAAAGGGTCAGGAATTGGGTGTCTCCCTAGTGTCAGGAATGCTCAGATGGAATAGAGCGGACAATGAAGCGATGTGTAGTGATTTAACATGTGGAGCACCTGAAATGATGTTGCTAAGAGCAACAGAAAAAAACCCAAAGGGTTACCAACGGGTGTGGGAATAAACTCCTTGGTCAGAGATAGAAATATAGACACAAGGAGAGTATCCACAATCCTAACCCCCACTTGCAGGGCACAGGTTCAGTTTACTGCCACTAAACTGACACCTGGACGCCCTGCACAGTGAGGGAGGATTAAGCAAGCAGGTCTGAGAGTACAGCCGCAAACCTGCTGGGTTCACAGAATAGCAAAAGAACCCCAGCAGGTCAAACAACTGACTCCAGTCTTACTGCTAGGTCCGGATTGTCAGAATGAAGTACCGAATCCCAAGGCCTATTCGCAGTAAGCAACAAGTAAATACAAAGTCACACAGTACTAGCTAACTCTCTGGAACTGACTAACAAACAAAGATTCAGCAGCATTTGCCTAGCCTGAGAGGATGGTTTATATAGCAGGTGCTGTCCACGCCCCACTCAGACCTCACAGACTGTGAGCACAAAACCAGCGCCGGATTCCCTGCCGTGCACAGAGCCTGTAACCACTACACAGTAAAAACCCGGACCGGAGTATCAGCTGCACTCAGGTTACTTCGCTAACACTTGCCTCCCGGTTGCCATGGCGACGTGGCAGCACAGAGCAGGAGATCCTAACAGTACCTCCCCTCTGACGAGGGGTCAAAGAACCCCTACCACCGGGTTTATCGGGGAACTGCGAGAAGAAAGAGCGTATCAGTCTGGGGGCATGAAGATCACAACTGCGCACCCACGACCGCTCCTCCGGGCCATACCCCTTCCAGTGCACCAAAAATGACAGCCGACCCCGAACCATCTTGGAGTCAAGAACCCTTTCAACCACAAACTCCCTCTGACCCCGTATCAGAAGAGGAGAAGGTCTTCCACTGGAAGAAGGATTACTAACCGCCAGTTTTTAAAGGGAACAATGAAATGTTTTATTGATACCCAATGAACGGGGCAGATCTAACTGAAATGCCACCGGATTGATAACCCTGGTGATCTTATAAGGGCCGATGAACCGGGGGCCAAACTTATGAGATGGCTGTCTCAACTTCAAATTCTTGGTGGACAACCAGATGAAGTCTCCTAATTTGAAGCTGCAGGGTCTTCTCCGCTTATCAAAAACCCTTTTGGTCACTAATGACACAGACACAAGGGCTTTCTTCACTTTCCTCCAAATACCCCTAAGGACCGAAACAACAGAGGAACCACCAGACGTGGAATCCAGGGGGTCAAAAGAATTGGCCTTAGGATGATGCCCATACACACAAAGGAAGGGAGAGATCCCTGTAGCAGAGTGAGCCGCGTTGTTATAGGCAAACTCCGCCATGGACAGATGAGCAACCCAGTCAGTCTGACACTTGGAGACATAACACCTGAGGAACTGCTCCAAGGACTGGTTCACCCTCTCAGTCTGCCCATTGACTGTGGATGGTAGCCTGACGACAAGCTCACAGAAATCTGGAGATCAGAACAAAATGCCCTCCAGAATTTGGCCACAAACTGGGATCCACGGTCAGAGACCACATCAAGTGGCAACCCGTGGAGGCGCACAACATGCTGCATAAATAACTCAGACAGGCGTCTGGCCGATGGCAACCCAACCAGTGGAACGAAATGCGCCATCTTCGAAAACCTGTCAACGACAACCCAAATGGCTGTCATCCCCGAGGATTTGGGCAAGTCCACCACAAAATCCATGGAAATGTGGGTCCATGGCTTAGACGGAATAGAGAGTGGATGTAATGGGCCGACAGGAACCCCTCTAGGAGTTTTATTTCGGGCACAAACGTCACATGCCCGAACCCACTGATCCACATCCCTAGCCACCGAGGGCCACCACACCGCCCTAGACAGCAACTCCCGAGTTCTGGCAATACCCGGATGCCCTGCCGACCTCTTGGCATGGAATTCCAGGAACACTCGCTGTCTTAACCTAGGAGGCACAAACAAGAGACCTACCGGAAGGTCTGGAGGAGCCTGCTCCTGTGCTCTAAGGACTAATGACAAGAGGTCCTGAGTAATGCCCACTTTAATACATGATGGGGACACAATGGGCAATGGCTCCTCAGTGGTCTCTTGAACTGGAGCAAAACTCAGCGAGAGCGCATCAGCCTTGATGTTTTTTGACCCAGGGCGATATGATATCAAAAAATTAAAGCGAGCAAAAAACAAAGCCCATCGTGCCTGCCTGGCATTGAGCCGCTTCGCTGACTCTAAATATGCCAGATTCTTATGGTCGGTGAGAATTGAGACCACAAACTTAGCCCCCTCAAGCCAGTGTCTCCACTCCCCGAGTGCATCCTTTATAGCCAACAATTCCCGGTTACCCACATCATAATTCATCTCGGCAGACGAAAATTTACGGGAAAAGTAAGCACAGGGATGATGGCGATTATCAGACACCCCCATCTGAGAGAGCACTGCCCCAATACCTATCTCACAGGCATCCACTTCTACCACAAAAGGACGCTCTGGATCTGGGTGTCGCAGCACCTTGGCCGAGACAAATGCCCTTTTGAGACAGGCAAAGGCCGCTTTGGCCTCACAAGACCAGTGAGCAACATCCGCCCCTTTCTTAGTGAGTGCCACCAAGGGGGCCACTATAGACGAAAATCCAGCGATAAACCGTCTATAAAAATTTGCAAAGCCCAGAAAACGCTGAAGCGCCTTCAAACTAGTGGGCTGCACCCAATCCAGGACTGCCTGTACCTTAGAACCCTCCATTTGGAAACGTTCTGAGGAGATAATATACCCTAGAAATGCGATTTGCTGGACTTCAAACTCGCACTTCTCCAGCTTCGCCCCAAGCTGGTGGTCTCTGAGTTTCTGGAGGACTAAGCGTACATGCTTCCGATGTTCCTCCAGGGAATGAGAGAAGATTAGGATGTCATCTAGATAAACAACTAAGAATCTATCCAAATATTCCCTGAGCACATCGTTCATGAATTCCTGGAAGACTGCCGGGGCATTAGAGAGCCCAAAAGGCATCACCAAATATTCATAATGCCCTGAGTGGGTATTAAAGGCAGTCTTCCATTCATCCCGCTCTCTTATTCGGATTAGATTGTAAGCACCGCGTAGGTCAATCTTAGAAAAAATGGTGGCAGTACGAAGCTGGTCAAACAAAACCGAAATGAGAGGCAGTGGGTCCGAGTTTTTAATCGTGATACGGTTCAATTCCCTGAAGTCGATGCAGGGTCGCAACGAACCGTCCTTTTTACCCACGAAAAAGAACCCCGACCCAACTGGGGACTGTGAGGGTCTGATAAATCCCTTAGCCAAGTTCCTCTGAATGTACTCTGACATAGCCTGAGTCTCAGGACGTGACAGGGAGTACAACCTGCTCTTGGGAAGCTTAGCATCCGGCAACAAATCAATGGCACAGTCATAGGGGCGATGGGGAGGTAGTACCTCCGCAACTTTTTTGGAGAACACATCCGCAAAATCTGCATAACATCCTGGCAATCCTGGCAAACTTAGCTGCGAGAGCCTGACTGGAAGGCTCAAGCAACTCCTGAAACAATCACTACCCCAACTAAGAATCTCCCCAGAGACCCAGTCAAATTGAGGGTTATGGGCCCTTAACCAGGGTAACCCCAAAACCAATGGGGCAAAAGAACAGACAGTCATATAAAAAGACAATTTTTCAGAGTGTGTGGCTCCAATAAACAAAGGAATTTGGCTGGTGCAGGAGGTAATTTTACCCTGGGACAATGGTTTCCCGTTTAACCCACAGATCTCAATCTCTGATGCCAAAGGTACTGAGGGAACAGAGTGTTCCAGGGCGAATTGACGGTCCATGAAAACCCCATCGGCCCCACTGTCAACAAAGGCCTCAGTCTTGACAGTTTGACCGAGGATCTCCAAAGTCACCGGAATGAGAAAAGTCTTTTTATGAAATTCTGACTTCTGGCCTGACAGGATATTTCCCATCACCCTCAGGCCCTGAAGTTTTCCGTTTTTTCTGGGCATGATACTACAACATGACCTTTATTCCCACAGTACAAACACAAACCCTGCTGTCTCCTCCGCGTCTTCTCACGCGAGGAGAGGCGGGTAGCCCCAATCTGCATAGGCTCCTCGGAATATTCCTCAGAGTCTGAGGTTCCCTTGGGAAAAAAGGAAACTGCGGTCTCCCTTTCAAGCCTACGCTCTCTCAGCCGTCTATCCACCCGGATGGATAACTGCATGAGCTGATCTAAGCTATCAGGCGAGGGATATTGTACCAGTTGGTCCTTTATCTGGTCAGAAAGGCCCCTTCGGTACTGGTTTCTCAAGGCTGGGTCATTCCACTGGGTATCATGAGCCAACCTCCGAAACTCCGTACTATAAACCTCAGCTGGCCGTCGCCCTTGCTTAAGAACCGTAATCTGAGCCTCGGCTGAAGCCATCTTGTCAGGGTCATCATACAAAATGCCCAGTGCCGTAAAAAAAGCATCAACACTTTTAAGCGACGGACAGTCAGGCTGTAACCCATATGCCCAGACCTGTGGGTCTCCTTGTAGCAAGGAAATCACCATGCCCACCCGCTGAATCTCCGACCCAGAAGACTGGGGCCTAAGCCTGAAATATAGCTTACAGCTCTCCTTGAAACAAAAGAACTGCGAGCGATCTCCAGAAAAACGATCCGGGAGATTTACTTTCGGCTCCTTAACCCCTGAACTTGCCGCTGCTGCTGCGGGAGCTCCGCTAGCGGCCTGCGGGGTGTTCATTTTAATGGACATCTCATTAAATTGTCGAGTCAGGACCTGCACCTGATCGACCACCTGTTGCAAAGTATTTTGAGGGGTATGCTCCATATTCCCACAAAATTTCAACAGGAGTAGGGCCGCTGAATATGTTACACACACCAGTGCTAACAGGAGTATACCGGTGTATGAGCAGAGAGGGAAGCGAAGCAAACGAACTCACAGACAGTATAACATAACATACACAGGAGGTGATGGAATAACTAATAAACACAAAGTGAACGGAGAAGCCCAAAGGGTCAGGAATTGGGTGTCTCCCTAGTGTCAGGAATGCTCAGATGGAATAGAGCGAACAATGAAGCGATGTGTAGTGATTTAACATGTGGAGCACCTGAAATGATGTTGCTAAGAGCAACAGAAAAAACCCCAAAGGGTTACCAACGGGTGTGGGAATAAACTCCTTGGTCAGAGATAGAAATATAGACACAAGGAGAGTATCCACAATCCTAACCCCCACTTGCAGGGCACAGGTTCAGCTTACTGCCACTAAACTGACACCTGGACGCCCTGCACAGTGAGGGAGGATTAAGCAAGCAGGTCTGAGAGTACAGCCGCAAACCTGCTGGGTTCACAGAATAGCAAAAGAACCCCAGCAGGTCAAACAACTGACTCCAGTCTTACTGCTAGGTCCGGATTGGCAGAATGAAGTACCGAATCCCAAGGCCTATTCGCAGTAAGCAACAAGTAAATACAAAGTCACACAGTACTAGCTAACTCTCTGGAACTGACTAACAAACAAAGATTCAGCAGCATTTGCCTAGCCTGAGAGGATGGTTTATATAGCAGGTGCTGTCCACGCCCCACTCAGACCTCACAGACTGTGAGCACAAAACCAGCGCCGGATTCCCTGCCGTGCACAGAGCCTGTAACCACTACACAGTAAAAACCCGGACCGGAGTATCAGCTGCGCTCAGGTTACTTCGCTAACACTTGCCTCCCGGTTGCCATGGCGACGTGGCAGCACAGAGCAGGAGATCCTAACAGAAGCAGACTTCCTCAGCAGACACGATCTCCATCCAGGAGAGTGGGGCCTCCACCGAAAAGTCTTCGCAGAGGTGACAAGTCGTTGGGGAGTACCTCAAGTAGACATGATGGCATCTCGTCTCAACAAGAAGCTTCAGAGATATTGTTCCAGGTCAAGGGACCCTCAAGCAATAGCAGTGGATAGACTAGTGACACCGTGGGTGTTTCAGTCGGTGTATGTATTCCATCCACTCTCCTCTCATACCTAAAATTCTAAAGATCATAAGAAGAACAAAGATTCGAGTGATTCTCATTGTCCCAGATGGGCCAAAGAGGGCTTGGTATCCAGATCTTCAGGAATTACTCATAGGAGATCCCTGGCCTCTTCTTCTGTGTGAGGACCTGTTACAACAGGGGCCGTGCGTGTATCAAGATTTAGCGTGGCTCCGGTTGACGGCAGGGCGGTTGAACGCAGAATCCTAGCCACACACTTATTCAGGCTAGAAATGGGGTAACGTCTAAAACATTACCACCTTATTTGGAGAAAATATGTTTCTTGGTGTGAATTCAAGAAGGCTCCTACGGAGGAGTTTTCAGCTAGGATGTTTTCTACACTTTCCACAAGCAGGTGTGGATGCGGGCCTAAAGTTGGGCTCAATTAAGGTACAGTTTTCAGCCTTATCGGTTTTCTTTCAGACACAATTGCCATCCTTTCCAGAAGTTCAGACTTTCGTGAAAGGCGTGTTGCTCATCCAACCTCCATTTGTGCCTCCAGTGGCACCATGGGATCTTCATGTAGTGTTGCAGTTCCTTCGATCACATTGGTTTGAACCTTTGCAGAAGGTAGAGTTGAAGTTCCTCACTTGGAAAGTGGTCATCCGGTTGGCCTTGGCATCTGCAAGGCGGGTGTCTGGGTTAGCGGCCTTGTCTCACAAGAGCCCTTATTTGATCTTCCATGAAGATAGAGCAGACTTGTGGACACGTCAACAATTCCTGCCGAAGGTGGTTTTTTCCTTCCACATGAACCAACCTATTGTGGTGCCTGTGGCTTCTGGCCCCTTCGCTGAGTCAAAGTCTCTACGTGTGGTCAGAGTTTTGAAAATTTATGTCGCCAGAACGGCTCAGATTAGGAAAACAGGCTCTGGTTGTCCTGTTTGCTCCCAACATGATTGGGTGTCCTGCTTCCAAGCAGACTGTTGCGCACTGGATCTGTGGTACGATTCAGCATGCTCATTCCACGGTAGGATTGCCGTTACCGAAATAGGTGTAGGCCCATTCTACTAGAATGGTGGGCTCGTCCTGGGCGGTTGCCAGGGGGATCTCGGCACTGCAACTTTGCCGAGCAGCTATTTAGCAAACACTTTTGCTAAGTTTTACAAGTTTGATACCTTGGCTGATATTGACCTCAAGTCTGGTCATTTGGTGCTGCAGTGTCGACCGCACTCTCCCGCCCGTTCTAGAGCTTTGGTATAACCCCATGGTTCTTAATGTGACCCCAGCATCCTCTAGGACGTATGAGAAAATAGGATTTTAATACCTACCGGTAAATCCTTTTCTCTTAGTCCGTAGAGGATGCTAGGCGCCCGTCCCAGTGCGTACTGTAACTGCAGTTAAAAATTGTGATTACACACAGGTTGTGTTACGGTTCTGGTCAGCATGTTGCTGCAATTGTTCATGTCGTTGGCTTGTGTTCTGTTGAATGCCACGTTCTGCGGCATGCTGGAGGTGTGAGATGGTAAGATGCTCACCTTGGTTTAACAATAAATCCTTTCCTAGAAATGTCCGTCTCCCTGCTCACAGTTCCTTAAACTGAGGTCTGGAGGAGGGGCATAGAGGGAGGAGCCAGGTCACACCATTTGAAAGTCTTAAAGTGCCCATGTCTCCTGCGGATCCTGTCTATACCCCATGGTTCTTAATGTGACCCCAGCATCCTCTACGGACTAAGAGAAAAGGATTTACCGGTAGGTATTAAAATCCTATTTTCTGCAAGGTACACTGGGTTCCACAGGGAATAACATCGGGGGTGTAGAGTAGGATCTTGGTCCGAGGCACTAACAGGCTAAAGCTTTGACTGTTCCGAAGAGGCTCAGCGCCGCCTCCTCTATAACTCCGCCTCCGTGCACAGGAGCTCAGTTTCGTTAACCAGTCCAATGCAGCAGCAGGCAAAAGAGACGACAACCGTTAGTAGCCACGTACACCACATTCTCACGACAGGAGAAGGTATCAGTGGCTAATGCCATACAAACCAAAAGAAGCTCAGTGCATCAGGGAGGGCGCCCTGTGGAACCCAGTGTACCTCGCTGAAAGAGATTTAACAACGGTAAATTCTTACCATAAATCTCCTTTTCTGCAGCGGGGTACACTGGGTTCCACAGGGAATAACATCGGGGATGTCCTAAAGCAGTTCCTCATGGGAGGGGACGCACTGTAGCGGGCACAAGATCCTGGCGTCCAAAAGAAGCATCCTGGGAGACGGAAGTATCGAAGGCATAGAACCTTATGAACGTGTTCACTGAGGACCACGTAGCCGCCTTGCACAATTGTTCAAGGGTCGCACCACGGCGGGCCACCCAAGAAGGTCCAACAGACCGAGTACAATGGGCTTTGATAGTAGCAAGAGCCAGAAGGCCAGCCTGTACATAGGCATGTGCAATCACCATTCTAATCCATCTGGCCAGGGTCTGCTTATTCGCAGGACAGCCACGCTTGTGAAAACCAAAAAGTACAAAGAGAGAATCAGACTTCCGAATGGAAGCTGTCCTCTTCACATAGATACGGAGAGCCCGTACCACGTCCAAAGACCGCTCTTTGGATGACAATTCAGAAGAGATAAAGGCCCTCATTCCGAGTTGTTCGCTCGGTAAAAATCTTCGCATCGCAGCGATTTTCCGCTCAGTGCGCATGCGCAATGTCCGCACTGCGACTGCGCCAAGTAAATTTGCTATGCACTTAGTAATTTTACTCACGGCTTTTTCATCGGTCTGGCGATTGTAATGTGATTGACAGGAAATGGGTGTTACTGGGCGGAAACAGGCCGTTTTATGGGCGTGTGGGAAAAAACGCTACCGTTTCCGGAAAAAACGCAGGAGTGGCCGGAGAAACGGAGGAGTGTCTGGGCGAACGCTGGGAGTGTTTGTGACATCAAACCAGGAACGACAAGCACTGAACTGATCGCAGATGCCGAGTAAGTCTGAAGCTACTCAGAAACTGCTACGAGGTGTGTAATCGCAATATTGCGAATACATCGTTCGCAATTTTAAGATGCTAAGATTCACTCCCAGTAGGCGGCGGCTTAGCGTGAGCAACTCTGCTAAAATCGCCTTGCGAGCGAACAACTCGGAATGAGGGCCAAAGACCGGAACCACGATCTCTTGATTAAGGTGGAAAGAAAACACCACCTTAGGCAGATAACCAGGGTGTGTCCGAAGGACTGCCCGGTCACGGTGAAAAATCAGAAAGGGAGACTGACAGGATAAGGCACCCAAATCTGAAAACCGTCTAGCAAAGGCAATAGCCAGCAGATACAAAACCTTAAGAGTAAGCCACTTAAGGTCCGCAGACTCAAGAGGTTCAAATGGAGACTCTTGCAAGGCCTCAAGAACCACCAACAAATTCAAGGAGCCACAGGCGGGACATAGGGAGGTTGACTCCATAACACACCCTGAGTGAATGTATGAACATCAGGTAGAGTCACAATTTTTCTCTGAAACCACACCGACAAGGCAGAAATATGAACCTTGATGGAGGCCAGACAAAGGCCCAAGTCCAGGCCCCATTGTAGGAAGGCCAAAAGTTTGGCCGTACTAAACTTGTAAGCGTCATGATTGTTAGCTGCGCACCAAGCATAGTAAGAATTCCAGACCCTATGATAAATCCGAGCAGAAGCCGGTTTACGGGCCGTCAACATGGTTTGAATGACCGCCTCAAAAAATCCTTTGGCCCTTAGATCGGAAGCTTCAAGAGCCACGCCGTCAAAGCCAGCCGGGCCAAATCCTAGTATACACAAGGGCCCTGAACGAGGAGGTCTGGGCGTTGTGGAAGTAGAAGAGGGCACTCTATCGAGAGACCCTGTAGGTCTGAGAACCAATGCCGTCTGGGCCACGCTGGAGCGATCAGAAGCAGGATTCCTCCTTTTTGCTTGAACTTCCTTATCACTCTGGGCAGAAGTGACACCGGAGGGAACACGTACGGCAGCCGAAAGTTCCATGGAATTGCCAGTGCATCCACGAACGCTGCTTGAGGATCCCATGTCCTTGCTCCGAAGACCGGAACCTTGTGATTGTGTCGAGACGCCATCAACTCTACGTCTGGTAGGCCACACTTGTCCACTAGGAGTTGAAATACTTCTGGATGGAGGCTCCACTCACCGGCGTGTACGTCCTGATGACTGAGGAAGTCCGCTTTCCAGTTGAGGACCCCTGTAATGAACACCGCCGATATGGCTGGTAGATGGCATTCCACCCACTGAAGAATCTTTGACACTTCCATCATTGCCATGCGGCTTCGAGTGCCACCTTGATGATTTATGTACGCCACCGTGGTGGCGTTGTCCAACTGTACTTGAACAGGCCTGTTCTGTATCAGATGCTGGGCCAGGTTCAGAGCATTGAACACTGCCCGCAATTCCAGAATGTTTATCATGAGGAGAGACTCCAACACCGCACCCCAACACCTCAGACTGGCATCCATCATCAGAAGGACCCAGTTGGAGATTCAGAAGGGATGACCCCTGCTCAATTATTGGTCCTGGAGCCACCAGTTCAGTGACAGACGAACCTCCGGAAATAATTAGATCATTTGAGACCTGATCTGCTAAGGCAGGCCGTCCCACTTGGCAAGAATCAGCTTCTGCAGAGGGCGGGAATGAAATTGAGCGTACTCCACTATGTCGAAAGCTGACACCATGAGGCCTAGTACTTGCATCGCCGAGTGAATCGACACTTGCGGACGATAAAGGAAGCATCGAATTCTGTCCTGAAGGTTCAGGACCTTCTCCTGAGACAAGAACAACCGCTGGTTGTGAGTGTCCAACAATGCCCCCAGGTGCACCATGCTCTGAGCAGGGACCAAGGAGGATTTCTTCCAGTTAGTGAGCAACCCGTGGGCTTGCAGAAACTGGACCGTCAGATCCAGATGATGGAGGAGAATTTCTGGGGAATTCGCCAGGATCAGCAAGTCGTCCAGATACGGTACGATCCTGACACCCTGAGTAAAGCCGTCATTACCGCCATGACCTTCGTGAAGACTCGCAGAGCCGTGGTCAAACCAAAAGGTAAAGCCCGAAATGGATAATGGAGGTTGCCAATAGCAAACCGCAGATACTGCTGATGCGACATGGCAAAAGGAATATGGAGATAAGCATCCTGTATGTCCAGGGAGAACATATAGTCCCCAGGCTCCAAAGCCAGAACAATAGAGCGAAGAGTTTCCATCCGAAACTTGGAAACTCTCACCAATTTGTTCAAGGACTTGAGGTTGAGAATGGGCCGGGAGGAACCATTCGGTTTTGGGACTAGGAACAGCGGTGAATAGTGCCCCTTTCTCTCTGAGTCAGAGGCACTGGTACTACCACTCCTGTTTCCAGGAGGGATTGTACCACCAAATGAAGAGTTTTTGCCTTCACCTGATCCGTAGGGATGTCTGTCAGGCAAAATCGATGAGGGGGACGATTCTTGAAGGATATGGCGTATCCGTGAGTGACGACTTCCCGTACCCAGGTGTCTGAAGTGGTCTTCAACCATTCCTGGGTAAACCTTAGAAGTTGGCCTCCCACCCTGGGATCTCCCAGGGGGAGGCCCGCCCCGTCATGCAGCAGGCTTGTCTGATTTGGAAACAGGCTGACGGGCAGCCCAGGAACGTTTAGGTTTGGGCTTAGTGGTTTTGGAAGTGCGAGCCTGTTTCGGGTACGCCTGACCCTTTGCTTTACCCGGAGGACGAAAGGAACAAAAGGAAGTACTCTTAACCTTCGGGACCGAAGGAGCAGTACTAGGTAGACACACCATCTTAGCAGAAGCTAACTCAGCCACAATCTTGTTGAGATCCTCACCAAAAAGAATGTCTCACTTAAAAGGGAGCACCTCCAGGGTTTTCTTAGAGTCCAGATCCACAGACCAGAACCGTAACCAGAGAATCCGGCAAGCCAAAATGGACGTAGTAGACGCCTTGGCCGCCAGCATACCAGCATCAGAAGCCACCTCCTTAATGTAATGAGATGCTATGACAATATACGAGAGGCATTGTCTAGCATTATCAGAAAAATTAGACAGAAGCTCTGCTTCCACCTCCTGAGCCCACGCTTCAATAGCTTCTGCAGCCCAAGTAGCTGCAATAGTAGGACGATGCACAGCTCCTGCAAGGGTGTAAATAAATACCTTTTAAGCAACCCTCCGCATGCTTATCCGTCGGTTCTTTCAGAGAGGTGACGGTAGTTACAGGCAGAGCAGAGGACACTACCAGCCGCGCCACTTGCAAATCCACCGGCAGTGGTGTTTACCTATTCTTACTTAGCTCTGCAGCGAGGGGATAGCGAGCCAGCATCTTCTTGTGAGGTGTGAATTTCTTTCCTGGATTTTCCTAGGATTCCTGACGTATGTCAACTAAGTCGTCAGAATGAGGCAAAACTTGTTTAATAACCTTCTGACGTTTAAACCTATCCGGTTTCTTAGAGGTAACAACAGGTTCTGGGTCATCATCAATTTGAAGAAGCAGCCTGATAGCCTCCAATAAGTCAGGAACATCCACCTGCAAAATAGATTCCCCATCAGAAACATCTGGGTCAGTGTCTGAGGGGTCAGTATATACGCCATCTTCATCAGACAAAGGGGTATATTTACTAAAATTCGTAATTTTCAGAATGAGGTTAAAGTTCAAACACAAATGACATCGAATGTGTGAAATTGCAACTTTTTGAATTTATTACGACTAATTTACTATGCTGTCGTATTCTGCATTTTCGTGTTTTCCGATGTCGATGTCATTCGTATTTTTTGGCAGTGTTTTATGGTAGTGAATAGTAAAACACTGCCGAGATTAACACAATGAATCTCGGCCGGATCTGTGAGATCCGTGCAGGGCTTCATTGTGCACCTTTCGTAAAAAAAATAAAGTGTTAAAAAATGTAAAAAAAAAAAATGCGTGGGGTCCCCCCTCCTAAGCAAAACCAGCCTCGGGCTCTTTGAGCCAGTCCTGGTTGTCAAAATATGGGGAAAAAATTACAGGGGTTCCCCCATATTTCATCAACCAGCACCGGGATCTGCGCCTGGTCCTGGTGCAAAAAATTAGTGATGTGCACCGGAAATTTTTCGGGTTTTGTGTTTTGGTTTTGTGTTTGGTTCCGCGGCCGTGTTTTGGATTCGGACGCGTTTTGGCAAATCCTCACCGAAAATTTTTTGTCGGATTCGGGTGTGTTTTGGATTCGGGTGTTTTTTTCAAAAAACCCTCAAAAACAGCTTAAATCATAGAATTTGGGGGTCATTTTGATCCCAAAGTATTATTATCCTCAATAACCATAATTTCCACTCATTTTCAGTCTATTCTGAACACCTCACACCTCACAATATTATTTTCAGTCCTAAAATTTGCACCGAGGTAGCTGTGTGACTAAGCTAAGCGACCCAAGTGGACGACACAAACACCTGGCCCATCTAGGAGTGGCACTGCAGTTTCAGACAGGATGGCACTTGAAAAAAATACTCCCCAAACAGCACATGACGCAAAGAAAAAAAGAGGCGCACCAAGGTCGCTGTGTGACTAAGCTAAGCGACACAAGTGGCCGACACAAACACCTGGCCCATCTACGAGTGGCACTGCAGTGTCACGCAGGATGGCCCTTCAAAAAATACTCCCCAAACAGCACATGATGCAAAGAAAAAAAGAGGCGCAATGAGGTAGCTGTGTGACTAAGATAAGCGACCCAAGTGGCCGACACAAACACCTGGCCCATCTAGGAGTGGCACTGCAGTGTCACGCAGGATGGCCCTTCCAAAAAATACTCCCCAAACAGCACATGACGCAAAGAAAAAAAGAGGCGCAATGAGGTAGCTGTGTGAATAAGATAAGCGACCCAAGTGGCCGACACAAACACCTGGCCCATCTAGGAGTGGCACTGCAGTGTCACGCAGGATGGCCCTTCGAAAAAATACTCCCCAAACAGCACATGACGCAAAGAAAAAAAGAGGCGCAATGAGGTAGCTGTGTGACTAAGATAAGTGACCCAAGTGGCCGACACAAACACCTGGCCCATCTAGGAGTGTCACTGCAGTGTCACGCAGGATGGCACTTCAAAAAAATACTCCCCAAACAGCACATGACGCAAAGAAAAAAAGAGGCGCAATGAGGTAGCTGTGTGACTAAGATAAGCGACCCAAGTGGCCGACACAAACACCTGGCCCATCTAGGAGTGGCACTGCAGTGTCACGCAGGATGGCACTTCAAAAAAATACTCCCCAAACAGCACATGACGCAAAGAAAAAAAGAGGCGCAATGAGGTAGCTGTGTGACTAAGATAAGCGACCCAAGTGGCCGACACAAACACCTGGCCCATCTAGGAGTGGCACTGCAGTGTCACGCAGGATGGCCCTTCAAAAAAATACTCCCTAAACAGCACATGACGCAAAAGAAAAAAAGAGGTGCAATGAGGTAGCTGTGTGACTAAGATAAGCGACCCAAGTGGCCGACACAAACACCTGGCCCATCTAGGAGTGGCACTGCAGTGTCACGCAGGATGGCCCTTCAAAAAAATACTCCCCAAACAGCACATGACGCAAAGAAAAAAAGAGGCGCAATGAGGTAGCTGTGTGACTAAGATAAGCGACCCAAGTGGCCGACACAAACACCTGGCCCATCTAGGAGTGACACTGCAGTGTCACGCAGGATGGCCCTTCAAAAAAATACTCCCCAAACAGCACATGACGCAAAGAAAAATGAAAGAAAAAAGAGGTGCAAGATGGAATTGTCCTTGGGCTCTCCCACCCACCCTTATGTTGTATAAACAGGACATGCACACTTTAACGAACCCATCATTTCAGCGACAGGGTCTGCCACACGACTGTGACTGAAATGACTGGTTGGTTTGGGCCTCCACCAAAAAAGAAGCAATCAATCTCTCCTTGCACAAACTGGCTCTACAGAGGCAAGATGTCCACCTCATCATCATCGTCCGATTCATCACCCCTTTCACTGTGTACATCCCCCTCCTCACAGATTATTAATTCGTCCCCACTGGAATTCACCATCTCAGGTCCCCGTGTACTTTCTGGAGGCAATTGCTGCTGGTGAATGTCTCCATGGAGGAATTGATTATAATTCATTTTAATGAACATCATCTTCTCCACATTTTCTGGAAGTAACCTCGTACGCCGATTGCTGACAAGGTGAGCGGCGGCACTAAACACTCTTTCGGAGTACACACTGGAGGGAGGGCAACTTAGGTAGAATAAAGCCAGTTTCTGCAAGGGCCTCCAAATTGCCTCTTTTTCCTGCCAGTATACGTACGGACTGTCTGAGGTGCCTACTTGGATGTGGTCACTCATATAATCCTCCACCATTCTTTCAATGGTGACAGAATCATATGCAGTGACAGTAGACGACATGTCAGTAATCGTAGGCAGGTCCTTCAGTCCGGACCAGATGTCAGCACTCGCTCCAGACTGCCCTGCATCACCGCCAGCGGGTGGGCTCGGAATTCGTAGCCTTTTCCTCGCACCCCCAGTTGCGGGAGAATGTGAAGGAGGAGATGTTGACGGGTCACGTTCCGCTTGACTTGACAATTTTCTCACCAGCAGGTCTTTGAACCTCTGCAGACTTGTGTCTGCCGGAAAGAGAGATACAACGTAGGTTTTAAATCTAGGATCGAGCACGGTGGCCAAAATGTAGTGCTCTGATTTCAACAGATTGACCACCCGTGAATCCTGGTTAAGCGAATGAAGGGCTCCATCCACAAGTCCCACATGCCTAGCGGAATCGCTCTGTTTTAGGTCCTCCTTCAATGCCTCCAGCTTCTTCTGCAAAAGCCTGATGAGGGGAATGACCTGACTCAGGCTGGCAGTGTCTGAACTGACTTCACGTGTGGCAAGTTCAAAAGGTTGCAGAACCTTGCACAACGTTGAAATCATTCTCCACTGCGCTTGAGACAGGTGCATTCCACCTCCTTTGCCTATATCGTGGCCAGATGTATAGGCTTGAATGGCCTTTTGCTGCTCCTCCATCCTCTGAAGCATATAGAGGGTTGAATTCCACCTCGTTACCACCTCTTGCTTCAGATGATGGCAGGGCAGGTTCAGGTGTTTTTGGTGGTGCTCCAGTCTTCTGTACGCGGTGCCTGTATGCCGAAAGTGGCCCGCAATTCTTCTGGCCACCGACAGCATCTCTTGCACGCCCCTGTCATTTTTTAAATAATTCTGCACCACCAAATTCAAGGTATGTGCAAAACATGGGACGTGCTGGAATTTGCCCAGATGTAATGCACGCACAATATTGCTGGCGTTGTCCGATGCCACAAATCCCCAGGAGAGTCCAATTGGGGTAAGCCATTCTGCGATGATCTTCCTCAGTTGCCGTAAGAGGTTTTCAGCTGTGTGCGTATTCTGGAAAGCGGTGATACAAAGCGTAGCCTGCCTAGGAACGAGTTGGCGTTTGCGAGATGCTGCTACTGGTGCCGCCGCTGCTGTTCTTGCAGCGGGAGGCAATACATCTACCCAGTGGGCTGTCACAGTCATATAGTCCTGAGTCTGCCCTGCTCCACTTGTCCACATGTCCGTGGTTAAGTGGACATTGGGTACAACTGCATTTTTTAGGACACTGGTGACTCGTTTTCTGACGTCCGTGTACATTCTCGGTATCGCCTGCCTAGAGAAGTGGAACCTAGATGGTATTTGGTAACGGGGGCACACAACCTCAAGCAATTCTCTAGTTCACCGTGAACTAACGGCGGATACTGGACGCACGTCTAACACCAACATAGTTGTCAAGGCCTGAGTTATCCGCTTTGCAACAGGATGACTGCTGTGATATTTCATTTTCCTCGCAAAGGACTGTTGGACAGTCAATTGCTTACTGGAAGTAGTACAAGTGGTCTTCCGACTTCCCCTCTGGGATGACGATCGACTCCCAGCAGCAACAACAGCAGTGCCAGCAGCAGTAGGCGTTACACTCAAGGATGCATCGGAGGAATCCCAGGCAGTAGAGGACTCGTAAGACTTGCCAGTGACATGGCCTGCAGGACTATTGGCTTTCCTGGGTAAGGAGGAAATTGACACTGAGGGAGTTGGTGGTGTGGTTTGCGGGAGCTTGGTTACAAGAGGAAGGGATTTACTGGTCAGTGGACTGCTTCCGCTGTCGCCCAAGTTTTTGAACTTGTCACTGACTTGTTATGAATGCGCTGCAGGTGACGTATAAGGGAGGATGTTCCGAGGTGGTTAACGTCCTTACCCCTACTTATTACAGCTTGACAAAGGCAACACACGGCTTGACACCAGTTGTCCGCATTTCTGTTGAAATAATTCCACACTGAAGAGCTGATTTTTTTTGTATTTTGACCAGGCATATCAATGGCCATATTCCTCCCACGGACAACAGGTGTCTCCCCGGGTGCCTGACTTAAACAAACCACCTCACCATCAGAATCCTCCTTGTCAATTTCCTCCCCAGCGCCAGCAACACCCATATCCTCATCCTGGTGTACTTCAACACTGACATCTTCAATTTGACTATCAGGAACTGGACTGCGGGTGCTCCTTCCAGCACTTGCAGGGGGCGTGCAAATGGTGGAAGGCGCAAGCTCTTCCCGTCCAGTGTTGGGAAGGTCAGGCATCGCAACCGACACAATTGGACTCTCCTTGGGGGTTTGTGATTTCGAAGAACGCACAGTTCTTTGCTGTGCTTTTGCCAGCTTAAGTCTTTTCTTTTTTCTAGCGAGAGGATGAGTGCTTCCATCCTCATGTGAAGCTGAACCACTAGCCATGAACATAGGCCAGGGCCTCAGCCGTTCCTGCCACTCCGTGTCGTAAATGGCATATTGGCAAGTTTACGCTTCTCCTCAGACGCTTTTAATTTTGATTTTTGGGTCATTTTACTGATCTTTTGTGTTTTGGATTTTACATGCTCTGTACTATGACATTGGGCATCGGCCTTGGCAGACGACGTTGATGGCATTTCATCATCTCGGCCATGACTAGTGGCAGCAGCTTCAGCACGAGGTGGAAGTGGATCTTGATCTTTCCCTATTTTTTTAACCTCCACATTTTTGTTCTCCATATTTTAATGCGCACAACTAAAAGCCACCACAGGTATACAATGTAGATGGATGGATAGTATAGTATTATATTACTTATGGACGACGAGTGCACTGACGACACAGAGGTAGGTACAGCCGTGGCCTACCGTACTGCTATATATATATATATAATATACTGTATAATAATAACGGACCTGGTGGACACTGTCAGCAGACTGCTAAACTAGTATGAAGAAAAAAAAAGCCACCACAGGTATACAATGTAGATGGATGGATAGTAGAGTATTATATTACTTATGGAGGACGAGTGCACTGACGACACAGAGGTAGGTACAGCCGTGGCCTACTGTACTGCTATATATATATATAATATACTGTATAATAATAACGGACCTGGTGGACACTGTCAGCAGACTGCTAAACTAGTATGAAGAAAAAAAAAGCCACCACAGGTATACAATGTAGATGGATGGATAGTATAGTATTATATTACTTATGGACGACGAGTGCACTGACGACACAGAGGTAGGTACAGCCGTGGCCTACCGTACTGCTATATATATATATAATATACTGTATAATAATAACGGACCCGGTGGACACTGTCAGCAGACTGCTAAACTAGTATGAAGAAAAAAAAAGCCACCACAGGTATACAATGTAGATGGATGGATAGTATAGTATTATATTACTTATGGACGACGAGTGCACTGACGACACAGAGGTAGGTACAGCCGTGGCCTACCGTACTGCTATATATATATATATAATATACTGTATAATAATAACGGACCTGGTGGACACTGTCAGCAGACTGCTAAACTAGTATGAAGAAGAAAAAAAAAGCCACCACAGGTATACAATGTAGATGGATGGATAGTATAGTATTATATTACTTATGGACGACGAGTGCACTGACGACACAGAGGTAGGTACAGCCGTGGCCTACCGTACTGCTATATATATATATATATATATATATAATATACTGTATAATAATAATAACGGACCTGGTGGACCCTGTCAGCAGACTGCTAAACTAGTGTGAAGAAAAAAAAAGCCACCACGGGTATACAATGTAGATGGATGGATAGTATAGTATTATATTACTTATGGACGACGAGTGCACTGACGACACAGAGGTAGGTACAGCCGTGGCCTACCGTACTGCTATATATATATATAATATACTGTATAATAATAACGGACCTGGTGGACACTGTCAGCAGACTGCTAAACTAGTATGAAGAAAAAAAAACCCACCACAGGTATACAATGTAGATGGATGGATAGTATAGTATTATATTACTTATGGACGACGAGTGCACTGACGACACAGAGGTAGGTACACCGTGGCCTACCGTACTGCTATATATATATATATATATATATATATATATGTATATAGGGTGAACTGACAGCGCCAAAAAATAGTAGAAATAATTTTTCACAGTATGTCTATTATATTCCCCTGTGAAATGTTTGATCTCTAAGATACCACTCCCCTTTCTTTATGGGGCGTCTGCTCAATCTTAAATAAAACCTACACTTGTACGTGTGTAGGATGAAAGGAATTTGGAAAAAGCAGATAAGATCGGAGCGACCACCGGTGGTAAAAGACAGTATAAAACTAGAGATAAATATTTATAGGCAAAGGCAGGATTTATTTATAATGAACGTAATTAGTTAAAAAGTACTTTTAGACACACATGGCAACATATAAAAAAATGCGTATTTTTCTAAAAAAAAAATTTTGTTTAAAAAGAAACCATAAAAATATAGAAAAAAGGCATAAAAAAAGGGGGGATGAAAAGAATATGAAAAAACACACAAATGTGTACTAAAAACAGGTCCTCATAATCATAATATAAGTACCATACGAGGCATTAGTGTATCTAAAATTAGTTAAAAAAGAGAACTGATGAATAGAATAAACAGCTTAACTTGAGGATTTTCAGTAATAGCAGGAATCACCCAACGCGTTTCGTCTGGTCTGACTTCATCAAGGGGTAATGAGCACAGTGGGACATATCATCTATTTATACCCCTATGGGTCAGGAAGTAATTGGTGACATCACTTCCTGTGACAGGATTGACTCAGTGTGTACAGGATACAAAATACATTACTATGTTTAAAAAGTACAATGTAAATAATATCTGCAGTGAGGGATGTTAACACAAGGTAAAGCGCCTGAATTGCGCTCAGATAATGTTTACAGAATCTCTGTATAAATAAGGAGACTTTCTAGCTTATTAAAGTCCGGTTTGTGACGCAAAACGCGTCATTTCCGCCCCACTTCCGGTGTCCGTGGTTCCTTTCCGCGCATGCGCCGGTTACTGTGAGGGGAAGTGCGGCGGACAATTTTCTTGGAGTCCGTGTGATAAGACCGCTGTTCATGCTGGAAGCAGATGCCGGCGGCCATGTTTTCATAGATTGTATGTATATACTTAGACAGTTTAGATATGCTGACTCCGTCTCCACACAGGAAGCCACACATGTGAAAAGGAAAAACGAGAGTCAGTGAAGCTACAGATGATTCTAAAAACGTAGCATATTACTGTCTCACTTAGAGATGACACAGATTTGGTATAAAATATATTTGGACTATCCATTATAGCCCTGGTCAATTGATAGTAACATAATATAATTCAACTACTAGAATGCCATCTGTTTGCGGCGTCAGATATATTCTGTAGGTCTGTATAGGTTTGTGACATACAAATTTAGGTTGGATGGAGGGAAATGATGCGGTGAGATTGACGTTAAAAATTATAATTGTATTCATAGATATATATGCATAATTTTAAGAGCCAAATAAATAATAATTTAAATGAATAAATAAATAAATAGAGGGCGTGAATAGAAGGAGGGGGGGGAGGGGAGGAAAGGGAGAAACGGGGGGAAAGAAGACGCAGAAAGAGCACCAGCCCATGTTCTAGTTGTTATTACAGTACCCGGTCTTCTTGGGATGTTCCCATACCCAGTACTGGCCGGGCCAACACTGCTTGGCTTCCAAGATCGGACGAATTTGGGCATATCCAGTGTGGTATGACTGTAATCTGAGGTCAGGGTAGTGAAAGAAGTGGTCCAGAGGTTGGGGAGCCCAAAGCTCCGTGTTCCAACCCGGACTGAGCCGGAAGAAAGGCATAAGGATAATATGAAGAATTTAAGGAGGGAGTGCAAGCTTACGTTTATAGAAAGGGGGCTATTTCATAGCCTTCATTCAGTCCGTCCGGATGAAGGGATTTCATTTCATGTATCCAGAACATTTCTCTCCTTGATAGGAGGTTGGAGAGGTCCCCCCCTCTTTCTCCAAGTGTCACTAGTTCCAGGCCCTTGAACGTAAGTTCTTCCGGGTTGGAACCGTGGTGTTGTAGGAAGTGTCTGGATACAGCGTGTGTTTGGACCCGGTTCTTTATATTCCTTATATGCTCCTGTATACGGATTTTCAGTGGTCTTTTAGTCTTGCCAATGTATTTCATCTTGCACGAGCATTCCAGAAGGTAGATAACGGAGCATGTGTTACAGTTAATAAAGTGCTTAATTTTGTACTCCTTGGTTTCACCTGTGTTCTTGAAGGTTTTTCTATTTGGGTTCACAAATTTGCAGATATTGCAATGACCACATTTATAACATCCCACACATCTCGGTAGTATGTTTCTTGGAGTGTCATAATTCCTTAGCATGCTTGGTGCAAGGAGGTCCTTTAAATTTTGGGATTTCTTGAAAACCACTTGGGGTTCGGTTGGTAAATAGTCTTTGAGGATGGGGTCCATTAATAATATGTTCCAATGCGATTTCAGTGTTTGTTTAATCAGGTTGTCATGTTTACTGTAGGTGGTAATGAATCTAACAGTATCTTTAGCATTTTCCTTGGGTTTGTATTCCAGGAGTTTATTTCTTTCCAGGGTTTTAGCTTTTGCATTCGCAGCTGCTGTAATATGTTCAGGGTATCCTTTCTCTTTAAATCTCTCTGTGTAGACTGTCATTTGGGCATCACGATCATCCGTCTTCGTGCAGTTCCGTGCAATCCTTGTGAACTGGGAAAGGGGAATATTATTCTTCCATCGTTTAAGGTGGTTGCTACGGTAGTGGACATAGCTGTTTGTGTCCACCTTCTTAATGAAGTTCTTCGAGATGATTTCCTTCCCTTGGTGAGTCAGTATCAGGTCTAGGAACTCTATCTGTTCCGTATTATTGTTGGAGGTAAACTTCAAGTTCCTGGTGTTGTCAGATATATAGATGAGGAAGTCCTTGAATGAGGTTTCATCGCCGTCCCATATAATTAGAATGTCATCAATATATCTTTTATAAAAAACGCAAAGCTAATTTTTTATAAAAGATATATTGATGACATTCTAATTATATGGGACGGCGATGAAACCTCATTCAAGGACTTCCTCATCTATATATCTGACAACACCAGGAACTTGAAGTTTACCTCCAACAATAATACGGAACAGATAGAGTTCCTAGACCTGATACTGACTCACCAAGGGAAGGAAATCATCTCGAAGAACTTCATTAAGAAGGTGGACACAAACAGCTATGTCCACTACTGTAGCAACCACCTTAAACGATGGAAGAATAATATTCCCCTTTCCCAGTTCACAAGGATTGCACGGAACTGCACGAAGACGGATGATCGTGATGCCCAAATGACAGTCTACACAGAGAGATTTAAAGAGAAAGGATACCCTGAACATATTACAGCAGCTGCGAATGCAAAAGCTAAAACCCTGGAAAGAAATAAACTCCTGGAATACAAACCCAAGGAAAATGCTAAAGATACTGTTAGATTCATTACCACCTACAGTAAACATGACAACCTGATTAAACAAACACTGAAATCGCATTGGAACATATTATTAATGGACCCCATCCTCAAAGACTATTTACCAACCGAACCCCAAGTGGTTTTCAAGAAATCCCAAAATTTAAAGGACCTCCTTGCACCAAGCATGCTAAGGAATTATGACACTCCAAGAAACATACTACCGAGATGTGTGGGATGTTATAAATGTGGTCATTGCAATATCTGCAAATTTGTGAACCCAAATAGAAAAACCTTCAAGAACACAGGTGAAACCAAGGAGTACAAAATTAAGCACTTTATTAACTGTAACACATGCTCCGTTATCTACCTTCTGGAATGCTCGTGCAAGATGAAATACATTGGCAAGACTAAAAGACCACTGAAAATCCGTATACAGGAGCATATAAGGAATATAAAGAACCGGGTCCAAACACACGCTGTATCCAGACACTTCCTACAACACCACGGTTCCAACCCGGAAGAACTTACGTTCAAGGGCCTGGAACTAGTGACACTTGGAGAAAGAGGGGGGGACCTCTCCAACCTCCTATCAAGGAGAGAAATGTTCTGGATACATGAAATGAAATCCCTTCATCCGGACGGACTGAATGAAGGCTATGAAATAGCCCCCTTTCTATAAACGTAAGCTTGCACTCCCTCCTTAAATTCTTCATATTATCCTTATGCCTTTCTTCCGGCTCAGTCCGGGTTGGAACACGGAGCTTTGGGCTCCCCAACCTCTGGACCACTTCTTTCACTACCCTGACCTCAGATTACAGTCATACCACACTGGATATGCCCAAATTCGTCCGATCTTGGAAGCCAAGCAGTGTTGGCCCGGCCAGTACTGGGTATGGGAACATCCCAAGAAGACCGGGTACTGTAATAACAACTAGAACATGGGCTGGTGCTCTTTCTGCGTCTTCTTTCCCCCCGTTTCTCCCTTTCCTCCCCCCCCCCTCCTTCTATTCACGCCCTCTATTTATTTATTTATTCATTTAAATTATTATTTATTTGGCTCTTAAAATTATGCATATATATCTATGAATACAATTATAATTTTTAACGTCAATCTCACCGCATCATTTCCCTCCATCCAACCTAAATTTGTATGTCACAAACCTATACAGACCTACAGAATATATCTGACGCCGCAAACAGATGGCATTCTAGTAGTTGAATTATATTATGTTACTATCAATTGACCAGGGCTATAATGGATAGTCCAAATATATTTTATACCAAATCTGTGTCATCTCTAAGTGAGACAGTAATATGCTACGTTTTTAGAATCATCTGTAGCTTCACTGACTCTCGTTTTTCCTTTTCACATGTGTGGCTTCCTGTGTGGAGACGGAGTCAGCATATCTAAACTGTCTAAGTATATACATACAATCTATGAAAACATGGCCGCCGGCATCTGCTTCCAGCATGAACAGCGGTCTTATCACACGGACTCCAAGAAAATGGCCGCCGCACTTCCCCTCACAGTAACCGGCGCATGCGCGGAAAGGAACCACGGACACCGGAAGTGGGGCGGAAATGACGCGTTTTGCGTCACAAACCGGACTTTAATAAGCTAGAAAGTCTCCTTATTTATACAGAGATTCTGTAAACATTATCTGAGCGCAATTCAGGCGCTTTACCTTGTGTTAACATCCCTCACTGCAGATATTATTTACATTGTACTTTTTAAACATAGTAATGTATTTTGTATCCTGTACACACTGAGTCAATCCTGTCACAGGAAGTGATGTCACCAATTACTTCCTGACCCATAGGGGTATAAATAGATGATATGTCCCACTGTGCTCATTACCCCTTGATGAAGTCAGACCAGACGAAACGCGTTGGGTGATTCCTGCTATTACTGAAAATCCTCAAGTTAAGCTGTTTATTCTATTCATCAGTTCTCTTTTTTAACTAATTTTAGATACACTAATGCCTCGTATGGTACTTATATTATGATTATGAGGACCTGTTTTTAGTACACATTTGTGTGTTTTTTCATATTCTTTTCATCCCCCCTTTTTTTATGCCTTTTTTCTATATTTTTATGGTTTCTTTTTAAACAAAATTTTTTTTTTAGAAAAATACGCATTTTTTTATATGTTGCCATGTGTGTCTAAAAGTACTTTTTAACTAATTACGTTCGTTATAAATAAATCCTGCCTTTGCCTATAAATATTTATCTCTAGTTTTATACTGTCTTTTACCACCGGTGGTCGCTCCGATCTTATCTGCTTTTTCCAAATTCCTTTCATCCTACACACGTACAAGTGTAGGTTTTATTTAAGATTGAGCAGACGCCCCATAAAGAAAGGGGAGTGGTATCTTAGAGATCAAACATTTCACAGGGGAATATAATAGACATACTGTGAAAAATTATTTCTACTATTTTTTGGCGCTGTCAGTTCACCCTATATACACGTATCTCTGTACTATTTCTTACAGCTGCCTCAAATTGGGTCAGTAGATTAACACAGTATGTTCAGATTAAACGAACGTACAGACAAGAGGAGCAATCTGTGCAACAAAATCTTCAATGAAACTAACAAACCAGAGGAAACACCCACATCAGATAACCTTGACAACATGTTCTGGGACATTGAGAGACTTCTTGTTAAAGAAATAAAAGCATGGTGGGACATCAAAGGTCTAGAACATTATGTCAGTGTGGATAGAGTCCCCAGAGGCCTTAGAATTCTAAAGCAACCCACCTTTGGTACTGAAAACCAGGCCTTTATGAAAGAATGGGACACCATCCTACACAATTGCTCCATCAATTTAATGAGATTGCTCATATCGGAGAAAAAACGTATTCTAGTCAACCTAGAAACGGAAATTAATGAAACCGAAAAAGGTTTTGAGACCTTCAAGGATAAGGAGGACTTCAAAATTAATGAGAAGGTTTTGAATAAGAAACTTGAACACATTGAGGACACAGTAATCAGGAATAAAGAAAAAAAGTTCAGCAGGGACAAACAGGATTACGAAAATAATAAAGTAAAGAACTGGAACAGGTTCAACCAAGAGGGACCACAAGAACAGAAGGTGAGAAAGGATTACTGGCAATCAGTATCACAAAAAGGAAAAAGGAGACTACCAAGCCAAGCCCTACAAGAAAGGAGACACATACAAACTTCCAACAGATTCACAGCATTACGCAAGCTAGACTCAACAGGAGATGTTTTTTTATCCCAAGGACCAAGCACAAAGGTCAGGGACACGACCACAACCACCAAGGAGGGAGCGAGCTACGCATCACCACGAAAAAGGCACCTAGAAGAAGAGGATGCCGTGGGAGTGGCCGAAAAAAGTCGGTTCAAACGGAGGTACCTGCAGTAGAAAACTCAACACCCAAAGGCATCTTCAACTTATCTAAACATGACCTAACCACGCACGAAATCTCCCTTTTGAACAAAGGGTTGTCATTCGCACCCACAAAAGGGATGAATAAATTTGACACTTTTGTGGATTTGAACAAATTTGTGAGGAAACTCACCCTGAAACGCCATTTTCTAAGGAAGGAGGACGCAGTTACAAGGAACTATGACCAATCAAAATCAGGACTAAGACCGGTTTCCAAATTCTATCCCCTGGAATCCAAGGGAAATAACATAGGCATGTTTTACGACTTAGTGGTAAAAGACCTATGTGAGGCGGAGATCCAACCTATTAAAGAGAAAAATTTAACAAATAAAGAAAGACAAGCAATCAAACAAATCCAGGGAAATAAAGACATCATTTTAAAACCAGCTGACAAAGGGGGGGGGCTGGTGATCATGGACCGCACGGCATACATTGTGGAAGCTGAAAGATTACTGGGAGATGAATCATCTTACAAACCACTAGCAGCGGATCCAAATGAATCATTCGTGGAGGAACTCAGAGCTATCCTCCTTAAAGGCCTCAGGAACGAGACACTCACTAAGGAGGAGTACCAGTACCTCCTTAACACCAACCCCGTCACCCCCATTTTTTACTTTCTCCCAAAGGTGCATAAATCAATGACCAACCCACCAGGGAGGCCAATTGTGGCAGGAATTGATTCCCTAACATCCCACCTGTCGGAATACGTGGATATTTTCCTTAGAAAATATGTTATGGACCTACCCGCGTATCTTAAAGACACTACATCAGTTCTGAATCTAATGGAATCACAAATATGGAAGGACACTTACAGATGGGCCACTGTAGATGTACAGTCCTTATATACGTGCATCAAACATGATCAAGGAATCCAAGCATGCAACCTTTTTATGAGGAAGGACCCGCTTATTAAGGACGACCACCGGATTTTTATTTGTGATATTATGAATTTTATTTTAAAACACAATTATTTTAAATTTCAGGACCAATTTTATCTCCAGACTTGCGGGACAGCGATGGGCACTATTTTCGCGCCTAGTTTCGCCAATCTTTTTATGGGCCACTGGGAAAATGAATATATTTTTACGGATCATCCTTTTAACGCAAAGCTAATTTTTTATAAAAGATATATTGATGACATTCTAATTATATGGGACGGCGATGAAACCTCATTCAAGGACTTCCTCATCTATATATCTGACAACACCAGGAACTTGAAGTTTACCTCCAACAATAATACGGAACAGATAGAGTTCCTAGACCTGATACTGACTCACCAAGGGAAGGAAATCATCTCGAAGAACTTCATTAAGAAGGTGGACACAAACAGCTATGTCCACTACCGTAGCAACCACCTTAAACGATGGAAGAATAATATTCCCCTTTCCCAGTTCACAAGGATTGCACGGAACTGCACGAAGACGGATGATCGTGATGCCCAAATGACAGTCTACACAGAGAGATTTAAAGAGAAAGGATACCCTGAACATATTACAGCAGCTGCGAATGCAAAAGCTAAAACCCTGGAAAGAAATAAACTCCTGGAATACAAACCCAAGGAAAATGCTAAAGATACTGTTAGATTCATTACCACCTACAGTAAACATGACAACCTGATTAAACAAACACTGAAATCGCATTGGAACATATTATTAATGGACCCCATCCTCAAAGACTATTTACCAACCGAACCCCAAGTGGTTTTCAAGAAATCCCAAAATTTAAAGGACCTCCTTGCACCAAGCATGCTAAGGAATTATGACACTCCAAGAAACATACTACCGAGATGTGTGGGATGTTATAAATGTGGTCATTGCAATATCTGCAAATTTGTGAACCCAAATAGAAAAACCTTCAAGAACACAGGTGAAACCAAGGAGTACAAAATTAAGCACTTTATTAACTGTAACACATGCTCCGTTATCTACCTTCTGGAATGCTCGTGCAAGATGAAATACATTGGCAAGACTAAAAGACCACTGAAAATCCGTATACAGGAGCATATAAGGAATATAAAGAACCGGGTCCAAACACACGCTGTATCCAGACACTTCCTACAACACCACGGTTCCAACCCGGAAGAACTTACGTTCAAGGGCCTGGAACTAGTGACACTTGGAGAAAGAGGGGGGGACCTCTCCAACCTCCTATCAAGGAGAGAAATGTTCTGGATACATGAAATGAAATCCCTTCATCCGGACGGACTGAATGAAGGCTATGAAATAGCCCCCTTTCTATAAACGTAAGCTTGCACTCCCTCCTTAAATTCTTCATATTATCCTTATGCCTTTCTTCCGGCTCAGTCCGGGTTGGAACACGGAGCTTTGGGCTCCCCAACCTCTGGACCACTTCTTTCACTACCCTGACCTCAGATTACAGTCATACCACACTGGATATGCCCAAATTCGTCCGATCTTGGAAGCCAAGCAGTGTTGGCCCGGCCAGTACTGGGTATGGGAACATCCCAAGAAGACCGGGTACTGTAATAACAACTAGAACATGGGCTGGTGCTCTTTCTGCGTCTTCTTTCCCCCCGTTTCTCCCTTTCCTCCCCCCCCCCTCCTTCTATTCACGCCCTCTATTTATTCATTTATTCATTTAAATTATTATTTATTTGGCTCTTAAAATTATGCATATATATCTATGAATACAATTATAATTTTTAACGTCAATCTCACCGCATCATTTCCCTCCATCCAACCTAAATTTGTATGTCACAAACCTATACAGACCTACAGAATATATCTGACGCCGCAAACAGATGGCATTCTAGTAGTTGAATTATATTATGTTACTATCAATTGACCAGGGCTATAATGGATAGTCCAAATATATTTTATACCAAATCTGTGTCATCTCTAAGTGAGACAGTAATATGCTACGTTTTTAGAATCATCTGTAGCTTCACTGACTCTCGTTTTTCCTTTTCACATGTGTGGCTTCCTGTGTGGAGACGGAGTCAGCATATCTAAACTGTCTAAGTATATACATACAATCTATGAAAACATGGCCGCCGGCATCTGCTTCCAGCATGAACAGCGGTCTTATCACACGGACTCCAAGAAAATGGCCGCCGCACTTCCCCTCACAGTAACCGGCGCATGCGCGGAAAGGAACCACGGACACCGGAAGTGGGGCGGAAATGACGCGTTTTGCGTCACAAACCGGACTTTAATAAGCTAGAAAGTCTCCTTATTTATACAGAGATTCTGTAAACATTATCTGAGCGCAATTCAGGCGCTTTACCTTGTGTTAACATCCCTCACTGCAGATATTATTTACATTGTACTTTTTAAACATAGTAATGTATTTTGTATCCTGTACACACTGAGTCAATCCTGTCACAGGAAGTGATGTCACCAATTACTTCCTGACCCATAGGGGTATAAATAGATGATATGTCCCACTGTGCTCATTACCCCTTGATGAAGTCAGACCAGACGAAACGCGTTGGGTGATTCCTGCTATTACTGAAAATCCTCAAGTTAAGCTGTTTATTCTATTCATCAGTTCTCTTTTTTAACTAATTTTAGATACACTAATGCCTCGTATGGTACTTATATTATGATTATGAGGACCTGTTTTTAGTACACATTTGTGTGTTTTTTCATATTCTTTTCATCCCCCCTTTTTTTATGCCTTTTTTCTATATTTTTATGGTTTCTTTTTAAACAAAAATTTTTTTTTAGAAAAATACGCATTTTTTTATATGTTGCCATGTGTGTCTAAAAGTACTTTTTAACTAATTACGTTCGTTATAAATAAATCCTGCCTTTGCCTATAAATATTTATCTCTAGTTTTATACTGTCTTTTACCACCGGTGGTCGCTCCGATCTTATCTGCTTTTTCCAAATTCCTTTCATCCTACACACGTACAAGTGTAGGTTTTATTTAAGATTGAGCAGACGCCCCATAAAGAAAGGGGAGTGGTATCTTAGAGATCAAACATTTCACAGGGGAATATAATAGACATACTGTGAAAAATTATTTCTACTATTTTTTGGCGCTGTCAGTTCACCCTATATACACGTATCTCTGTACTATTTCTTACAGCTGCCTCAAATTGGGTCAGTAGATTAACACAGTATGTTCAGATTAAACGAACGTACAGACAAGAGGAGCAATCTGTGCAACAAAATCTTCAATGAAACTAACAAACCAGAGGAAACACCCACATCAGATAACCTTGACAACATGTTCTGGGACATTGAGAGACTTCTTGTTAAAGAAATAAAAGCATGGTGGGACATCAAAGGTCTAGAACATTATGTCAGTGTGGATAGAGTCCCCAGAGGCCTTAGAATTCTAAAGCAACCCACCTTTGGTACTGAAAACCAGGCCTTTATGAAAGAATGGGACACCATCCTACACAATTGCTCCATCAATTTAATGAGATTGCTCATATCGGAGAAAAAACGTATTCTAGTCAACCTAGAAACGGAAATTAATGAAACCGAAAAAGGTTTTGAGACCTTCAAGGATAAGGAGGACTTCAAAATTAATGAGAAGGTTTTGAATAAGAAACTTGAACACATTGAGGACACAGTAATCAGGAATAAAGAAAAAAAGTTCAGCAGGGACAAACAGGATTACGAAAATAATAAAGTAAAGAACTGGAACAGGTTCAACCAAGAGGGACCACAAGAACAGAAGGTGAGAAAGGATTACTGGCAATCAGTATCACAAAAAGGAAAAAGGAGACTACCAAGCCAAGCCCTACAAGAAAGGAGACACATACAAACTTCCAACAGATTCACAGCATTACGCAAGCTAGACTCAACAGGAGATGTTTTTTTATCCCAAGGACCAAGCACAAAGGTCAGGGACACGACCACAACCACCAAGGAGGGAGCGAGCTACGCATCACCACGAAAAAGGCACCTAGAAGAAGAGGATGCCGTGGGAGTGGCCGAAAAAAGTCGGTTCAAACGGAGGTACCTGCAGTAGAAAACTCAACACCCAAAGGCATCTTCAACTTATCTAAACATGACCTAACCACGCACGAAATCTCCCTTTTGAACAAAGGGTTGTCATTCGCACCCACAAAAGGGATGAATAAATTTGACACTTTTGTGGATTTGAACAAATTTGTGAGGAAACTCACCCTGAAACGCCATTTTCTAAGGAAGGAGGACGCAGTTACAAGGAACTATGACCAATCAAAATCAGGACTAAGACCGGTTTCCAAATTCTATCCCCTGGAATCCAAGGGAAATAACATAGGCATGTTTTACGACTTAGTGGTAAAAGACCTATGTGAGGCGGAGATCCAACCTATTAAAGAGAAAAATTTAACAAATAAAGAAAGACAAGCAATCAAACAAATCCAGGGAAATAAAGACATCATTTTAAAACCAGCTGACAAAGGGGGGGGGCTGGTGATCATGGACCGCACGGCATACATTGTGGAAGCTGAAAGATTACTGGGAGATGAATCATCTTACAAACCACTAGCAGCGGATCCAAATGAATCATTCGTGGAGGAACTCAGAGCTATCCTCCTTAAAGGCCTCAGGAACGAGACACTCACTAAGGAGGAGTACCAGTACCTCCTTAACACCAACCCCGTCACCCCCATTTTTTACTTTCTCCCAAAGGTGCATAAATCAATGACCAACCCACCAGGGAGGCCAATTGTGGCAGGAATTGATTCCCTAACATCCCACCTGTCGGAATACGTGGATATTTTCCTTAGAAAATATGTTATGGACCTACCCGCGTATCTTAAAGACACTACATCAGTTCTGAATCTAATGGAATCACAAATATGGAAGGACACTTACAGATGGGCCACTGTAGATGTACAGTCCTTATATACGTGCATCAAACATGATCAAGGAATCCAAGCATGCAACCTTTTTATGAGGAAGGACCCGCTTATTAAGGACGACCACCGGATTTTTATTTGTGATATTATGAATTTTATTTTAAAACACAATTATTTTAAATTTCAGGACCAATTTTATCTCCAGACTTGCGGGACAGCGATGGGCACTATTTTCGCGCCTAGTTTCGCCAATCTTTTTATGGGCCACTGGGAAAATGAATATATTTTTACGGATCATCCTTTTAACGCAAAGCTAATTTTTTATAAAAGATATATTGATGACATTCTAATTATATGGGACGGCGATGAAACCTCATTCAAGGACTTCCTCATCTATATATCTGACAACACCAGGAACTTGAAGTTTACCTCCAACAATAATACGGAACAGATAGAGTTCCTAGACCTGATACTGACTCACCAAGGGAAGGAAATCATCTCGAAGAACTTCATTAAGAAGGTGGACACAAACAGCTATGTCCACTACCGTAGCAACCACCTTAAACGATGGAAGAATAATATTCCCCTTTCCCAGTTCACAAGGATTGCACGGAACTGCACGAAGACGGATGATCGTGATGCCCAAATGACAGTCTACACAGAGAGATTTAAAGAGAAAGGATACCCTGAACATATTACAGCAGCTGCGAATGCAAAAGCTAAAACCCTGGAAAGAAATAAACTCCTGGAATACAAACCCAAGGAAAATGCTAAAGATACTGTTAGATTCATTACCACCTACAGTAAACATGACAACCTGATTAAACAAACACTGAAATCGCATTGGAACATATTATTAATGGACCCCATCCTCAAAGACTATTTACCAACCGAACCCCAAGTGGTTTTCAAGAAATCCCAAAATTTAAAGGACCTCCTTGCACCAAGCATGCTAAGGAATTATGACACTCCAAGAAACATACTACCGAGATGTGTGGGATGTTATAAATGTGGTCATTGCAATATCTGCAAATTTGTGAACCCAAATAGAAAAACCTTCAAGAACACAGGTGAAACCAAGGAGTACAAAATTAAGCACTTTATTAACTGTAACACATGCTCCGTTATCTACCTTCTGGAATGCTCGTGCAAGATGAAATACATTGGCAAGACTAAAAGACCACTGAAAATCCGTATACAGGAGCATATAAGGAATATAAAGAACCGGGTCCAAACACACGCTGTATCCAGACACTTCCTACAACACCACGGTTCCAACCCGGAAGAACTTACGTTCAAGGGCCTGGAACTAGTGACACTTGGAGAAAGAGGGGGGGACCTCTCCAACCTCCTATCAAGGAGAGAAATGTTCTGGATACATGAAATGAAATCCCTTCATCCGGACGGACTGAATGAAGGCTATGAAATAGCCCCCTTTCTATAAACGTAAGCTTGCACTCCCTCCTTAAATTCTTCATATTATCCTTATGCCTTTCTTCCGGCTCAGTCCGGGTTGGAACACGGAGCTTTGGGCTCCCCAACCTCTGGACCACTTCTTTCACTACCCTGACCTCAGATTACAGTCATACCACACTGGATATGCCCAAATTCGTCCGATCTTGGAAGCCAAGCAGTGTTGGCCCGGCCAGTACTGGGTATGGGAACATCCCAAGAAGACCGGGTACTGTAATAACAACTAGAACATGGGCTGGTGCTCTTTCTGCGTCTTCTTTCCCCCCGTTTCTCCCTTTCCTCCCCCCCCCCTCCTTCTATTCACGCCCTCTATTTATTCATTTATTCATTTAAATTATTATTTATTTGGCTCTTAAAATTATGCATATATATCTATGAATACAATTATAATTTTTAACGTCAATCTCACCGCATCATTTCCCTCCATCCAACCTAAATTTGTATGTCACAAACCTATACAGACCTACAGAATATATCTGACGCCGCAAACAGATGGCATTCTAGTAGTTGAATTATATTATGTTACTATCAATTGACCAGGGCTATAATGGATAGTCCAAATATATTTTATACCAAATCTGTGTCATCTCTAAGTGAGACAGTAATATGCTACGTTTTTAGAATCATCTGTAGCTTCACTGACTCTCGTTTTTCCTTTTCACATGTGTGGCTTCCTGTGTGGAGACGGAGTCAGCATATCTAAACTGTCTAAGTATATACATACAATCTATGAAAACATGGCCGCCGGCATCTGCTTCCAGCATGAACAGCGGTCTTATCACACGGACTCCAAGAAAATGGCCGCCGCACTTCCCCTCACAGTAACCGGCGCATGCGCGGAAAGGAACCACGGACACCGGAAGTGGGGCGGAAATGACGCGTTTTGCGTCACAAACCGGACTTTAATAAGCTAGAAAGTCTCCTTATTTATACAGAGATTCTGTAAACATTATCTGAGCGCAATTCAGGCGCTTTACCTTGTGTTAACATCCCTCACTGCAGATATTATTTACATTGTACTTTTTAAACATAGTAATGTATTTTGTATCCTGTACACACTGAGTCAATCCTGTCACAGGAAGTGATGTCACCAATTACTTCCTGACCCATAGGGGTATAAATAGATGATATGTCCCACTGTGCTCATTACCCCTTGATGAAGTCAGACCAGACGAAACGCGTTGGGTGATTCCTGCTATTACTGAAAATCCTCAAGTTAAGCTGTTTATTCTATTCATCAGTTCTCTTTTTTAACTAATTTTAGATACACTAATGCCTCGTATGGTACTTATATTATGATTATGAGGACCTGTTTTTAGTACACATTTGTGTGTTTTTTCATATTCTTTTCATCCCCCCTTTTTTTATGCCTTTTTTCTATATTTTTATGGTTTCTTTTTAAACAAAAATTTTTTTTAGAAAAATACGCATTTTTTTATATGTTGCCATGTGTGTCTAAAAGTACTTTTTAACTAATTACGTTCGTTATAAATAAATCCTGCCTTTGCCTATAAATATTTATCTCTAGTTTTATACTGTCTTTTACCACCGGTGGTCGCTCCGATCTTATCTGCTTTTTCCAAATATATATATATATATATATATATATATATAAAATATACTGTATAATAATAATAACGGACCTGGTGGACACTGTCAGCAGACTGCTAAACTAGTATGAAGAAAAAAAAAGCCACCACAGGTATACAATGTAGATGGATGGATAGTATAGTATTATATTACTTATGGACGACGAGTGCACTGACGACACAGAGGTAGGTACAGCCGTGGCCTACCGTACTGCTATATATATATATATATATATATATATAATATACTGTATAATAATAACGGACCTGGTGGACACTGTCAGCAGACTGCTAAACTAGTATGAAGAAAAAAAAAGCCACCACAGGTATACAATGTAGATGGATGGATAGTATAGTATTATATTACTTATGGAGGACAAGTGCACTGACGACACAGAGGTAGGTACAGCCGTGGCCTACTGTACTGCTATACATATATATAATATACTGTATAATAATAACGGACCTGGTGGACACTGTCAGCAGACTGCTAAACTAGTATGAAGAAAAAAAAAGCCACCACAGGCATACAATGTAGATGGATGGATAGTATAGTATTATATTACTTATGGACGACGAGTGCACTGACGACACAGAGGTAGGTACAGCCGTGGCCTACCGTACTGCTATATATATATATAATATACTGTATAATAATAACGGACCCGGTGGACACTGTCAGCAGACTGCTAAACTAGTATGAAGAAAAAAAAAGCCACCACAGGTATACAATGTAGATGGATGGATAGTATAGTATTATATTACTTATGGACGACGAGTGCACTGACGACACAGAGGTAGGTACAGCCGTGGCCTACCGTACTGCTATATATATATATATAATATACTGTATAATAATAACGGACCTGGTGGACACTGTCAGCAGACTGCTAAACTAGTATGAAGAAGAAAAAAAATGCCACCACAGGTATACAATGTAGATGGATGGATAGTATAGTATTATATTACTTATGGACGACGAGTGCACTGACGACACAGAGGTAGGTACAGCCGTGGCCTACCGTACTGCTATATATATATATATATAATATACTGTATAATAATAATAACGGACCTGGTGGACCCTGTCAGCAGACTGCTAAACTAGTATGAAGAAAAAAAAAGCCACCACAGGTATACAATGTAGATGGATGGATAGTATAGTATTATATTACTTATGGACGACGAGTGCACTGACGACACAGAGGTAGGTACAGCCGTGGCCTACCGTACTGCTATATATATATATAATATACTGTATAATAATAACGGACCTGGTGGACACTGTCAGCAGACTGCTAAACTAGTATGAAGAAAAAAAAAAACCACCACAGGTA
Source organism: Pseudophryne corroboree (assembly GCF_028390025.1). Lineage (NCBI taxonomy): Eukaryota > Metazoa > Chordata > Amphibia > Anura > Myobatrachidae > Pseudophryne > Pseudophryne corroboree. Next base: position 232,436,369 of record NC_086453.1, read on the forward strand.
TACAATGTAGATGGATGGATAGTATAGTATTATATTACTTATGGACGACGAGTGCACTGACGACACAGAGGTAGGTACAGCCGTGGCCTACCGTACTGCTATATATATATATATATATATATATATATATATAAAATATACTGTATAATAATAATAACGGACCTGGTGGACACTGTCAGCAGACTGCTAAACTAGTATGAAGAAAAAAAAAGCCACCACAGGTATACAATGTAGATGGATGGATAGTATAGTATTATATTACTTATGGACGACGAGTGCACTGACGACACAGAGGTAGGTACAGCCGTGGCCTACCGTACTGCTATATATATATATAATATACAGTATAATAATAACGGACCTGGTGGACACTGTCGGCAGACTGCTAAACTAGTAGTATGAAGAAAAAAAAAGCCACCACAGGAGTGTTTTTCAGGCAGACAAACGTATACTGGACTGGTGGTCACTGTCAGCAAAACTGTGCACTGTACTCCTGCTATAACTGCAGGAGTACAGTAAACATGGGACCCCTTTCAGTGCGTGGTTGGGTTTCTGGTTTGTTTTTTTGCCAAGTACGTGGATTATACAAAGAACAGAAGATACACTGGATTATGTGAGTATAATTTTTTTCATAGGTACCCCGAGGATTCTACATGGAGAAGAGGACCGAGCCTCGTTTGAACATAGGTAAGTATGTATGTATGGAGGTGTGCATATATGTAATAAACTTTTACTGTAACGGTGTGTGTGTCCTGTTTTTTGTTGGGTATTTTTTTTTGTAGTACTACAGGTACCACGGGCCCGGTTTTCCACCGCATGCTGGTACTTGTGGTTCTCCCCTGGCCCTTGGGTGGCTGGAGGGGGGGACCCCTTGATTTAAGGGGTTCCCACTCCTCCAAGGTACCCCGGCCAGTGGTGACTAGTTGGGGATGTAATGCCAGGGCCGCCAGGACCACAATAAAAGTGTCCCCCGGCTGTGGCATTATGTACCTGGCTAGTAGAGCCCGGTGCTGGTTCAAAAAATATGGGGGACCCCTACGCTTTTTGTCCCCCGTATTTTTTGCACCAGGACCAGGCGCAGAGCCCGGTGCTGGTTGATGAAATATGGGGGAACCCCTGTCATTTTCCCCCCCATATTTTGACAACCAGGACCGGATCAAAGAGCCCGAGGCTGGTTTTGCTTAGGAGGGGGGACCCCACGCATTTTTGTTTCTTACATTTAACACTTTCCCACCCCTTACCACTGATAAACATGCACAGATCTCACGGATCCGTGCATGCCTATCAGAACACGGTAAAAAAAAAAGCAGGTCTATTTGAAAACTGCTTTTTTTTACGATTTGTATTTATTCACGGCAGTGTTTGGCTATTGCCGGCAGTGTTTGTGAAATACAAATTTTAGTAAATTACCGAGTTCTAGCAAATAACAGGCGTATTTGACCGATGGTGTATGCATTTGTAATTTTTTTCTTTGACTTCAACAAAAATACGAATGCCCTCATCACTGCCGTGATTTGAGTTTAGTAAATTCCCGAGATGACACTTTGAAGAAAAAACACCATCTCGGTCAAAATCGGGATCTTAGTAAATATACCCCAAAGTGTCTGGAAAATGGGTGGATTGTGAGGAAGTAATGGCCCGCTTAGAGGACCCTTTGGTCTTAGGCGGGCGAGGGTTAGGTTTTTGTTTGTTTAGTGAGTGATTCAGATTGCTGTAACTGAGTGGACAGGAGATCTGCCCATGGCGGATTAACTGCAGGGACAATATGTGGCTATACCGGCACCTGAGGTCCCATAGTCTAGTTACCAGTGTATTTAGTAGAGAGGAAAAAGTAGTCCAAGGTGGGTCATTATGGACCCCCGTTGATACGGCCGTACTGGGGGGGCAGGGAGCCCCCAGAACCTGAACCCTCCGCTGCTATGTTTTCCTCCAATGTGTCTGCAGCGTCACCACCACGCAGTGTGGGATCAGCCGCAGAACCATCACCCCTTGAAGCTGACATAATATGAAAGCGTGAACCATGGGCAACACAGTACAATATCAGCAGTATAATACCTAAACAAGAACCCCCTGTTATAGCACAGAGGATTCAAGAGGTATATAGTGACTGAAAATCACAGAGAAAATAACACAATAAGTATATCCTGCGAAATACCTATACCAAATAACACTGACGCACCTAGCCCCCCTCAGGGTACAAAATATAGGGATAGAAATCTGAGTGAGATACACGGAATAGAAATCATGCAGCAGCTATATGCACACACACACAGTCACATGTACAATGCAGAAATTATGGCAAGCAATAAAACTGCACTGGACTAGCAATACTAAGTAATACTAAGTAAAGCTATACAGATCAATAGATATATCAATGCACAGTAAAGACTAAATGTATATCACAGGGTACTTGTACTACATAACCCTGAAGTAATGCACTGTTTCTTAACTAACACTGTCAACAGACATGTAGAATACTCAAGTGTCCTGTAAAATGCACAGCGCTGACATGTAGGCGGCTTTACAGAGGAGGCTTTGCCCAAACAGTCCCAGGATCAGCTCAGAATGTGAAGATGGCGCCCAAACGATGACAGGGAGTGAGGGAGAGAAATAGATGCAGCTCCAGGGTGGGAACATTTACTCTAAATGGCGCCCTGGGGCTGGGGGAGGGGCTACAGGTCAGAGCCTTATCCCCTTGCTGGACTTCACCACCGGGTACTGTGGGCCATATGTAGATGGTTTTAGTAAAACCGACCTGTGCCCCTGCCCTGGTGGTCTAGTGGGGTCCCTGTACTACCACAGTGTCCACGCCAGCGCGCGCGGCCCACCTCCCACCGGCCGCGCCAGATCGTGATTTCCAGCGGGTCCCGCCTAGGGGACCCTCTTACCTCCTCCCTGAGTGCGGCCACGCAATCCCGGAGAGCTGCGGCTGGTGTGTGTGCCTGATGTAGAGAACCGGAGCCTCCGCTGTAAGTACCCGGCAACCAGGGACACGGGAGTATACAGCGCCGCTGGGGGAGGTGATGGAGCTGCAGAAGGAGATGTCAGAATGACATCTAGCACATATAGTGCCTCTGCTGCAGCCCTTGAAGTCTTCTTTCTTCACTTTAAAAAGCTCTTTTCAGGGCTGCTGGAGCAGCCCTGCCTGTTAGCTGCCTGCACTGCAGGCACCAACTTACAAACTGAGGGGGTCATTCCGAGTTGTTCGCTCTGTAAATTTCTTCGCATCGCAGCGATTTTCCGCTTAGTGCGCATGCGCAATGTTCGCACTGCGACTGCGCCAAGTAAATTTGCTATACAGTTAGGTATTTTACTCACGGCTTTTTCTTTGTTGAGGCGATCGGAGTGTGATTGACAGGAAGTGGGTGTTTCTGGGCGGAAACAGGCCGTTTTATGGGCGTGAGGGAAAAAACGCTACCGTTTCTGGGAAAAACGCGGGAGTGGCTGGAGAAACGGAGGAGTGTCTGAGCGAACGCTGGGTGTGTTTATGACGTCAAACCAGGAACGACAAGCACTGAACTGATTGCAGATGCCGAGTAAGGTTGAAGCTACTCAGAAACTGCTAAGAGGTGTGTAATCGCAATTTTGAGAATTCTTTCGTTCACAATTTTACTATGCTAAGATTCACTCCCAGTAGGCGGCGGCTTAGCGTGTGTAAAGCTGCTAAAAGCAGCTTGCGAGCGAACAACTCGGAATGAGGGCCAGAGCTCCTGTGCACGGAGGCGGGGTTATAGAGGAGGCGGTGCTGAGCATCTTGGGAACAGTCAAAGCTTTAGCCTGTTGGTGCCTCGGATCAAGATCCTACTTTACACTCCCGATGTTATTCCCTGTGGAACCCAGTGTACCCCGCTGCAGAAATACATGAGTTTGCATAAGAGAGAATGTAGTGAGCAGATTGGAGATGTCTTTGTTTTCATAGTTCAAAAAGACAGATGATATGCATGAGATGAAAATTAGATTTTTGCATCATGATTTTTGAATCACATACTTTTGAGGCATTAGGGCAGTCCATATGTGGTAGTGTTGGTGTGTAGATGTTTCTCTTCTGTTTAACGCAGGTATAATGCTAATATTATAATAAGGGATGGAAAGGGCGGGGGCGTTAGGTTTAGGTGCCACGCAGAGGGTGTGTGGTTCATAGGGTCGACCACACTTAGGTCGACCACTATTGGTCGACAGTAATTAAGTCGACACACAAAATAGGTCGACACAAGCATTAGGTTGAGGTGAGCAAGGTCGACATGACAAAAGGTCGACATAGGGTTTTTAAAAAATGCTAGTGTTGTTTTCTTCGTAGAGCGACCGGAAACCCCAATTAGTGCACCTTGTCCCTTCGCATGGCGAGCGAAGGCAAGGTGCCGCACTCAGCTATCACTGCGCTCGGCACAGGTTACCGTTCCCAATTGCAGTCCACGTGGATCGTAAAGTATGAAAAAGTTCACAAAATTGGAAAAAAATTGAGAAAAACTCATATCGACATTTTGTCATGTCGACCTAGTGACCTAGTGACCATGTCGACATAATGCATGTTGACCAATAGTGGTCGACCTAATGACTGTCTACCTAAGTGTGGTCAACCTAGAGACCGGATATCGCAGTGGGCTAGTGTAATGGTGCCCACACACGGTGCTATCTGTGCTCGGTGCGATTTAAGATATATTATGTGTGCTATAAGAGTTGTACTTTAGTGGTATGCTATTTGAACTACACCCGAATTTGACTACACTACAATATGTAACGTATGCGATGTCATTCAGAAATACCTGCCTGCACATACTATTTTGCCTTGCAATATGTACTAGACGGAAGCGTGCATCGCATCGCAAGGGACAATACACACGGTGCGATTTGAACTAGACACAATTCTATTTGAACTCAAAAGATCAAATAACATGCGAGAATCGCACCATGTGTGAACACCATTAGGCTGCGGGGGAGGGACGGTTAGGATTGACCCCACCGCCGCTGGAGAGTGAGACCGGGCATCAAAGAGAAATGAGGAGCTGCGCTCTCCTCCCCTCACACAGAAGAAACAGAGCCAGCGGTAAGGGGGGTGGGGGCAATGAGCGCACAGTGGGGCAATGTATATCTGGCACAGGGGGGCATTGTATATCTGGCACAGTGAGGCATTGTATATCTGGCACAGGGGGGCAATGTATATCTGGCACTGTGGGGGCATTGTATATCTGGCACTGTGGGGGCAATGTACATCTGGCACAGGGGGGCAATGTATATCTGGCACTGTGGGGGCATTGTATATCTGGCACCATGGGGACATTGTATATCTGGCACTGTGGGGGCATTGTATATCTGGCACAGGGGGACATTGTATATCTGGCACTTTGGGGGCAATGTATATCTGGCACAGGGGGGCATTGTATATCTGGCACTGTGGGGACATTGTATATCTGGCACTGTGGGGGCATTGTATATCTGGCACTGTGGGGGCAATGTATATCTGGCACAGGGGGACATTGTATATCTGGCACAGGGGGGAATTGTATATCTGGCACAGGGGGCAATGTATATCTGGCACTGTGGGGGCATTGTATATCTGGCACAAGGGGGCAATTTATATCTGGCACAGGGGGCAATGTATATTTGGCACTGGTGGGGCATTGTATATCTGGCACTGTGGGGCAATGTATATCTGGCACAGGGGGGCATTGTATATCTGGCACTGTGGGGGCATTTTATATCTGGCACTGTGGGGACATTGTATATCTGGCACTGTGGGGGCATTGTATATCTGGCACAGGGGGGCAATTTATATCTGGCACAGGGGGCAATGTATATCTGGCACTGTGGGGCATTGTATATCTGGCACAGGGGGGGCAATTTATATCTGGCACAGGGGGCAATGTATATCTGGCACTGTGGGGGCATTGTATATCTGGCACTGTGGGGCAATGTATATCTGGCACTGTGGGGCAATGTGTATCTGGCACCACTGGGGTCATGTGTATCTGGCCCCCCCATATGTGCATCATGTAGAGAGAAGCAGACACAGTAAGTGATATTCTTGTACAACTTATTGTGCTGTGCCTGCAGATTTTTCCTGGGTCATGTGTGCCTGACAAAAGTCCCCTTACTACCAGTAAAGAAGCTGAGGAAGGAGAAAAGGGGGAGTATAGTGGGGTGGACTCAGAGTGCAGAAACAAGCAACATAGTAGAGACACTGATACTGTACTGATTCTCTAGGGCAGTGTGCTAAGATTGATCCTAGTCCTGCGGGAACTCTTAAACTAGGTAAGCCCTAGTGGATGTGACCAGCGGAATAAGTGGTGACAACTCATGCACATCACTGGGGGGTGTTACAGTGTGTGCCCACAGGAGCAGAGTTCTAACCTGGCGCCACAGCGGTGCATTCTCGCCTTTCGGATGCAGTAGACATCACCATCCGCAGCGTCACCCCTCTGCCCATTCTATTCTCATCTTGGGGCTTCTGGCAGCAGTAATGTTGATGGTAATGATATAGGGATCGTCGATGGTAGCCAGAGGGGAGAACTTGAAGTGCTGTCTAGGGCGGGATGCAATCCTTACTAATGACGTCTCTGAGTCTGACTCTCCTCCGCATAATGCCGACAGCCCTGCCCCTGCTCCTCCTCTCTAACAGAAATAGGCGGAGATGGGGGTATGAGAGAGTAGGTCAGGAGACGGGCGCCACACAGGTTGAGTCATTCACTTGTAAACAAGCGCACGGCAAGTTAGAGCTGACGCCTAGGATGTCTGATAGGCTGTCTGTGTTGTGCCTGTCTCCTGACTTGCTCTCTCATACCCGCAGCGCCATCTATTTATGTTAGAGACATGGAGCAGGGAAACCAATACACTGCCATTGGTGAGGTGAGTGACGGCTGTGGCAGGCTAGATACTCGCCGCGGCCGCCCCTGGGCTTACCTAGAAAAATATATTTTTATTTTGTAAAATAGGTCTAAGTGCAGCATGCCGCCCTCCAGTGGCCAGCGTCCATAGGCAGCTGCCTAATGGAGGTGCCGGCCTGATCACGCCCCCATTTTCATTGGCCACGCCCTATGTGGCATTTGACCACGCCCATTTTGGCGTGTGCGCACACATGTACCTATAAGACATTTTTTCTACTTGCACTACTGTCTCACCATCAAATTGTTTGATGCGATTTTACCTGACCATCGCATCAAAAGAGTTTGATAGATTCCATATCATTTGTGCATGCCCAAAAAACAAAGCCCTGTTTGTGCATGCGCAAACCTCTGCAGCGTCGCCAGCCAGAGATGGGACTGAAGATGGGACCAGTGCACCACCATCAAATGTTTACTATTTGATGGTGGCAAACATCGGAACACTGCCATTTAATGGTAAAACCACTTCCATCGTAACAAATACATCAATGGTTGTGAACCAGTAGCAATGTCCACCCCTTGGGGGCATAAGACCCTGGAGGCAGGCGGAGAAGGGCTGTGGGGAAGGAGGAGGTGGAAGGTATAATCTCCATGACACTGCCTGTTTTAATTGTGGATGGCAGCTACACAGCACCCTTCAAATATGTATATATATATATATTTATTTTTAAGGGGGGGGGGGAATGGTAGGGGCGAGCTGCCCTCTGGTCTACCCCTTTTTCAAGCACCAATGATGTATGATGTAAAGATATTGAGCAGGGGTGGGGAACCTCAGGCCCGCAGAGAAACTTAATCCGGCCCAGCCAGGCTCCCGTAGAGATTTTGTTACTAGTGGGCGCCTGGCTTCTTACCCTCAGTAGCAGCCGGAGGCAGGAGCTCACTCCTGAGCTCCAGCTTCCGACTCTGGCAGTGTGCGTGTGCTGCTGTGCAGTGTTATGGGAGAGATGTCATGACTTCGCTCCCATAGTTCTGAGGAGTGAGTGGCCAGGCAAAGGGCAACGGTCCGGAAACAGGAGCGGTGCTGGTATTGTGTTTTTTTTTCCTTTTAATGTGTCTGTGTAAGCGTCGCTACTAAAGGGCATATCTAATGAGGCATAACAACTGACTGGTGGCATATCTAATGGGGCATAACAACTGATTGGTGGCATATCTAATGAGGCATAACAACTGACTGGTGGCATATCTAATGAGGCATAACAACTGACTGGTGGCATATCTAATGGGGCATAACAACTGACTGGTGGCATATCTAATGGGGGCATAACAAGTGACGGGGCATATCTAATGGGGCATAACAAGTGACTGGGGGCATAACTACTTACTGGGGGCATATCTACTGGGGGCAGGCTCATTTTTAAGTTGATAATTTTTGTATGGCCCCCGAAGGATTTTATAAATATCCAAATGGTCCTTGGTAGAAAATGGTTTCCCACCCCTGATATAGATTTATTTATTTATTATTAATTAACAGTTTCTTATATAGCGCAGCAAATTCCGTTGCGCTTTACAATTTCAAACAACAATAACAAACTGGGTGATAACAAACAGTCCTAGAGGTAGGAAGGCCCTGCTCGCAAGCTTACAATCTATAGGGAAATAGGCATGTGTAAACAAGGAAAGGTGCTATCTATTGCATAGTTGTTCGCCAGATTGCAAAGGTTCTTGGAGGGCTGAATGATATGGTCATACAGCAATGATGAACCGGGTTTGAGAGGAAGGGAAAGTGAAGAATGAGAAGACATGTGAGGATATGTGTGGACTGTACAGAGTGGATGCAATTTGATAAGAAGGTTTATGAAAGTTATGTGGGTGGTTCTGGAATTTCATAAGCTTGCCTAAAGAGGTGAGTTTTCAGGGAACGCTTGAAGGTTTGGAGACTAGAGGAGAGTCTTATTGTGCGTGGTAGGGCATTCCACAGAGTGGGTGCAGCCCGATGAAAGTCCTGCAATCGTGAGTGGGAGCGAGTAATGAGTGTGGATGAGAGACGCAGGTCTTGTGAAGAGCGAAGAGATATTTTGGGAGATATTTTGAGATAAGCGAAGTGATGTACGTTGGTGTAGTTTGGTTAATGGCCTTGTGTGTGAATAAAAGTATTTTATATTGAATGCGGTAGAGTACAGGTAGCCAATGGAGGGACTGACAGAGTGGATCTGCAGACGATGAATGTCTAGTGAGGAAGATAAGCCTCGCCGCTGCATTCAGAATGGATTGTAGTGGTGAGAGTCTCGTTTTGGGAAGACCAGTAAGGGGGCTATTGCAATAATCAATGCGGGAGATAATGAGAGTGTGGATTAGAGTTTTAGCAGTGTCTTGTGTAAGGTATGGTCGTATTTTGGATATGTTTTTTAGATGCATGTAACATGATCTTGAGACAGATTGAATGTGAGGAACAAAGGACAGATCAGAGTCAAGGATGACACCTAGGCAGCGAGCTTGTGGGGTAGGGTAGATAGTCGAGTTTTCAACAGTGATAGAGATATCAGGTTGGTACCTACTATTGGCCGGTGGAAATATAATTAACTCTGTCTTTGAAATATTCAGTTTGAGGTGGCGAGATGTCATCCAGGATGAAATGGTAGAAAGACATTCAGTGACACGGTCCAGTACAGATAGGGACAAGTCAGGGGAGGATTGGTAGATTTGAGTATCATCTGCATATAGATGATACTGAAAACCAAAAGAGCCGATTAGTTTACCAAGAGATGAGGTATAGATAGAGAAAAGCAGAGGACCCAAGACTGAGCCTTGCGGTACTCCAACTGAAAGAGGTAGCGAAGAGGAGGTAGATTCAGAGAAGCGAACACTGATGAACAAAAAGTTGCATCAGCGTGCACTCTGTTTGCACAGGTGGCATGCAGTTTGGATTACCAAGACTCTTTCTCACAGACCCTGGCAGTGCAGCCTCACAGTCACAATATATCCATATATCCTGCTGTATCCCAGTCACACAAATATTATGTCACAGTGTGACATCGTCATTACACAGGTGAGGCAGCAGCCCCAGGCCCTCCTCAGCGTCCCGTCCCCTCCCCTCCCCGATCAATGCAGCGGCCGATACACTGCTGCTGGAACTCCTCCCGTGTGAGCGGAGTCCTCCCATCCCTGTGACGCACGTCAGATATGCAGCCAATCAGCAGACAGATATCTGGAGTGACAGCACATCCTGCAATACTATTAGTCAGCATTAGTAAGGCGGGTCTTCGACCTGCTTGTGAGGGTGGACGCTCTTAAATATTCTATCAATGGGCGGAATGGCCGCGCCGCTATGTGGTCATGGGGGGGGAGGCGTGTCTGTGGGCGGGGCGATGGACGCACGGAGTTACAGCAGGCGCTCGCTGGGGGTGACCGGATTTGTATGAAGCCACTGAGCCCGGCTGCTGAGGGAGAGCTCGGGAGTGGAAGCCGCACGGTCAGGGGATCTCTGCGGGAGCTGGCGAGAAACGCTTCCTGAGCACTGCAGACAGGCCGGCCGGCTGACATGACGTCCCGCAGGTGAGAGCGGCGTATAGGAAGGCTGTATGCTGTATGACCGGGGGTTTAGCTTGGGTGACCCGGACTGCTGCTGATGCGCATACTTTACCGGTACCGTAATGTGCCTTTCCCGGGTCACTTTACCCTACAGACCCCCCACCGCCCCTGCGTTATTCTTTACCTCCCCGTTATATTTTATTCCACCCTGTCTCAATCCTCCCTCCCCTTCCCCCTCCCCTACTTCTGTCCCGTGTTCCCCCCTTCTCCTGTCCCGTTTCTTGACCGACCCTTCCACTACTATCCCATGTAGTCCCCACGATCTTTATCCCCCCCAGCTCCCTGCCCTGTGTCGTCGCTCCCCCCCAGCTCCCTGCCCTGTGTCGTCGCTCCCCCCCCAGCTCCCTGCCCTGTGTCGTCGCTCCCCCCCCAGCTCCCTGCCCTGTGTCGTCGCTCCCCCCCCAGCTCCCTGCCCTGTGTCGTCGCTCCCCCCCCAGCTCCCTGCCCTGTGTCGTCGCTCCCCCCCCAGCTCCCTGCCCTGTGTCGTCGCTCCCCCCCCAGCTCCCTGCCCTGTGTCGTCGCTCCCCCCCCAGCTCCCTGCCCTGTGTCGTCGCTCCCCCCCCCCAGCTCCCTGCCCTGTGTCGTCGCTCCCCCCCCCAGCTCCCTGCCCTGTGTCGTCGCTCCCCCCCCCAGCTCCCTGCCCTGTGTCGTCGCTCCCCCCCCAGCTCCCTGCCCTGTGTCGTCGCTCCCCCCCCCAGCTCCCTGCCCTGTGTCGTCGCTCCCCCCCCCAGCTCCCTGCCCTGTGTCGTCGCTCCCCCCCAGCTCCCTGCCCTGTGTCGTCGCTCCGCCCCCCAGCTCCCTGCCCTGTGTCGTCGCTCCGCCCCCCAGCTCCCTGCCCTGTGTCGTCGCTCCCCCCCCCCCCCCCCAGCTCCCTGCCCTGTGTCGTCGCTCCCCCCCCCCCCCCAGCTCCCTGCCCTGTGTCGTCGCTCCCCCCCCCCCCCAGCTCCCTGCCCTGTGTCGTCGCTCCCCCCCCCCAGCTCCCTGCCCTGTGTCGTCGCTCCCTGCCCTGTGTCGTCGCTCCCACCCCAGCTCCCTGCCCTGTGTCGTCGCTCCCCCCCAGCTCCCTGCCCTGTGTCGTCGCTCCCCCCCAGCTCCCTGCCCTGTGTCGTCGCTCCCCCCCAGCTCCCTGCCCTGTGTCGTCGCTCCCCCCCAGCTCCCTGCCCTGTGTCGTCGCTCCCCCCCAGCTCCCTGCCCTGTGTCGTCGCTCCCCCCCAGCTCCCTGCCCTGTGTCGTCGCTCCCCCCCAGCTCCCTGCCCTGTGTCGTCGCTCCCCCCCAGCTCCCTGCCCTGTGTCGTCGCTCCCCCCCAGCTCCCTGCCCTGTGTCGTCGCTCCCCCCCAGCTCCCTGCCCTGTGTCGTCGCTCCCCCCCAGCTCCCTGCCCTGTGTCGTCGCTCCCCCCCAGCTCCCTGCCCTGTGTCGTCGCTCCCCCCCAGCTCCCTGCCCTGTGTCGTCGCTCCCCCCCAGCTCCCTGCCCTGTGTCGTCGCTCCCCCCCAGCTCCCTGCCCTGTGTCGTCGCTCCCCCCCAGCTCCCTGCCCTGTGTCGTCGCTCCCCCCCAGCTCCCTGCCCTGTGTCGTCGCTCCCCCCCAGCTCCCTGCCCTGTGTCGTCGCTCCCCCCCAGCTCCCTGCCCTGTGTCGTCGCTCCCCCCCAGCTCCCTGCCCTGTGTCGTCGCTCCCCCCCAGCTCCCTGCCCTGTGTCGTCGCTCCCCCCCAGCTCCCTGCCCTGTGTCGTCGCTCCCCCCCAGCTCCCTGCCCTGTGTCGTCGCTCCCCCCCAGCTCCCTGCCCTGTGTCGTCGCTCCCCCCCAGCTCCCTGCCCTGTGTCGTCGCTCCCCCCCAGCTCCCTGCCCTGTGTCGTCGCTCCCCCCCCCCCCAGCTCCCTGCCCTGTGTCGTCGCTCCCCCCCCCCCCCAGCTCCCTGCCCTGTGTCGTCGCTCCCCCCCCCCCCCCAGCTCCCTGCCCTGTGTCGTCGCTCCCCCCCAGCTCCCTGCCCTGTGTCGTCGCTCCCCCCCAGCTCCCTGCCCTGTGTCGTCGCTCCCCCCCAGCTCCCTGCCCTGTGTCGTCGCTCCCCCCCAGCTCCCTGCCCTGTGTCGTCGCCCCCCCCCCAGCTCCCTGCCCTGTGTCGTCGCCCCCCCCCAGCTCCCTGCCCTGTGTCGTCGCCCCCCCCCAGCTCCCTGCCCTGTGTCGTCGCCCCCCCCCCAGCTCCCTGCCCTGTGTCGTCGCCCCCCCCCCAGCTCCCTGCCCTGTGTCGTCGCCCCCCCCCAGCTCCCTGCCCTGTGTCGTCGCCCCCCCCCCAGCTCCCTGCCCTGTGTCGTCGCCCCCCCCAGCTCCCTGCTTTGTCGTCGCCCCCCCCCAGCTCCCTGCCCTGTGTCGTCGCCCCCCCCAGCTCCCTGCCCTGTGTCGTCGCCCCCCCCAGCTCTCTGCCCTGTGTCGTCGCTCCCCCCCAGCTCTCTGCCCTGTGTCGTCGCTCCCCCCCAGCTCTCTGCCCTGTGTCGTCGCTCCCCCCCCAGCTCTCTGCCCTGTGTCGTCGCCCCCCCCCCCCAGCTCCCTGCCCTGTGTCGTCGCCCTCCCTGCCCTGTGTGTCGTCCCCCCCCCAATCTCCCTGCCCTGTGTCGTCGCTCCCCCCCATCTCCCTGTCCTGTGTCGTTGCCCCCCACCTCCCTGTCCTGTGTCGTCGCCCCCCCACCTGCTCCCACTTCCCCACCTCTTGTCACTCTAGTTTTTTGTCCCCCCATTGTTCTACATTATTTGTCACCGTTACCTGTCACTCTTCTCTACTATTATTTTCACTTCTTGTCACCTTTCTAAATCTCTCCCCTCAGTTGCTACCTCCTCTTCTCATTACTCTGTCCTCTTTTCCTGCACTCCTCTCCTGTGTTTTTGTCCTTATATTATTAGTATAGTATCTTAGTATATTGCTCATCTTTCATTACTACTCGCCATGTATACCTTGTCTTGTTAGTTTTGTCCTGTTCTTCCAAGTGTTATGAACTTGGACGGAATCGCAGTTAATTTGCTGGCGGTCAGAATATTGATGCCGGAATCCCGACTGCTGAAAATAGCGACAGCAGTAATCCCGCCATACAGGGGCTATTCCCACTCGGTGTCCACGACACCCATAGAGTGGGAATAGAACCTGCAGCGAGCCCGGAAGGAATGTTTCCGACTTACTGACGGCCGGGATGCCGTTGACGGTATACTGATGGCCAGCATCCCGGACGTCGGTAATTCTTACTGTACCCCTGAGCAGTTTATTGGTAGTACTATGCCTCATGCCATTGATGTATATGTAAAAGGTCAGACTCTGTGACCTGTATTGTTTTCTTCCTCATGGATAATAATGTTACTCTTGCTGTCAAGTGTGCGCAGTGTGCGCAGAGGACTCTTAACCATGGGTGTCTTTCAGGAGCCTGTGGTGGTTTATACTGTGCGTATTCAAGTGGCTTATGTGAATGTATTAAAGTGTATGGATCAGGTCCGGTATGATTAACCGGCGGCCGGGATGCCGACCGTCAATATACTGACAGTGGCATCCTGGCCGCCAGTGTGCCGGCAGCGGGGTGAGCGCAGTGAGTCCCCTTACGGGCTTGATGCACTCGCCCTGCTGCGGGCTCACCACAGGTTCTATTCTCACTCTATGGGTGTTGTGGGCATCCACAAGTGGGAATAGCCCCTGTGCGCTGGGATTCCGGATGTCTGCATTGTCGGCTGTCGAGATTCCGGCGTCTGTATCCTGGCCACCGAGATCCCGGCAACTGGCAAATGAACTGCATCCCTATGGATCATTGAGCTCTATGACCAATACGTCTTCGGTGTACATTGGCATGATGCGGAGAGCTGCAATTTTTTGTACTTATACACAAGCTACATTGTCTTTTGTCCAAAGTCCTTGTGGTCTACATTAAGAGTGCATGGGTCTATGGATGTAGTGTTAACCCAATGGATTAATTATTCCTAACCTTTGTGGTGTTATGTAAATTCTTAAATGCAGCAGAGCCATCTAACAGACACTGAGCTTTGTCATTTTCCTTTCCCTCCATGTGTTATGTCACCTTCTTATATTGTGGCTCCTGTTCTCCTTTCTCTATGTTCTTCTCCGTCTTGTATCGTTCAGTATAGACACCAATTCCTGCATCATCTGCTCTTTCCTTCATTTATAATAGTTTTACATTTAACTTAGTTGTTCACAAATAGGGTGCTGTGGGGCACATGCAGTGTTGCCACAAACTGGTGGTCCAGGAACATTACAAATTATGGTCAATGTAATAGGCAAAACCAGCTCTGGCAGCTTCCAATCCTAAACAAAAGAAAGAAAGAAACAGAAGCACAACCCTCTCCATCACCACATAACTGAACTTAAGGGTGACAAATAAATACACTTTACTTAATTTTAATAATCTTTTTTGAATTTCTCAATACAAGACTTTTGACCTAGGGGTGCCATGAAAAAAAGCTGATTGATATTCTAGGGTGCTGTGGTTCAAGAAAGTTGGGAACCACTACTTTAGTGCGAGTCTCGGTTGAAAAAACCGGTTTGGGTTTGGAATGGCTTTCAACCCATAATATGATCATTCTACATATGGCTAAAAAATGTGCGGGCACGTTATCTTTATATGTAGTCTTATGATACAACAAACACCTACAGGCTCTAAGGTGTGCGGTATACAGAAACCATATCATTGTTTAACTGTTCCTGCTCCTAATGCTTTGTATCTCCTGCAGAGCAGATGCGATAAGTCTTCCATGCTTATGATCACTTATACAATTTGCTGTTTATTGTGATTTTACTCTTGTTGTCTGCAATGTACTAATCAGGAATTTTACGTTATCCTTTGTAAGAGAGCTTTGTAATATACTGGGGGTAACATTCTGTACAGACCAGGCCATTTCACCAACGGGCGGATTGTTTGGTTAAAAAAACAAGCCAAACGTTAAAACATGCTTCAAAAAGTGTCACAAATGACCCAAAACATTGAAACAAATGGTTATCGTGTGTTATGTTTGTCTCTAGGGAGGTTCTACTGGTTTGCCTCTGTTATAATTACTGTACAGAAAACCATCCTGAGAAATAGCTGTTTTTAGGAGAATTGGGTTGACTGTTACTCACAAAAACTGGTGACCTATGGGAACGATAATCTACAACATAAGCAAAATCTTGGTATTAATCTAAAGCAAGAGTTTTATATGAAGAAGGGGGTAGAGGGCATTCTCACTATACCCCAAAACAAAAAGTGGTCCTTCTCTTCCCTAAAGTTTAATTTTTTGCCTAAAGTTACATTTTTTGAGATAAATAAACCTTAATGAGTATATATTTAAATACACTTATATTCATCACTTCAAAGGACCGATGATCTTGTTATGTGTTAGATGTCTGTGGGTACGATTCAATTGTTTGCGGTGTTCCTCGCTGGGTGTCTAAACTAATGGGCTAATTATAACCACAGAGAGATTTTGCGACCACAGACACTGGGAAACGTCTGAATATATGTGTAAGAAAGTGTTTTTTTATTTACCAAGTAATATTCCTCTAAACAGTGTTCTAAAAAAATCACTCAAAACGCTAATGTCCTATCTGCTGCCGACTGTTACAGGGCAATAGTCTTCCCTGAAATTAAGCCAAAATATGCAGAAAAGATACACATGTAAATATTTTTACTGTTATTTGTACCCAATAATACAACACATTAATAAGACAAGTGTATCTGTCCCAGTAGGCAAAATTGGAGCAGCCTCATTGTGTGTGGACTATATGGTATTGGTTCCATTAGCATGATCTAAAAAAGTGATTAATGTGCCTTTTTTTTCCATATTGTTTGTAGCTTAATTTTACAAATTTTAATTATATTTAATCATCTCTATGTAATGTGGATTGCAATGGGCTAATTGTTGCTCCGTTTGTGTGCTTATTAGCTGCGGGTGACTCATTTCTTCTCACAGCCTTCCTAAGGAATGTGCGCAAAGTCCGTGGCTTGGGCCCTAACCACTGCTTTAGATGGGTTTAGCCGCTTTGAACAGCTAAACCTGGTGCTTTTAGGCGCATCCATACCAATGGGCAACCAAACTGAGCCACAAATTAATTGCTCTGTCTATCGCCCATTCCTATAGATGCCCAGCAGGGGGCAACACAAACGATTGAATCGCCCAATATGTTTATATAAACATTAAAATTATTGGTGAACCATCAAAAAGTAAAGTGTTCACCTGCTTTGGTTAATGCATTTGTATGCTTTCCCTTGGAACAAGGTCCAGATAGCAGATATTACCAGGTAATGGTGAGATTTTAACGAAAGCCCATAGATTTAAATCTGTTAACCAGGCTATGGCACCGAGGAAGAAGAAGAAAAAAAAAGTACTCTATTTTGGCCAGGTAGAGTACTACAGAAAAGTCATCCTTGATTTTGCTACAATTGCTGCGCAACCTAACCTCACAAAAAAAAAAAAAAGCTAAAAAAAAAAGCAGAGATTACATGGAACCAAACATGTAAAAACACATTTTGTTTAATTCAAATCTGTGTAGTGACCCTGTTTTTGAAAAGTTTCAGATTTTGTTTGCTAAATAATTTTATAGCACTCTGAAGTTTCAATACTGGCAGTCTTGCGCAGAGCAGAAGATGGAGAAGAACAGCCTGCAGTCTGAGTTGCAAGTAGTTTCTTGAGAAGTCCAGTGCAGCGATTTAGATGACATTGTCTTGCCACTAAGTGGTCCTTTAGAAGCTTTTAGGTCCTATTTATTGGGTCAGAACTTTTTGCTAGTAACGGAATACTGTCCTGTCAGACTTTATGCCAATCGTTCATCCAGATACAGTGCTTGAATATAAGGATTGGCATCTTCTACAAAAATGCATTGGTGATATAAGCCATTGTACTTTCATTATAGAAAGTGTCCCTCCTCTAGTAGAAGGGTCCTTAGGATTAATGCAATATACTGTATAACATGAACTGCTTGTAGTGGATTCTGCGTGATTAGATAGGGGAACATTTTTCTATATGCTGGCCAGAAAAGTCGACCCACTCATTTTCTCTCATTTGTGTTCTCACTCAGCAGTTGGGTATCGAAAATAGGTGCCAGCATTTTCTCGGAGTTACCACGTAATTACTGAGGGACAAAAGCCAATGCAAATGGTTAGGAAAAGTGTTTAAATCCTGTTTACTAGGTGACTGCAACGCATGGCTTACTTTTAATGTCTGCCCTGCTGTAGAAGGAATGCACCTGTATAACTGGGAATCTTGCATTCAAGAAGAACAAACAGCGAGTTGGCAGCAGCTTTTCCAAAGGGGGGTGAGGTCTATCCCAGTTTTCATAGCAGTTAAGGCTTTTCATTTCTACTTTATTATACAAACCAGACCAGGTTTTCCTACACTTTGTCCTCAAGGCACCCTAACAGTCCAGGTTTTTATGGATATACATACTTGTTTACTGCAGTACTAATTAAGTACCTGTGCACAAACTTAGGCATCAGAGGGTTACTTGTAGCAATAATTTAGCAATTTCTAGCAATAACTGTGGCCTGATATAGGGGTTAGGATCATAGTCGTACTGTCACAATACGTGTTCTGTTACATAATGGGGGAATTAAATTGTTTTGTGGGTGCCCACGCGTAATGGGCACCCATTGGCGCATTTAAATTGTCCTGTCGCCCCTGTCACCAAGAAATACTGGGTTTAGCTGCGCAAAGCAGCTATAGCCATCTAAAATACTGTTTTGGCTGCCTAAACTCACGTGTTGCTGCCCAGAGTGCCGACTTAACGCACACTTCAGCTCGCCACCTCGGGAGGCTGCAAGCTGAAATGTTTCCCTCCGTGGCTGTGCCCGAATGGAGCTACAATTGAATTTCTCCATTGAGCGCCATATAGTGGCAGCTGTGGTGTAAGTCAAGTGAATTGACCGCTAAGAATGATGAAAACAAGTGACTCCCCCCCCCCACCCCCCCCCCCAAAGATTGAGCCCCATTTAATAACAATGCATATTACCAGCGGCATATTTCACTTCATTTTGTGATTATACTAATGAATATGCAGTGGGTATTTAACATTACTTACCCCTCCGGCAGTGTCAAGCGGCTTCTCCTTCCTCAGCTTTAACCTTAGCTGTGTTGCTGGCAGCCTACCTCTGCCAGGGACGGGCTGTTATGTAATGTACATGTGCTATGGCCATTCTGCGTGTGCGCATGACACTTTGACTCAGCGGGGAGTCTGCAATGCCTGGAAGTCTTCGCTGACGCCAGTAAGGCTTTTGCTGGGTCCCTATTGCCGGCAATGGAGTCTGTACCGCTATCGCCATGTAAAGAGAGCATAAGCGATGCAGTGATAATTAGATGTAAACTAAGCTCACTGCTATTTGTTAAATACTGAAAGGAGGAGATAATCCCTTTAGCGAGTGGTAAAGGGGTGATGTCTTTTTGGTGGGGTTCATAGTCTATGATGTGTATTAAATTTTTTTCTCTAACGTCCTAGTGGATGCTGGGGACTCCGTCAGGACCATGGGGAATAGCGGCTCCGCAGGAGACAGGGCACATCTAAAGAAAGCTTTTAGGATCACATGGTGTGTACTGGCTCCTCCCCCTATGACCCTCCTCCAAGCCTCAGTTAGGTTTTTGTGCCCGTCCGAGCAGGGTGCAATCTAGGTGGCTCTCCTAAAGAGCTGCTTAGAAAAAGTTTTTTTAGGTTTTAAATCTCAGTGAGTCCTGCTGGCAACAGGCTCACTGCATCGAGGGACTTAGGGGAGAGATTTTCAACTCACCTGCGTGCAGGATGGATTGGAGTCTTAGGCTACTGGACATAGCTTCAGAGGGAGTCGGAACACAGGTCATCCTGGGGTTCGTCCCGGAGCCGCGCCGCCGACCCCCCTTACAGATGCTGAAGATCGGAGGTCCGGAAACAGGCGGCAGAAGACTCTTCAGTCTTCATGAAGGTAGCGCACAGCACGGCAGCTGTGCGCCATTGTTGCTACACACTTCTCACTGACCAGTCACGGAGGGTGCAGGGCGCTGCTGGGGGCGCCCTGGGCAGCAATATTAAATACCTTTAGTGGCAAAGAATACATCACATATAGCCATTAAGGCTATATGTATGTATTTAACCCAGGCCAGATTTCTCAAAACCCGGGAGAAAAGCCCACCGAAAAGGGGGCGGAGCTTATTCTCCTCAGCACTCAGCGCCATTTTCCTGCTCAGCTCCGCTGTGAGGAAGGCTCCCAGGACTCTCCCCTGCACTGCACTACAGAAACAGGGTAACAAAGAGAAGGGGGGCATAAATTGGCGATATTTATATATTAAAAGCGCTTATAACAAAAACAACACCTTTTAGGGTTGTTTATATACATTTATAGCGCTTTTGGTGTGTGCTGGCAAACTCTCCCTCTGTCTCCCCAAAGGGCTAAGGGGGTCCTGTCTTCGATTAGAGCATTCCCTGTGTGGCTGCTGTGTGTCGGTACGTGTGTGTCGACATGTATGAGGACGATGTTGTTGGTGTGGAGGCAGAGCAATTGCCGGTAATGGTGATGTCACCCCCTAGGGAGTCGACACCGGAATGGATGGCTTTAGTTATGGAATTACGTGATAATGTTAGTACATTACAAAAGTCAGTAGACGAAATGAGACGGCCGGAAAACCAGTCAGTACCGGCTCAGGCGTCTCAGATACCGTCAGGGGCTGTAAAACGTCCCTTACCTCAGTCAGTCGACACGGGTACCGACACAGATGAATCTAGTGTCGACGGTGAAGAAACAAACGTATTTTCCAACAGGGCCACACGTTATATGATCACGGCAATGAAGGAGGCTTTGCAGATCTCTGATACTGCTGGTACCTCAAAAAGGGGTATTATGTAGGGGGTGAAAAAACTACCTGTAGCTTTTCCAGAATCGGAGGAATTGAATGACGTGTGTGATGAAGCGTGGGTTAACCCAGATAGAAAACTGCTAATTTCTAAGAAGTTATTGGCATTATACCCTTTCCCACCAGAGGTTAGGACGCGCTGGGAAACACCCCCTAGGGTGGATAAGGCGCTCACACGTTTATCAAAGCAAGTGGCGTTGCCGTCTCCTGATACGGCCGCCCTCAAGGATCCAGCGGATAGGAGGCTGGAAACTACCCTGAAAAGTATATACACTCATACTGGTGTTATACTGCGACCGGCAATAGCCTCAGCCTGGATGTGCAGTGCTGGGGTAGTGTGGTTGGATTCCCTGACTGAAAATATTGATACCCTGGATAGGGACAGTATTTTATTGACTCTAGAGCAATTAAAGGATGCGTTTCTTTATATGCGAGATGCTCAGAGGGATATTTGTACTCTAGCATCAAGAGTAAGTGCGATGTCCATATCTGCCAGAAGAAGTTTATGGACGCGACAGTGGTCAGGTGATGCGGATTCCAAAAGGCATATGGAAGTATTGCCATATAAAGGAGAGGAATTATTTGGGGTCGGTCTATCGGATCTGGTGGCCACGGCAACTGCCGGCAAATCCACTTTTTTACCTCAGACCCCCTCCCAACAGAAAAAGACACCGTCTTTTCAGCCGCAGTCCTTTCGCTCCTATAAAAACAAGCGAGCAAAAGGACAGTCTTATCTGCCGCGAGGCAGAGGAAAGGGTAAGAGAGGGCAGCAAGCAGCCCCTGCCCAGGACCAGAAGCCCGCCCCGGGTTCTACAAAGCCATCAGCATGACGCTGGGGCTTTACAAGCGGACTCAGGAGCGGTGGGGGGTCGACTAAAGATTTTCAGCAGTCAGTGGGCTCGCTCACAGGTGGACCCGTGGATCCTGCAGATAGTATCTCAGGGTTACATGTTGGAGTTCGAAAGGTCTCCCCCTCGCCGGTTCCTAAAGTCTGCTTTACCAACGTCTCCCTCAGAAAGGACGACGGTATTGGAAGCCATTCACAAGCTGTATTCTCAGCAGGTGATAGTCAAGGTACCCCTCCTACAACAGGGAAAGGGGTATTATTCCACACTATTTGTGGTACCGAAGCCGGACGGTTCGGTAAGACCTATTCTAAATCTGAAATCCTTGAACCTGTACATACAGAAATTCAAGTTCAAGATGGAGTCACTCAGAGCAGTGATAGCGAATCTGGAAGAAGGGGACTTCATGGTGTCCCTGGACATAAAAGATGCTTATCTGCATGTCCCAATTTACCCCTCACACCAAGGGTATCTCAGGTTCGTGATACAAGACTGTCATTATCAGTTTCAAACGCTGCTGTTTGGTTTGTCCACGGCCCCTCGGGTCTTTACCAAGGTAATGACCGAAATGATGGTTCTTCTACGAAGAAAAGGCGTATTAATTATCCCTTACTTGGACGATCTCCTGATAAGGGCAAAGTCCAGAGAACAGCTGGAAGTCGGTGTAGCACTAACCCAAGTAGTGCTTCAGCAACATGGGTGGATTCTGAATCTTCCAAAATCTCAATTGACCCCGACAACACGTCTGCTGTTCCTGGGAATGATTCTGGACACGGTTCAGAAAAAGGTGTTTCTCCCGGAGGAGAAAGCAAGGGAGTTATCCGAACTGGTCAGGAACCTCCTAAAACCAGGAACTGTGTCAGTACATCAATGCACAAGAGTCCTGGGAAAGATGGTGGCTTCTTACGAAGCAATTCCATTCGGCAGATTCCATGCACGAACATTTCAGTGGGATCTGCTGGACAAATGGTCCGGATCGCATCTGCACATGCATCAGCGGATAACACTGTCACCAAGAACAAGGTTGTCTCTCCTGTGGTGGTTGCAGAGTGCCCATCTGTTAGAGGGCCGCAGGTTCGGCATACAGGACTGGGTCCTGGTGACTACGGATGCCAGCCTACGGGGCTGGGGAGCAGTCACACAGGGAAGAAACTTCCAGGGTGTATGGTCAGACCTGGAGACGTCTCTTCACATAAATATACTGGAGCTAAGAGCGATATACAATGCTCTAAGCTTGGCAAAACCGCTGCTTCAGGGTCAGCCGGTGTTGATCCAGTCGGACAACATCACGGCAGTCGCCCACGTAAACAGACAAGGCGGCACGAGAAGCAGAAAAGCAATGACAGAAGCTGCAAGGATTCTTCGCTGGGCGGAAAATCATGTCATAGCACTGTCAGCAGTGTTCATCCCGGGAGTGGACAACTGGGAAGCAGACTTCCTCAGCAGACACGACCTTCACCCGGGAGAGTGGGGACTTCATCCGGAAGTTTTCCACATGATTGTGAACCGTTGGGAAAAACCAAAGGTGGATATGATGGCGTCTCGCCTCAACAAAAAACTGGACAGATATTGCGCCAGGTCAAGAGACCCTCAGGCAATAGCTGTGGACGCTCTGGTAACACCATGGGTGTACCAGTCAGTGTATGTGTTTCCTCCTCTGCCTCTCATACCAAAGGTACTGAGAATTATTCGGAAAAGGGGAGTAAGAACAATACTAGTGGCTCCGGATTGGCCAAGAAGAACTTGGTATCCGGAACTTCAAGAGATGCTCACGGAGGATCCGTGGCCTCTACCTCTAAGAAGGGATCTGCTTCAGCAGGGACCTTGTATGTTCCAAGACTTACCGCGACTGCGTTTGACGGCATGGCGGTTGAACGCCGGATTCTAAAAGAAAAGGGCATTCCAGAGGAAGTTATTCCTACCTTGATTAAGGTTAGGAAGGAAGTGACCGCACAACATTATCACCGCATTTGGAGAAAATATGTTGCGTGGTGTGAAGCCAAGAAGGCCCCAACGGAAGAATTTCAATTGGGTCGATTCTTACATTTCCTGCAGGCAGGATTGTCTATGGGCCTCAAATTGGGGTCTATTAAAGTTCAAATTTCGGCCTTATCAATCTTCTTCCAGAAGGAATTGGCTTCAGTGCCTGAAGTACAAACTTTTGTCAAGGGTGTACTACATATACAGCCCCCGATTGTGCCCCCAGTGGCACCGTGGGATCTAAACGTAGTTTTGGATTTTCTCAAATCTCATTGGTTTGAGCCTCTCAAATCTGTAGATTTGAAGTATCTTACATGGAAAGTAACCATGCTACTGGCCCTGGCTTCAGCCAGGAGAGTTTCAGAGTTGGCGGCTTTATCGTACAAAAGCCCATATCTGATTTTCCATTCGGACAGGGCAGAACTGCGGACACGTCCTCATTTTCTCCCTAAGGTGGTTTCGGCTTTTCACTTGAACCAGCCTATTGTGGTGCCTGCGGCTACTAGCGACTTGGAGGACTCCAAGTTACTGGACGTTGTCAGAGCATTAAAAATATATATTTCAAGGACAGCTGGAGTCAGAAAATCTGACTCGTTGTTTATATTGTATGCACCCAACAAGATGGGTGCTCCTGCGTCTAAGCAGACGATTGCGCGTTGGATCTGTAGCACAATCCAACTTGCACATTCTGTGGCAGGCCTGCCACAGCCTAAATCTGTAAAGGCCCACTCCACAAGGAAGGTGGGCTCATCTTGGGCGGCTGCCCGAGGGGTCTCGGCATTACAACTTTGCCGAGCAGCTACGTGGTCAGGGGAGAACACGTTTGTAAAATTTTACAAATTTGATACTCTGGCTAAGGAGGACCTGGAGTTCTCTCATTCGGTGCTGCAGAGTCATCCGCACTCTCCCGCCCATTTGGGAGCTTTGGTATAATCCCCATGGTCCTGACGGAGTCCCCAGCATCCACTTAGGACGTTAGAGAAAATAAGAATTTACTTACCGATAATTCTATTTCTCATAGTCCGTAGTGGATGCTGGGCGCCCATCCCAAGTGCGGATTGTCTGCAATACTTGTACATAGTTATTGTTACAAAAATCGGGTTATTATTATTGTTGTGAGCCATCTTTTCAGAGGCTACTTCGTTTGTTATCATACTGTTAACTGGGTTCAGATCACAAGTTGTACAGTGTGATTGGTGTGGCTGGTATGAGTCTTACCCGGGATTCAAGATCCTTCCTTATTGTGTACGCTCGTCCGGGCACAGTACCTAACTGAGGCTTGGAGGAGGGTCATAGGGGGAGGAGCCAGTACACACCATGTGATCCTAAAAGCTTTCTTTAGATGTGCCCTGTCTCCTGCGGAGCCGCTATTCCCCATGGTCCTGACTGAGTCCCCAGCATCCACTACGGACTATGAGAAATAGAATTATCGGTAAGTAAATTCTTATTTTTTTTTTTTTCCTGCTTCTTTTATAACTTTTCAGGGTTTTCCCTTGGCGCTTGGGGTACACTGGTTTTCCACAGGGAATAACAACGGGGTGTAGAGTTGGATCTTGATCCGAGGCACCAACAGGCTAAAGCTTTGACTGTTCCCAGGATGCACTGCACCACCTCCTCTATAGCCCCGCCTCCAGGCACTGGAGCTCAGTTTGTAAGTTAGTGCCACTAACAGACTAACAGGTGGGGCTGCGCTAGGCAGGCCTAATAAGAGCTTTTTAAGAAGAAAGCAGACTTCAAGGGCCGCAGCACAGGCATGTCATGCTGACAACTGTGCTGCGGCTCCATCACCCCCCCAGCGGCGATGCATACTCCCGCGCCCTGGTTGCTGGGTACTTGCAACGGAGGTGCTCCGGTCATCAGGCACACATCACCGCTGCTGCTCTCCTGGATCGCGTGGCCGCACTTCAGGGAGGAGGTAAAAGGGTCCCCTAGGTGGAACCCGCCGAAATCGCGATCCGGTCGCGGTCCCAGGAGACGGTCCGCGCTGCTGGCGTGGACACGGTGGCCGTGCAGGGACCCCACTATATCCACCAGGGCAGGGAGCACAGGTTGGATTTACTAAAATCCGTTTATTATAGGCTCCATAATACCCTGTGGATAAGGCGCTGGCTGACCTGTAGTCCTTCACCCAGCTCTAGGCGCCATCTACAGCAGGTGTTCCCGCCTGGAGCTGCATCTCTCTCTCTCTCTCTCTCTCTCTCTCTCACTCCCTGTCAGCGTTTGGGCGCCATTTCACAGAGCTGTGCTACTCCTGGGACTGGCACTGTCTCCTCTGTAAAGCCGCCTGTCTCATTAGCGCTGTGCATTTACAGGGCACTCAACTAACACTGTCTAAATGACATGTAGAATACTTAAGAACAAGTGCACTACTATATGAATATTTAGTACAAGTATTCTGTGATATACATCCAGTGTTTACTGTGTATTGTTATATCTGTATTAATACATATCTCTATGTAGTATTACTAGTCCAGTGCAGTCTTATTGTTCATATGTATTAATTTCTGCATTATACCTGTGACTGAGTGTGCCTATAGCTGCTGTTTGGATTCTATTCTGTGTATCACACATATTGCTATCACTATATTCTGTACCTTGGGGAACTAAGTGCGTCAGGGTCCCATATACAATATAGTGTCCCACATGATATACTGTTTTGTATTTTTCACTGTGTGTTTCAGTCACCTCATACCACTTAAATCCTCTGTTTGTGCTCTGTAATTGCAGTCACATATCTTAGGTTTTTCTCTGACGTCCTAGTTGATGCTGGGAACTCCGTAAGGACCATGGGGAATAGCGGCTCCGCAGGAGACTGGGCACAAAAAGTAAAAGCTTTAGACTAGCTGGTGTGCACTGGCTCCTCCCCCTATGACCCTCCTCCAAGCCTCCGTTAGATTTTTGTGCCTGAACGAGAAGGGTGCAAGCTAGGTGGCTCTCCTGAGCTGCTTAGAAGTAAAAGTTTAAATAGGTTTTTTATTTTCAGTGAGTCCTGCTGGCAACAGGCTCACTGCATCGTGGGACTAAGGGGAGAAGAAGCGAACTCACCTGACTGCAGAGTGGATTGGGCTTCTTGGCTACTGGACATTAGCTCCAGAGGGACGATCACAGGTTCAGCCTGGATGGGTCCCGGAGCCGCGCCGCCGGCCCCCTTACAGAGCCAGAAGAGCGAAGAGGTCCGGAGAAAGCGGCGGCAGAAGACGTTCCTGTCTTCAAATAAGGTAGCGCACAGCACTGCAGCTGTGCGCCATTGCTCTCAGCACACTTCACACTCCGGTCACTGAAGGTGCAGGGCGCTGGGGGGGAGCGCCCTGAGACGCAATAAAAATGATATAAAAACCTTATATGGCTAAATAAAATGCATCACATATAGCTCCTGGGCTATATGGATGCATTTATCCCCTGCCAGTTTCCTGAAAAAAGCGGGAGAAAAGGCCGCCGTGAAGGGGGCGGAGCCTTTCTCCTCAGCACACAAGCGCCATTTTCTTTCACAGCTCCGCTGGAAGGACGGCTCCCTGACTCTCCCCTGCAGTCCTGCACTACAGAAACAGGGTAAAACAGAGAGGGGGGCACTATTGGCAGCTAATATATAAATACAGCAGCTACAACAGGGAGTAACACTTATATAAGGTTATCCCTATATATATATATATATATATATATATATATATATATATATATATATATATATATATAGCTATAGCGCTCTGGTGTGTGCTGGCAAACTCTCCCTCTGTCTCCCCAAAGGGCTAGTGGGGTCCTGTCTATCAGAGCATTCCCTGTGTGTGTGCTGGGTGTCGGTACGATTGTGTCGACATGTATGAGGAGGAAAATGATGTGGAAGCAGAGCAATTGCCTGTGTTAGTGATGTCACCCCCTAGGGAGTCGACACCTGACTGGATGGTAGTAATTAAAGAATTACGTGACAATGTCAGCACTTTGCAAAAAACTGTTGACGACATGAGACAGCCGACAAATCAATTAGTGCCTGTTCAGGCGTCTCAGACACCGTCAGGGGCGCTAAAACTCCCGTTACCTCAGATGGTCGACACAGACCCTGACACGGATACTGAATCCAGTGTCGACGGTGACGAGACAAACGTAATGTTCAGTAGGGCCACACGTTACATGATCACGGCAATGAAGGAGGCATTGAACATTTCTGACACTACAAGTACCACAAAAAAGGGTATTATGTGGGGTGTGAAAAAACTACCAGTGGTTTTTCCTGAGTCAGATGAATTAAATGAGGTGTGTGATAAAGCGTGGGTTTCCCCCGATAAAAAACTGCTGATTTCTAATAAATTATTGGCACTATACCCTTTCCCGCCAGAGGTTAGGGCACGTTGGGAAACACCCCCTAGGGTAGATAAGGCGCTCACACGCTTATCAAAACAAGTGGCGTTACCGTCTCCTGATACGGCCGCTCTCAAGGAACCAGCTGATAGAAGGCTGGAAAATATCTTAAAAGGTATATACACACATACCGGTGTTATACTGCGACCAGCGATCGCCTCAGCCTGGATGTGCAGCGCTGGAGTGGCTTGGTCGGATTCCCTGACTGAAAATATTGATACCCTGGATAGGGACAGTATATTATTAACTATAGAGCATTTAAAGGATGCATTACTATATATGCGAGATGCACAGAGGGATATTTGCACCCTGGCATCTAGAGTAAGTGCGATGTCCATTTCTGCCAGAAGAACGTTATGGACGCGACAGTGGTCAGGTGATGCGGATTCCAAACGACATATGGAAGTATTGCCGTATAAAGGGGAGGAGTTATTTGGGGTTGGTCTATCGGACCTGGTGGCCACAGCAACGGCTGGAAAATCCACCTTTTTACCCCAGGTCACCTCTCAGCAGAAAAAGACACCGTCTTTTCAAACCCGGTCCTTTCGTCCCTATAAGGGCAAGAGGGAAAAAGGCCGCTCGTTCCTGCCCCGGGACAGAGGAAGGGGAAAAAGGCTGCACCATGCAGCCTCTTCCCAGGAGCAGAAGCCCTCCCCCGCTTCTGCCAAGTCCTCAGCATGGTACAGGATTGCCATTACCAATTCCAGACGCTGCCGTTTGGACTGTCCACGGCACCGAGGGTATTTACCAAGGTTATGGCGGAAATTATGATACTCCTTCGAAAAAAGGGTGTTTTAATTATCCCGTACTTGGACGATCTCCTAATAAAGGCGAGGTCCAAGGAACAGTTGTTGGTGGGAGTAGCACTATATCAGGAAGTGCTGCACCAGCACGGCTGGATTCTGAATATCCCAAAGTCACAGCTGGTTCCGACGACACGTCTACTGTTCCTGGGTATGATTCTGGATACAGTCCAGAAAAAAGTGTTTCTCCCGGAGGAGAAAGCCAGGGAGTTGTCATCTCTAGTCAGAGACCTCCTGAAACCAAGGGACCTGTTGGACAAATGGTCCGGATCGCATCTTCAGATGCATCGCTTAATAACCCTGTCTCCAAGAACCAGGGTGTCTCTACTGTGGTGGCTGCAGAGTGCCCATCTTCTAGAGGGCCGCAGGTTCGGCATACAGGACTGGGTCCTGGTGACCACGGATGCCAGCCTTCGAGGCTGGGGGGCAGTCACACGGGGAAGAAACTTCCAAGGACTATGGTCGAGTCAGGAGACTTCCCTTCACATAAATATTCTGGAACTAAGGGCCATTTACAATGCCCTAAGTCAAGCAAAATCCCTGCTCCTACACCAGCCGGTGCTGATCCAGTCAGACAACATCACGGCAGTCGCCCATGTAAATCGACAGGGCGGCACAAGAAGCAGGATGGCAATGGCAGAAGCCACAAGAATTCTCAGATGGGCGGAGAATCCTGTACTAGCACTGTCAGCAGTGTTCATTCCGGGAGTGGACAAGTGGGAAGCAGACTTCCTCAGCAGACACGACCTCCACCCGGGAGAGTGGGGACTTCATCCAGAAGTCTTCCAGATGCTGGTAAACAGTTGGGAAAAACCACAGGTGGACATGATGGCGTCCCGCCTCAACAAAAAGTTAAAAAGATATTGCGCCAGGTCAAGGGACCCTCAGGCGATAGCTGTGGACGCTCTAGTGACACCGTGGGTGTACCAGTCGGTTTATGTGTTCCCTCCTCTGCCTCTCATACCAAAGGTATTGAGAATAATAAGAAAGCGAGGAGTAAACACAATTCTCGTGGTTCCGGATTGGCCAAGACGAGCGTGGTACCCGGAACTTCAAGAGATGATCTCAGAGGACCCGTGGCCTCTGCCGCTCAGACAAGACCTGCTACAGCAGGGGCCCTGTCTGTTCCAAGACGTACCGCGGCTGCGTTTGACGGCAAGGCGGTTGAACGCCGGATCCTGAAGGAAAAGGGCATTCCGGAGGAAGTCATTCCTACGCTTATTAAAGCCAGGAAAGATGTTACGGCAAATCATTATCACCGCATATGGCGGAAATATGTTGCATGGTGCGAGGCCGAAAAGGCCCCAACAGAGGAATTTCAACTAGGTCGATTTCTGCATTTCCTGCAAGCAGGAGTGAATATGGGCCTAAAACTAGGCTCCATTAAAGTACAGATCTCGGCTCTGTCGATTTTCTTTCAAAAAGAACCAGCTTCAGTACCTGAAGTTCAGACATTTGTGAAAGGAGTGCTGCATATTCAGCCCCCGTTTGTGCCTCCTGTGGCACCTTGGGATCTCAACGTGGTGTTGAGTTTCTTAAAATCACATTGGTTTGAGCCACTAAAAACCGTGGATCTGAAATATCTCACGTGGAAAGTGGTCATGTTATTGGCCTTGGCTTCAGCCAGGCGAGTGTCAGAATTGGCGGCTTTATCATGTAAAAGCCCTTATCTGATTTTCCATATGGATAGGGCAGAATTGAGGACTCGTCCCCAGTTTCTCCCTAAGGTGGTGTCAGCGTTTCACCTGAACCAGCCTATTGTGGTGCCTGCGGCTACTAGGGACTTGGAGGACTCCAAGTTGCTAGACGTTGTCAGGGCCCTGAAAATATATGTTTCCATGACGGCTGGAGTCAGAAAATCTGACTCGCTGTTTATCCTGTATGCACCCAACAAGCTGGGTGCTCCTGCTTCTAAGCAGACTATTGCTCGCTGGATTTGTAGTACAATTCAGCTTGCACATTCTGTGGCAGGCCTGCCACAGCCAAAATCTGTAAATGCCCATTCCACAAGGAAGGTGGGCTCATCTTGGGCGGCTGCCCGAGGGGTCTCGGCTTTACAACTTTGCCGAGCAGCTACTTGGTCAGGGGCAAACACGTTTGCAAAATTCTACAAATTTGATACCCTGGCTGAGGAGGACCTGGAGTTCTCTCATTTGGTGCTGCAGAGTCATCCACACTCTCCCGCCCGTTTGGGAGCTTTGGTATAATCCCCATGGTCCTTACGGAGTTCCCAGCATCCACTAGGACGTCAGAGAAAATAAGAATTTACTCACCGGTAATTCTATTTCTCGTAGTCCGTAGTGGATGCTGGGCGCCCATCCCAAGTGCGGATTGTCTGCAATACTTGTAAATAGTTATTGTTAACTAAAGGGTTATTGTTGAGCCATCTGTTGAGAGGCTCTGTTTTTTTCATGCTGAAAAACTGGATATAGTATCACGAGTTGTACGGTGTGATGGGTGTGGCTGGTATGAGTCTTACCCGGGATTCAAAATCCTTCCTTATTATGTCAGCTCGTCCGGGCACAGTGTCCTAACTGAGGCTTGGAGGAGGGTCATAGTGGGAGGAGCCAGTGCACACCAGGTAGTCATAATTCTTTCTAGAGTGCCCAGCCTCCTTCGGAGCCCGCTATTCCCCATGGTCCTTACGGAGTTCCCAGCATCCACTACGGACTACGAGAAATAGAATTACCGGTGAGTAAATTCTTATTTTTTTGTCAGGTATAGTGTTTGTCTGGCTATATTGTAGCCTTAGGGCGTATCGGTACATTCCCAATAATGTCTGTCCACAGGGCGGGACACTCCTGCATTATGCAGTGCTGGCGCCACGGATTTACCTGAGGAAATGATTTCTGCTGAGGGTCCAGGTACCGGGTGTTCTGCACTCCCTAGTCATCCCGCAGCACCTGTGGCAGATCCACCTTGGGCTGCATTTTCAAATATGCTGACTACGCTTGTAACAAGACTTACACCCCCTGTGGGACCTCCTGTGCCATTACAGCCACATATTGTCCCTGTAGTTAATCCACCATGGGCGGATACTGTCAACCCAGTTACAGCAATTAAATCAGTCCTTGGTTAAACAAAAACCTAACCCTTGCCCCACTGGGACCAAAGGGTCATCGAAGCGGGACATTTCTTCCTCACAATCCAGTAATATTTCGGATGATTTTTCCAATTCGGATGGGGAATATACTGATCCATCTGATGCTGATACTGCTGCTTCTAATGAAGATTCTACAATACAGGTTGATGTTCCTGACTTGTTGGAGGCTATCAAGCGGATTCATCAGATTGATGATGAGATTGACCCTCCTGATACGTCTAAGGGTGCATACACACGGTGAGA
Organism: Pseudophryne corroboree; assembly: GCF_028390025.1. Classification (NCBI taxonomy): domain Eukaryota; kingdom Metazoa; phylum Chordata; class Amphibia; order Anura; family Myobatrachidae; genus Pseudophryne; species Pseudophryne corroboree. Next base: position 232,467,933 of record NC_086453.1, read on the forward strand.
TTCGGACTTATCCGATTCTCACCGTGCGACAGGGGGCCGGGTCGGCACTTAGCCAGTATCGCAAGCACATAATAACTGTGCTTGCGATGCTGGCTATGTGCGATTTCAATCCTGACTATCTCTTCTATAGAGATAGTCAGGATTGACTTGCCTGCACAGCCTATTTTTTCTTCCGATGCCGACCGCGCGGGGCCGCGCATCGGCTTCGGATCGGGATCGCAAGGTGACTGTCACCTTGCGATCTGCACTATATTTTCTTCCGATTCTGACTATATAGTCAGAATCGGAAGAAAATATCTTACCGTGTGTACACACCTTTAGAAACCTGATAAGTTCAAACGTCAGAAGGTTACTAAATTAGTCTTACCACATTCTGACCATTTAATTGACATACGTCAGGAATCCTGGTCTTTTCCAGGAAAGAAATTTGCCCTGTCTATAAAGATGCTAGCTCATTATCCTATCTCTGCGGAGTTGAGTAACAAGTGGGAAACCCCGCCACCAGTGGACTCGCATGTAGCCCGTCTTGTGGTGTCATCTACTCTGCCTTTCACCACTCTTTGAAGGAGCCGATGGATAAGCGTGTGGAGGGTTGCTTGAAGTCTATGTAACCTCTTACAGGTGCTGTACATAGACCCACTAGGGCTGCAAAAGGCATTGAAGCATGGGTTCAAGCAATTGAGGAAGAGCTACCTCTGAACTTTTCTGACACTGCCAGACAATATCTGACCTATATTACCACAGCTTCCCACTATATTCAGGAGGCGGCCTCTGATGCAGGCGTTATGGTGGCCAAGGCATCTACTACGTCTATCGTGGCTCGCCGGATTCTGTGGTTACGGTCCTGGTCGGTGGACCTGGACTCTAAGAAGACCTTGGAGGTACTCCCTTTTAAGGGAGATATACTATTTGGAGATGATCTGAACAAAATTGTGACCGACTTGGCGTCGGCCAAGACTGCGTTTCTCCCAAGTACTAATCCTTCGGTTCCGGAGGCTAAGATTACTACTTTTCGTTCCTTTCTACTTCCAGGTAAAGCAGAGGGTCAGGCATACCTGAGACAAGCTCGCACTTCCAAGTCCTCTAAGCCCAAACCTAAACATTCTTGGGCCGCCCGTCCACCTGTTTCCATACCGGACAAGCCTGCTGCATGACTGGGCGGGCCTCCCCCTGGGGGACCCCAGGGTGGGAGGCCGACTTCTGCAGTTCGCCCAGGTATGGTTTAAGACCACTTGGAACGCCTGGGTGCAGGAAGTAGTCTCTCAGGGATCCCAGGCGGTTTGCCCAGGTATGGTTACAGACCACTTCCGACGCCTGGGTAAGGGAAGTAGTCACTCACGGGTACGCAATCCCTTTCAAGAGACGTCCCCCTCAACAGTTATCTTTTCGGATCCGCTAAAAGCACAAACTCTACATTTGGTTGTCCAATCCCTCCTGGATACAGGAGAGATAGTGTCAGGAGTGACTGTTCGAATGGATCCTCCCGACCTATACTCAACCTCGAATATTTGAACAAATTTGTGAGGGTGTCCAAATTTCGTATGGAAACTCTGCGCTCTGTTGTACTGGCTATGGTATCCCTGGTTATACAGGATGCTTACCTATGCCATGTCGCATCAGCAATATCTTTGGTTTGCTATTGGCAACCTTCATTATCAGTTCCAAGCCTTGCCTTTCGGACTGACAACGGCTCCTCAGATCTTCACCAAGGTCATGACGGCCCTTCTCCGCCATCAGGGTATCAGGATCCTGCCGTATGTGGACGACTTGTTGATCCTGGCAAACTCCCCAGAGGTTCTCCTACGTCATCTGGAACTGACGGTCCAATTCCTGTAAGCCCACGGGTGGCTCATCAACTGGAAGAAATCCTCACTGGTTCCTGCTCAGAGCATGGTGCACTTGGGGGCATTACTGGACACACACAACCAACGTTTGTTCTTGCCTCCAGAGAAGGTCCTGAAACTTCAGGACAGAATCAGATACTGCCTTTCTCGCCAAAGAGTGTCGATACACTCAGAGATGCAAGTACTAGGCTTCATGGTGTCGGCTTTTAACATGGTAGAGTACGCTCAATTTCATTCCCGCCCTCTGCAGGGGTTAATCCTTTCCAAGTGGGACGGCCTGCCTCACCGGATCAAGTCTCAAATGATCTTGACTCTGTAGGTTCGTCTGTTACTGAGTTGGTGGCTACAGGACCAACAGTTGAGCAGGGGTCGTCCCTTTTCGATCTCCAACTGGGTACTCCTAACGACGGATGCCAGTCTGCGGGGTTGGGGCGCGGTGTTGGAGCAATGCTCTCTCAAAGGTTGGTGGACCAGGGAGGAATCTCCTCCTAATAAGCATACTGGAATTGCGGGCAGTGTTCAATGCGTTGACACTTGCCCTGCCTTTTTAAACAGAACAGGCCTGTTCAAGTGCAATCAGACACCGCCGCCATGGTGGCTTAAATAAATCATCAAGGCGGCACTCGAAGCCGCCTGGCAAAGATGGAAGTGTCAATTTTTTCGATGTGCGGAACGCCATCTGCCAGCAATATCAGCAGTGTTCATTCCGGGGGTCCTCAACTGGGATGCAGACTTCCTCAGTCGTCAGGACGTACACGCCAAGGAGAGGAGTCTTCATCCAGAGGTCTTCCAACTCCTTGTGGACAAGTGGGGTCTACCAGATGTAGACCTGATGGCATCTTGACACAATCACAAGGTTCCGGTCTTCGGAGCAAGGACAAGGGATCCTCAAGCAGCCTTCGTGGACGCACTGGCAATTCCATGGAACTTTCGGCTGCCATACGTGTTCCCTCCAGTGTCCCTACTGCCCAGGGTAATACAGAAGTTCAAGCAAGAAGGAGGAATACTGCTTCTAGTCGCTCCAGCGTGGCCCAGATGGCATTGGTTCTCAGACCTGCAGGGTCTCTCGATCGAGCGTCCTCTTCTACTTCCTCAATGCCCAGACCTCCTCGTTCAGGGCCCTTGTGTTTACCAGGACCTGGCAAGACTCGCTTTGATGACGTGGCTCTTGAAGCTTCACTCCTGAGGGCCAAAGGATTTTCTGAGGTGGTTATTCAAACTATGTTGAATGCCCACAAACCGGCTTCTCAGCGGATTTATTATAGGGTCTGGAATTCTTACTTCACCTGGTGTGCTGCTAAGAATTATGATGATGCATACAAGTTTAGTACTTCCAGACTTCTGGCTTATTTGCAACAGGGCCTGGATTTAGGACTTCGCCTGGCCTCCCTCAAGGTTCACATTTCTGCCTTGTCTGTGTGGTTTCATTGAAAAATTCTATTCCTGACGTTCATACATTCACTCACTCAGGGCATACTACGGATTCAGCCTCCTTATGTCCGTCCTGTGGCTCCATGGGACCTGTCTGTTCTTACTGCCCTTCAAGAGTCTCCGTTTGAGCCTCTTGAGTCTGTTGACCTTAAATGCCTTACGCTTAAGGTCATTTTTCTGTTGGCTATTGCATCTGCTAGGAGGGTGTCAGACTTAGGCGCTTTGTCCCGTCATCCACCCTTTCTCGTTTTTCACCGTGACCGGGCAGTTCTTAGAACTCGCCCTGGTTATCTACCTAAGGTGGTGACATCTTTCCACCTTAACCAAGAGATTGTGGTTCCGGCCTTTATCTCTCCTGGTTTGTCCTCCAAAGAGCGGTCTTTGGATGTGGTACTGGATCTCCGTATGTATGTAGAAAGGACTGCCTCTATCAGGAGGTCAGATTCTCTTTTTCTACTTTTTTAGTTTTCACAAACGTGGCAGCTCCTGCTGCTATCAAGGCCCATTCTACTCGGTCTTTTGGACCTTCGTGGGCGGCCCGCCGCAGCGTGTCTGCTGAACAATTGTGCAAGGCGGCTACGTGGTCCTCTGTGAACACGTGCATCAGGTTCTATGCCTTTGATACATCCGCCTCCCAGGATGCTTCCTTTGAACGCCGGGTTCATGTGCCCGCTACAGTGCGTCCCTTCCCATGAGGAACTGCTTTAGGACATCCCTGATGTTGTTCCCTGTGGAATACCAGTGTACCCTGCCGCAGAAAAGGAGATTTATGGTAAGAACTTACCTTTTAAATCTTTCTGCGAGGTACACTGGTTTCCACAGGGCGCCCACCCTGATGCACTTAGCTTCTTTGGGTTTGTATGGCATTAGCTGCCAGTCGCTTCTCCTGTCGTGAGAATGTGGGTCTATGTGACTAACATCTACCGTCTTTCTTACCTGCTACTGCATTGGACTGGTTGACGGAACTGAGCTCCAGTGCCTGGAGGCGAGGCTATAGAGGAGGCGGTGCAGTGCATCCTGGGAACAGTCAAAGCCTGTTGGTGCCTTGGAAACCAGTGCACCTTGCAGAAAGAGATTTAACAATGGTAAGTCTTACCATAAATCTCCTTTTTGTTAAATTGCAGCAAGAAAAAAAAACATGCCGGTAGATTACTTGCTCTGTAATATGTGGCCTTTGTTATTGCACGTAAGTGGGCTCTTTAAGGTTGGCGCGTTCTGCAGACAGGAGTGCAAAACCCAGAGTCTCTCTGTGGATGAATATTCCTTAGATTGTTGGAAGCGCATTAGCTTGTGCCAGTGTAAATATTTGGCAGCTGCGCTGCAAGTTGGAAATCTAATTGCAGAGCTAAGCTGGTTTTGGCTGCAGAACGAATAGAAGGAAATGCCCTATGTCTGTTTTGGGATATAGGGCTCTTACACCAGCTGCTTTCAAAGAATTTTCATTTACATTGCATTATTGTATATTGTACTTTCAAAGATGTTGGTAAATGGGTCACACATTTGGATTATGATTGAACAGGTTTCTAAAGTATCAGAAGGTATCTCTGCTGTCTTGGTATACAATTGTGTATGTGTATAGCAAGGCTGGACAAATCTCTGGGGCCAGGCATCTGATTTGCTTAAAAATGTTGGTCCCTATCTATTACTTATCTCAAAAGTCTTCATGCCTGTACAATTGGCGGGAGTAGAAAAGTCTGAAGAGATCCCGTTGTACCCCCCTTTCCTAGGAGATTTATCTGAGACGGACATTATTGGAGCTTGCAAATAGCACAATCTCAACGTTCCCATACATTGGGGGTAATTCCAAGTTGATCACAGCAGGAAAGTTTTTAGCAGTTGGTCAAAACCATGTGCATTGCAGGGGAGGCAGATATAACATGTGCAGAGAGAGTTAGATTTGGGTGGGTTATTTTGTTTCTGTGCAGGGTAAATACTGGCTGCTTTATTTTTACACTGCAATTTAGATTGCAGATTGAACTCGCCACACCCAAATCTAACTTACATGTAAGCCTGAAGACGGTTTTTCAAATAAAACCGAAACGTTGCTTGACGGGGTGATGTCCTGTTTTCAATGAATGAAGTCCTGAGAGTGCCGCTTTACTCGTAACTATATATGTGTGTGTGTAATAAATAAATAAATAAATAAATAAATAAATATATATATATATATATATATATATATATATATATATATATATATATATATATTATTACACTGCTCAAAAAAATAAAGGGAACACTAAAATAACACATCCTAGATCTGAATTAATAAAATATTCTTATTAAATACTTTGTTCTTTACATAGTTGAATGTGCTGACAACAAAATCACACAAAAATGATCAATGGAAATCAAATTTATTAACCCATGGAGGTCTGGTTTTGGAGTCACCCTCAAAATTAAAGTGGAAAAACACACTACAGGCTGATCCAACTTTGATGTAATGTCCTTAAAACAAGTCAAAATGAGGCTCCGTAGTGTGTGTGTGGCCTCCACATGCCTGTATGACCTCCCTACAACCCACACAAGTGGCTCAGGTAGTGCAGCTCATCCAGGATGGCACATCAATGCGAGCTGTGGCAAGAAGGTTTGCTGTGTCTGTCAGCGTAGTGTCCAGAGCATGGAGGCGCTACCAGGAGACAGGCCAGTGCATCAGGAGACGTGGAAGAGGCCATAGGAAGGCAACAACCCAGCAGCAGGACCGCTACCTCCGCCTTTGTGCAAGGAGGAACAGGAGGAGCACTGCCAAAGCCCTGCAAAGTGACCTCCAGCAAGCCACAAATGTGCATGTGTCTACTAAAACGATCAGAAACAGACTCCATGAGGGTGGTATGAGGGCCCGACGTCCACAGGTGGGAGTTGTGCTTACAGCCCAACACCGTGCAGGACATTTGGCATTTGACAGAGAACACCAAGATTGGCAAAATCGCCACTAATGTCCTGTGCTCTTCACAGATGAAAGCAGGTTCTCACTGAGCACATGTGACAGACGTGACAGAGTCTGGAGACGCCAAGGAGAATGTTCTACTGCCTGCAACATCCTCCAGCATGACCGGTTTGGCAGTGGGTCAGTAATGGTGTGGGGTGGCATTTCTTTGGGGTGCCGCACAGCCCTCCATGTGCTCGCCAGAGGTAGCCTGACTGCCATTAGGTACCGAGATGAGATCCTCTGACCCCTTGTGAGACCATATGCTGGTGCGGTTGGCCCTGGGTTCCTCCTAATGCAAGACAATGCTAGACCTCATGTGGCTGGAGTGTGTCAGCAGTTCCTACAAGACGAAGGCATTGATGCTATGGACTGGCCCGCCCGTTCCCCAGACCTGAATCCAATTGAGCACATCTGGGACATCATGTCTCGCTCCATCCACCAACGCCACGTTGCATCACAGACTGTCCAGGAGTTGGCGGATGCTTTAGTCCAGGTCTGGGAGGAGATACCTCAGGAGACCATCCGCCACCTCATCAGGAGCATGCACTGTAGGGAGGTCACACAGGCACGTGGAGGCCACACACACTGCTGAGCCTCATTTTGACTTGTTTTAAGGACATTACATCAAAATTGGAACAGCCTGTAGTGTGTTTTTCCACTCTAATTTTGAGGGTGACTCCAAATCCAGACCTCCATGGGTTAACAAATTTGATTTCCATTGATAATTTTTGTGTGATTTTGTTGTCAGCACATTCAACTATGTAAAGAACAAAGTATTTAATAAGAATATTATTTCATTCAGATCTAGGATGTTATTTTAGTGTTCCCTTTATTTTTCTCTAACGTCCTAAGTGGATGCTGGGGACTCCGTCAGGACCATGGGGAATAGCGGCTCCGCAGGAGACAGGGCACAAAAATAAAGCTTTAGGATTAGGTGGTGTGTACTGGCTCCTCCCCCTATGACCCTCCTCCAAGCCTCAGTTAGGTTTTTGTGCCCGTCCGAGCAGGGTGCAATCTAGGTGGCTCTCTTAAAGAGCTGCTTAGAAATGGTTTTTTAGGTTTTTTATTTTCAGTGAGTCCTGCTGGCAACAGGCTCACTGCATCGAGGGACTTAGGGGAGAGAATTTCAACTCACCTGCGTGCAGGATGGATTGGATTCTTAGGCTACTGGACACCATTAGCTCCAGAGGGAGTCGGAACACAGGTCTCACCCTGGGGTTCGTCCCGGAGCCGCGCCGCCGACCCCCCTTACAGATGCTGAAGATTGAAGGTCCGGAAACAGGCGGCAGAAGGCTCTTCAGTCTTCATGAAGGTAGCGCACAGCACTGCAGCTGTGCGCCATTGTTGTCACACACTTCACACCAAGCGGTCACGGAGGGTGCAGGGCGCTGCTGGGGGCGCCCTGGGCAGCAATATTTTAATACCTTAAGGCAAAAGAATACATCACATATAGCCATTAAGGCTATATGTATGTATTTAACCCATGCCAGTTATCTAAATCTACGGGAGGAAAGCCCGCCGAAATAGGGGGCGGGGCTTATTCTCCTCAGCACACAGCGCCATTTTCCTGCTCAGCTCCGCTGTGAGGAAGGCTCCCAGGACTCTCCCCTGCACTGCACTACAGAAACAGGGTAAAACAGAGAGGGGGGGGCATTTTTTGGCGATATATTGGATATATTTAAGCTGCTATAAGGAACAACACTTATATAAGGTTGTTCCCATATATATTATAGCGCTTGGGTGTGTGCTGGCAAACTCTCCCTCTGTCTCCCCAAAGGGCTAGTGGGGTCCTGTCTTCGATAAGAGCATTCCCTGTGTGTCTGCTGTGTGTCGGTACGTGTGTGTCGACATGTATGAGGACGATGTTGGCGTGGAGGCAGAGCAATTGCCGATAATGGTGATGTCACCCCCCAGGGAGTCGACACCGGAATGGATGGCTTTGTTTATGGAATTACGTGATAATGTCAGCACATTACAAAAATCAGTTGACGACATGAGACGGCCGGCAAACCAGTTAGTACCTGCCCAGGCGTCTCAGACACCGTCAGGGGCTGTAAAGCGCCCTTTACCTCAGTCGGTCGACACAGACCCAGACACAGACACTGAATCTAGTGTCGACGGTGATGAAACAAACGTATTTTCAAGTAGGGCCACACGTTATATGATCACGGCAATGAAGGAGGCTTTGCATATCTCTGATACTGCAAGTACCACAAAAAGGGGTATTATGTGGGGGGTGAAAAGTACCTGTAGTTTTTCCTGAATCAGAGGAATTAAATGATGTATGTGATGAAGCGTGGGTTAACCCAGATAGAAAAATGCTAATTTCAAAAAAGTTATTAGCATTATACCCTTTCCCGCCAGAGGTTAGGGCGCGCTGGGAAACACCCCCTAGGGTGGATAAGGCGCTCACACGCTTATCAAAACAAGTGGCGTTACCGTCTCCTGATACGGCCGCCCTCAAGGATCCAGCGGATAGGAGACTGGAAACTACCCTAAAAAGTATATACACACATACTGGTGTTATACTGCGACCGGCCATCGCCTCAGCCTGGATGTGCAGTGCTGGGGTCGTCTGGTTGGATTCCCTGACTGAAAATATTGATACCCTGGATAGGGACAATATTTTATTGACTATAGAGCAATTAAAGGATGCTTTCTTTTATATGCGAGATGCGCAGAGAGATATTTGCACTCTGGCATCGAGAGTAAATGCGATGTCCATATCTGCCAGAAGGAGTTTATGGACGCGACAGTGGTCAGGTGATGCGGATTCCAAACGACATATGGAAGTATTGCCGTATAAAGGGGAGGAATTATTTGGCGTCGGTCTATCGGATCTGGTGGCCACGGCAACTGCCGGAAAATCCACTTTTTTACCTCAGACCCCCTCCCAACAGAAAAAGACACCGTCTTTTCAGCCGCAGTCCTTTCGTTCCTATAAGAACAAGCGGACAAAAGGACAGTCATATCTGCCTCGGGGCAGATGAAGGGGTAAGAGAGGGCAGCAAGCAGCCCCTGCCCAGGAACAGAAGCCCTCCCAGGGTTCTGCAAAGCCCTCAGCATGACGCTGGGGCCTTACAAGCGGACTCAGGAACGGTGGGGGGTCGACTCAAGAATTTCAGCGCACAGTGGGCTTGCTCACAGGTGGACCCCTGGATTCTGCAGGTAGTATCTCAGGGTTACAGGTTGGAATTCGAGAAGTCTCCCCCTCGCCGGTTCCTAAAGTCTGCTTTGCCAACGTCTCCCTCAGACAGGGCGACGGTATTGGAAGCCATTCACAAGCTGTTTTCTCAGCAGGTGATAGTCAAGGTACCCCTCCTACAACAGGGAAAGGGGTATTACTCCACGCTATTTGTGGTACCGAAGCCGGACGGCTCGGTAAGACCTATTCTAAATCTGAAATCTTTGAACCTGTACATACAAAAATTCAAGTTCAAGATGAAGTCACTCAGAGCAGTGATAGCGAATCTGGAAGAAGGGGACTTTATGGTGTCCCTGGACATAAAGGATGCTTACCTGCATGTCCCAATTTGCCCTTCACATCAAGGGTACCTCAGGTTCGTGGTGCAAAACTGTCATTATCAGTTTCAGACGCTGCCGTTTGGATTGTCCACGGCACCTCGGGTCTTTACCAAGGTAATGGCCGAAATGATGATTCTTCTGCGAAGAAGAGGCGTATTAATTATCCCTTACTTGGACGATCTCCTGATAAGGGCAAGGTCCAGAGAACAGCTGGAGGACGGAGTAGCACTAACCCAAGTAGTGCTGCAACAACACGGGTGGATTCTGAATTTTCCAAAATCTCAGTTGACCCCGACAACACGTCTGCTGTTCCTGGGAATGATTCTGGACACGGTTCAGAAAAAGGTGTTTCTTCCGGAGGAGAAAGCCAGGGAGTTAAACGAACTTGTCAGGAACCTCCTAAAACCAGGGACAGTGTCTGTGCATCAATGCACAAGAGTCCTGGGAAAGATGGTGGCTTCTTACGAAGCGATTCCATTCGGCAGATTCCACGCACGAACTTTTCAGTGGGATCTGCTGGACAAATGGTCCGGATCGCATCTGCAGATGCATCAGCGGATAACCTTATCGCCACGGACAAGGGTGTCTCTTCTGTGGTGGTTGCAGAGTGCTCATCTGTTAGAGGGCCGCAGATTCGGCATACAGGACTGGGTCCTGGTGACCACGGATGCCAGTCTGAGAGGCTGGGGAGCGGTCACACAAGGAAGAAACTTCCAGGGAGTATGGTCAAGCCTGGAGATGTCTCTTCACATAAATATACTGGAGCTAAGAGCGATTTACAATGCTCTAAGCCTGGCAAAACCCCTGCTTCAGGGTCAGCCGGTGTTGATCCAGTCGGACAACATCACGGCAGTCGCCCACGTAAACAGACAGGGCGGCACAAGAAGCAGGACAGCAATGGCAGAAGCTGCAAGGATTCTTCGCTGGGCGGAAGATCATGTGATAGCACTGTCAGCAGTATTCATTCCGGGAGTGGACAACTGGGAAGCAGACTTCCTCAGCAGACACGATCTACACCCGGGAGAGTGGGGACTTCATCCAGAAGTCTTCCACATGATTGTGAACCGTTGGGAAAAACCAATGGTGGATATGATGGCGTCCCGCCTCAACAAAAAACTGGACAGGTATTGCGCCAGGTCAAGAGATCCTCAGGCAATAGCTGTGGACGCTCTGGTAACACCGTGGGTGTTCCAGTCAGTGTATGTGTTCCCTCCTCTGCCTCTCATACCAAAAGTACTGAGAATTATACGGCAAAAGGGAGTAAGAACGATACTAGTGGCTCCGGATTGGCCAAGAAGAACTTGGTACCCGGAACTTCAAGAGATGCTCACGGAGGATCCGTGGCCTCTACCTCTAAGACGGGACCTGCTTCAGCAGGGACCGTGTCTATTCCAAGACTTACCGCGGCTGCGTTTGACGGCATGGCGGTTGAACGCCGAATTCTAAAGGAAAAAGGCATCCCGGAAGAGGTCATTCCTACACTGGTAAAAGCCAGGAAGGAGGTGACTGCACAACATTATCACCGCATTTGGAGAAAATATGTTGCGTGGTGTGAGGCCAGGAAGGCCCCCACGGAGGAATTTCAACTTGGTCGATTCCTACATTTCCTGCAAACAGGATTGTCTATGGGCCTCAAATTGGGGTCCATTAAGGTTCAAATTTCGGCCCTGTCGATTTTCTTCCAGAAAGAATTGGCTTCAGTTCCTGAAGTCCAGACTTTTGTAAAAGGAGTACTACATATACAGCCCCCGGTTGTGCCCCCAGTGGCACCGTGGGATCTTAATGTAGTCTTGGATTTTCTCAAATCCCATTGGTTTGAGCCGCTCAAATCGGTGGAGCTGAAGTATCTTACATGGAAAGTAACCATGCTACTGGCCCTGGCTTCAGCCAGGAGAGTATCAGAATTGGTGGCTTTATCATATAAGAGCCCATATCTGATTTTCCATACGGACAGGGCAGAACTGCGGACGCGTCCTCATTTTCTGCCAAAGTGGTGTCAGCGTTTCACCTGAACCAGCCTATTGTGGTGCCTGCGGCTACTAACGAGTTGGAGGATTCCAAGTTGTTGGACGTGGTCCGGGCATTGAAAATATATATTTCAAGAACGGCGGGAGTCAAAGTCTGACTCACTGCTTATTATTGTATGCACCCAACAAGATGGGTGCTCCTGCTTCTAAGCAGACGATTGCTCGTTGGATTTGTAGCACAATTCAACTTGCACATTCTGTGGCAGGCTTGCCACAACCTAAATCTGTCAAGGCCCATTCCACAAGGAAAGTGGGCTCATCCTGGGCGGCTGCCCGGGGAGTCTCTGCATTACAACTCTGCCGAGCTGCTACTTGGTCAGGGGCAAACACGTTTGCAAAATTCTACAAATTTGATACCCTGGCTGAGGAGGACCTTGAGTTCACTCATTCGGTGCTGCAGAGTCATCCGCACTCTCCCGCCCGTTTGGGAGCTTTGGTATAATCCCCATGGTCCTGACGGAGTCCCCAGCATCCACTTAGGACGTTAGAGAAAATAAGAATTTACTTACCGATAATTCTATTTCTCGTAGTCCGTAGTGGATGCTGGGCGCCCATCCCAAGTGCGGATTGTCTGCAATACTTGTACATAGTTATTGTTACAAAAAAATCGGGTTGTTATTTGTTGTGAGCCGTCTGTTCAGAGGCTCCTACGTTTGTCATACTGTTAACTGGGTTCAGATCACAAGTTATACGGTGTGATTGGTGTGGCTGGTATGAGTCTTACCCGGGGTTCAATATCCTTCCTTATTGTGTACGCTCGTCCGGGCACAGTATCCTAACTGAGGCTTGGAGGAGGGTCATAGGGGGAGGAGCCAATACACACCACCTAATCCTAAAGCTTTATTTTTGTGCCCTGTCTCCTGCGGAGCCGCTATTCCCCATGGTCCTGACGGAGTCCCCAGCATCCACTACGGACTACGAGAAATAGAATTATCGGTAAGTAAATTCTTATTTTTTTGATTTGTGTGTGTGTGTATGTATGTATGTGTATATATATATATATATATATATATATATATATATATATATATATATATATATATATATATATTATTTATTTATCACAGGTTGAGTATCCCTTATCCAAAATGCTTGGGACCAGAGGTATTTTGGATAACGGATTTTTCCGTATTTTGGAATAATTGCATACCATAATGAGATATCATGGTGATGGGACCTAAATCTAAGCACAGAATGCATTTATTTTTCATATACACCTTATACACACAGCCTGAAGGTAATTTTTGCCAATAATTTTTATAACTTTGTGCATTAAACAAAGTGTGTGTACATACACACAATTCATTTATGTTTCATATACACATTGTATACACAGGCTGAAGGTCATTTAATACTGTGGGGTAGATGTATTAACCTGTAGAAGGCATAAGGAAGTGATAAACCAGTGATAAAGCAGTGTTAAGTGTAAGGTGATAATGTACCAGCCAATCAGCTCCTAACTGTTAATTTACATATGGGAGCTGATTGGCTGGTATGTTTATCACCTTGCACATATCCCTGGTTTATCACTTCCTTATGCCTTCTCCAGGTTAATACATCTGCCCCAATATTATTAATAACTTTGTGTATTAAACAAAGTTTGTGTAAACTGAGCCATCAAAAAACAAAGATTTCACTATCTCACTCAAAAAAGTCCGTATTTCGGAATATATGGATATGGGATACTCAACCTATATATGTGTATGTATGTGTGTGTGTGTGTGTGTGTGTGTGTGTGTGTGTGTATATATATATATATATATATATATATATATATATATATATATATATATATATATATATATGTATAAAATATAGGGGGTTTCCGTGGGCAGACTTGGTAGTATATATAGGGGAGTGTTATTGAACTTATTGGGTATCTTCCTTCAGTCTCCTTGGAGTTATTAGTATGTTATTTTGCATGATTACTACTCCCTGCTGTCGACGAATACTAGGTATTCTGTCGACCATAATGTTTCCTGGCAGGTCCACAACTGGGGCATCAGTACATTCTCATACACAGTCAGAACACAACTGGGGACCCGTTGGTTCCGGGTAATCCGCTTTATATGTGTAGATATAGATAGATATATAGAGATATATAGATATATTTGGGATATGTGTGTAGTTGTGTATTACATTATGTGTATTCATATTACATTGTTAATGGATGCTGCAATAATAGTATTCCTTCTCATGTGCTGGTCGCTCTGTTGGTGAAGCTCTAGGTTGGCTGTGACGAGTTGGTGTCAGAAAGAAGCCCGAATGGTTTATTCTTTTCCGCTGCGGATAGAATACTGTGAAAATCAACTCCTGGTTGGCACGGGGTCCTGTTGCAAAGGATCGTACACAGGAAGCGAAGTGATCTTTTATTCTTTACTCTGGAGTTATGTACATTGCCTGCACATGGGGGGAATGTGGTATTCGGAAAGGCATCCGATAGATTTACCCTATTGATAGAGGGGATGTGTCTTATGTTGATCCTTTTCTATAACATGGAGACAGGTTGCAGTGCGTCAGCAGTAGAAATGCTGAGGCTGGATCCGAGAGGTACTGGAGTATTTCACTGGGACGGTGTATACCGCTGTGGGGGTGGCCTCGGTTCGGTCAGTCTTGGCAGATACCGCGGGTAAGTCAGCTACGTGAGTTGGTTTACCTCACAACGGTTGGTGACGCGTTCGGTTGTGGGATGCGGTCAGTTTAACCGGTTTGATACCTTTCTTTTTTCCTCTTCGGGGCAAATTGTGGAGGGTGACAAGGTAAGAGTTCTGCAGCCTTGTTAGGTTCGCAGGAGCGGATGTTATTGTCTGTTGTCTAACACATCCACCGCATGTCGGTGGTCTATCTGACTGGAGGCCACTCCGGTGGGAACTCGTCTACTACTCTTCAGTCAGTCCGAGACTGGACTTGGACCTGGGAGTTACTCATAGAAGACATGCTGGAGTTTACAGATGATTTCCCTCACTGCCTTTTTTTTTTTTTTGAATAGGTCTTGGCGATTCCCCTTTGGAAGGGGAGGTAGTACGCGACGCCATACCAAAGTTGCGTCAGGTTCAGGACATTGTCCTGCTATCCAAAAAAAAAAATACAAATGTAGAATATAAAGTTTCTACTTTATGAAGGTGCTTCAGCACGTAAAGGTAGAAAAGGGGTTAAATGCGTTTTCCTCACATTTAGCTTACCTAGTTTGATATCCAGGTTGTCTTTGCCATTTCATAGGAGTGATGGCAGTATGCTGGGGTTCTTTCAATAGTAAGAACCATTGTTATTATGTACTGTGATATTCTCCTGATTACGGCGAGGTCAGGTCACAAGTGGTGCAAATCGTCGTTTTCTCTATGACTGTGCTTCAACACAGGGGAAGCCTGTTATTCCCAACGACGCAGACGTCGGAGGTGGGTATCAGAGTAGATACAGAACGGTTGAAGTTCTGTGTGTTCCTGTGGAAGGAGTTCTGAGGATCCGGAGTCGGATCAGATTTGCAGTGACAATCCATCAATATGTTCTGTTGATGAAGAAGATGGGTCTGGCCTAAGAGGCCTTTTTGGGGAGCTGGTCAAATGCCAGAGTGGTTTTCACGGGTCCAGTTGGAAATGTGGCCCGGGTCTCACCTGCACATGCGCTGGAATATAATCCTAATGGCCAGGATATCTCTCCTGTGCAGTCTGCTCTGTTCTCACCTCCTAGAAGGACGTAGGTTCGGAATCCAGGATGAGATCCTGGTGTCCATGCATGCAGATTTCTGAGACTGGGGAGCAGTCCTTGCAAGGGAAGTATTTCTAGAGGAATCAAGCTGCGGAGCTTGTCTGCGATAAGCTTTCTTGATTTAAGAGCTATTTTCAATGTGCATATGCTTCGTTTCTGCCCATGTTAATTCTGTAGGACGATTTGACTGCAGTGGTGTAAGTAAGCCGCTAGGGCGGAACAAGGAGCAAAGCGGCAATGGCAGAAGCTGAAAAAGGGTTTTCTGCTGGGTGGAAAGACTTTGTAAACTCTATATTAGCAGTCTTCGTTCCGGGTGAGAACGACTGAGAAATAGATTCCTCTGCAGACGCGATCTCCATGTGGGAGAAATACAGTCGTCATCGAGAATTTCTCACTGAAGTGATAAGTCTCTGAGGAGTGCTTCATGTGGACATGTTGGCGTCTCGCCTCAACCAGAGATCTCAGGGATATTGTTCCGGGTCAGGGGAATCTCAAGCTATAGCAGTGGACGTCCTTGGGACTCCTTGGGTGTTTTCAGTTGGTCTATGTGTCCCCTCCGTTTTTCACTAATCGAAGGTGATAAACGTAAGAAGAACAAAGGTTCAGGAGATCCTCATTGTTCCGGTCCAACCAAGGAGGGCTTGGTATCCAGTTCTTCAAGATTTACTCATAGAAGAGCCATGGCCTCTTCCTCTACGTTTTCTTACGTTTTCTCGTTGTTGCTTAATTTGATTTGAATCTTTCTGCCCTCCTAATCCCGCCATTCCACTTCTGAAAAGCATTTTTTAATCCTTTCTTGAATTAAAGGAGATAATGACTCCATATAATTTCCCCATACCTCACAAACCTTAATTATGTTTTTCCCTTTTTTAATGGTGGCCTCTATCCAGTCCATACGGAAAATATTATAGATTTTTTTCTTAGTTGCAGCAGAAATTGCCAGTAGCATTTTCCTAGTTTCACAGGTATATTTGCTTTTCCAGGGGTAAAATCCCCAGGATTGTCCATTCTGCACTTACTTGAAAGTTTGTTATCCCATTCTGGTGTACAAACTCTCCACTCGCTTCTAGAATTGATTTATACTTGGACAACTCCAAAGGCAATGGAATAGGTCTGCCAGTTCTCCGCATTTCATAAATTTGTGTGAAGGGGATAAGCCCATTTCCCATCTCCTATATGTGGATAGATATGCTTTGTGGAACACTTTCATAAACCTTTCCCCATATGTTGGTGGCAGAAGCATTTTTAACGATTTGTCCAAGGCACTCAATAGTATGCTTATGGTCAGTTGGGGGAATCTATCTAGCCACCCTACCAAGCCTTTTTTGTTGGTATTATAATCTTATACCCCCTACAAGCTAGGTGATGCGCAGCCGAACTGCCCGATGGCGGATATGGGCGGCACGGGCAGGGAAAGGGGGGGGGGTCCATAGCACTGCACGCTAATATGGACGAGATTGTCCATATTGGTCTGCATGCATATGTGAACCCGGCACCAACGATGAACGAGCGTGGGGCCGCGCATCGTTCATAGTTGGTGCCTCCACACTGAACGATATGAATTTCTCGTTCATTAATGTGTAGGGCCCTTAACTGTGTTCTTATCAAATTGTAGTGTTGCAATATAACCCTCTGTTTTGGATGTTCCCTATAATTAGCTTGTCTGGATCGTTCTCCCACCCACTGTCTCCAAGATTCTTTATCACGCTTACAGCATTATGTTGGGCCTGGCAAAGTGTACATTTCTTATGATTTAATGTTTGTAAATTGAGTTCCTCTGTCTGCTTCATCTGCCATAGGGAGTATCGTTTAGTTTATATTCATATGCTTTTTATGTTGCCCAGTGTTTAATAATTACGTCTTTTATCCATAACTTCACAAAGTGTCTGGAACCATGAACTTATTGGAGATGCTTCTGTGGGCATCCAATTACTTGAATTTGTATCCTATCTACTCAATGTAAAGAAATGATGCACTGGTTTGGAATGGCAACTTTCTCACACTGTCCCTAATCTCCGGGAACAGTCCACTGATATTAAATGTTGTCCCTGGAATTAACATATATTCATAATTTATATACATAATTAAGCATCTGCAATTTACAGTTTCTAGTGTTTTGCATAATATACAGTTTTCACCCTCTGCTCAGGGATTTAAAGGGAAATTATTCAGTTAGAAGTGTTTTTAAATAGATAAAATCACATTGTAACTGAGAATTGTACTGCAGGTTTATGTGGGCACGACTGCATCATCTGTTTACATCTAATGGGCCCTACACACTGGGTGAGAATACTGAAAGATATGAAAGATCTCGTTCATTAATGAACGAGATACCGTTCATATCTTTCAGTGTGGAGGCACCAGCGATGAGTGATGCGCGGCCCCTCACTCGTTCATCGCTGGTGCCCCGTCGCTTGTGCATGCAAGAAACGTCACATTTTATAATCCACCTTTTTATTTTGTGTGAGTTTCCCATTCAATCAAAGTACCCTGTATTTGTTCTTTAACAGGCTTGCTAATAATCATTCAGATTTGCAGCGGTTTAATAAACAAAAAGTCCTGTGTTGGCAACCTTTCAAAAAACCCGACAAAAATTTCGGTTGAGCGCTGAACTGATACAGATGTTTGCATAGTAATTTGTTAATGTGTAAGAATTGAGGTAAATTTGATTTTGGTGGGGGGGAGGGTGTGGGGTGGCTGTGTAATTTTTTTATTTAGTTAAATGCTTCCTCTACAGGTGAAACAGTACACACAACGCTTCAGAGTCAGGCAGCGTACAGTGTTGCGTGGTTACCTCCACGGAGTCCCTTGCCTTCTGAAGAACATTGTTTGTTATACCCCTTTCACACCGCACAAATAACCTGGCGTTGGGTCGCTGTGCGGTGGGAGAGGGATCACTGGCGAATTCCCGGGTCGACTGACTAGGTAATTCAACCCGGTAATAATGAAGGGTTATTACCAGGTCAGTTGCAGTGTGAACTGGTTGCCGGGTCGATGCGACCCGAGACCTGTTTACAGGATAGGAAGAGGCGGCTTGGAGATGATCTCATCTCACTGTGCCGCCTCCGCACCCACCACAGGTCTGGCAGCCAGTGTGCAAGGGCTGTTTCACACTAGCCGGTTTTCACCGGTGGCAAAAAGCTGATTGGCTTTTTGCCTTGCAGTGTTTTCAGTGATATATGAAAACGCACTGCTCCGTTCACACAGCACAGCCCCGGCCCGGCTGTAGGGTTGCAGCCGGAAATATCCACTGAAAAGTTCGGCTGCTGGGCCGGGGCCGTCCCGTCTTTGTAGGCAGAGAACCGTGTGTGAGAATGGGAGCTTTAATACACAACGTTTTTTTTGTGGTTTTTTTTAGCCGCCGCCGCTACCGTGCATGTGTGAAAGACCCTGCCGGATGGCAAAAAGCCGGACAAAGTTTGTCCGGCTTTTTGCCATCCGGTGAAAACCGGGTAGTGTGAAACAGCCCTCAGAGTCCATTACCAGGTCGCACCCGGGAAGGACCCGTTTTCAATTCCCACGTTCAACCCGGCATTGCAATGTGAAAGGGGTATTAGTACGTGTAATGCTACAGTTCGAGGAATTTGAACTATATTTTCATACTCTTGGCGGAGTAAGTAGTGCAAAAAACAAAACAATAAATGCAAAAAACAAAACAATTTAAAAAAACAAAAAAAAAACATCTTTGTGGCTTGTTGCAAAAGATAATTATGTAGAAATGTATCCTGAAAGTGGCAGAACTTTTAATTTGTAAGCTAATCTCTTTTTAACTATAGATTTGATACTAGACTTAATGGAAAACTAGTTGTCATTTTGCTTTTGAAAGACGTAGTGTAGCCCCCATATTTATGTACGTATGCGTTTTTAAGTTTGGTTTGCAATCATCAGACATATATAAGGAAGCACCAAGTGACTGTGCTTTTTGACATGCAACTGTTTTGCATAGAATGGCAACAGTTTTAAGATTGTTACGGTATTTGACTGTTTGCCAACTCCTGTTGTAAGGAAGAGCGGTTGTTGCAAAGGACTATGTTCAGTTGATATCGGTCAGCTGAAATCTCCAGCTCACAAGTAACAAATGTAAGCTTGCATCACCATATAATTGCTAAATGAGACTTTGATGCTTCAAGCCTGGTGGAAGGGGGCTGCCTTGTTTTTGCAATAACAGGCAAAGCTTTCAAGTTTGCCAACTGTATAAGGGATTTAGTGGAAGGGATGCATGAGTGTTTGACTTCTAAACTGTCCATCCACAAAAACGCCTGCATTTAGCTCCCAGGAATTCGGCGAGGGTAAGGAGAATGAGAAGGTGAGTAAAATCTAGCTAGTAAGTGATAATGTATACAGCATAAATGTAATACTGTGAATTGTCTTATCTGTTTGAGGTGGAATGAAATTTCAGTTTTGTGGTGGGAGATGTTTTTTGCGTTTTAATTTATTGGGATCTGTGTGGCATAAGAGCAAGGAGGCCTGGCTGTTGAAATGATGTGGGCTCATTGTCGGGTGAGTGATGTAAGTTAATGTGCTTATTTGTATTTTTAGAAGTATGGATGATCAGGGTAATATGGACCGTGAAGTAGCTCAGTTGTCACATTTCTGGTTTAGTCTATAGACTGCCGGTGGTCATAATACCGACACATGCGTCCCGACTGCTTGAAATCCTGCTGGGTGCAGGAGGGAGGTACTGCTAATTCTAGCCCTCCCCAGCATACTTGCGCTCGGGATTCCTGCAGTTGGGATGCTGGCGTCTGCATTCTGACAGGTGTCGGGATTCCTGCAGTCGGGATGCTGGCGTCTGCATTCTGACAGGTGTCGGGATTCCTGCAGTTGGGTTGCTGGCGTCTGCATTCTGACAGGTGTCTGGATTCCTGCAGTTGGGATGCTGGCGTTGGGATGCTGGTGTCTGCATTCTGGCAGGTGTCGGGATGCTGGCGTCTGCATTCTGACAGGTGTCGGGATTACTGCAGTTGGGTTGCTGGCGTCTGCATTCTAACAGGTGTCGGGATTCCTGCAGTTGGGTTGCTGGCGTCTGCATTCTGACAGGTGTTGGGATTCCTGCAGTCGGGATGCTGGCGTCTGCATTCTGACAGGTGTCTGGATTCCTGCAGTTGGGATGCTGGTGTCGGGATTCCTGCAGTTGGGTTGCTGGCGTCGGGATTCCTGCAGTTGGGATGCTGGCGTCTGGATTCCTGCAGTCGGAATGCTGGCATCAGCATTCTGACAGGTGTCGGGATTCCTGCAGTTGGGATGCTGGCGTCTGCATTCTGGCAGGTGTCTGGATGCTGGCGTCTGCATTCTGACAGGTGTCGGGATTACTGCAGTTGGGTTGCTGGCGTCTGCATTCTGACAGGTGTCGGGATTCCTGCAGTTGGGATGCTGGCGTCTGCATTCAGACAGGTGTCTGGATTCCTGCAGTCGGGATGCTGGCGTCTGCATTCTGACAGGTGTCTGGATTCCTGCAGTTGGGATGCTGGCGTCTGGATTCCTGCAGTCGGGAAGCTGGCATCTGCATTCTGACAGGTGTCGGGATTCCTGCAGTTGGGATGCTGGCGTCTGCATTCTGGCAGGTGTCGGGATGCTGGCGTCTGCATTCTGACAGGTGTCTGGATTACTGCAGTTGGGTTGCTGGCGTCTGCATTCTGGCAGGTGTCGGGATTACTGCAGTTGGGATGCTGGCGTCTGCATTCTGGCAGGTGTCGGGATTCCTGCAGTTGGGATGCTGGTGTCGGGATTCCTGCAGTTGGGTTGCTGGCGTCTGCATTCTGACAGGTGTCGGGATTACTGCAGTTGGGTTGCTGGCGTCTGCATTCTGACAGGTGTCGGGATTCCTGCAGTTGGGTTGCTGGCGTCTGCATTCTGACAGGTGTTGGGATTCCTGCAGTTGGGATGCTTGCATCTGCATTCTGACAGGTGTCGGGATTGCGGCACTGGCATTTTGACTGCCAGGATCCCAGACGCCGTTATCTCATCCACATCCCGTTTAGTCTATGTGATCAGGAATTTGTCTTTGGGCACAGGGTTTGGAACACTGGGCTATTGATGAAGCAGAGGCACATGCTTAAATTGTGCAGCTACAGGAGTGAACTCTGGTACTAATGCAAGGCGAAAGTGACCAGACTGGAACCAGTAATACTTTGGCGTAGACCTGCAACCGGTTATGTATCAGCCCAGGCTAGAACTGGGAATGCTTAAGCACCGGTCTGGAACCTGTGGTAGTCAGTCTGAACATATTGGGGGAGGGGGCCTGACTGCACATCCCAGCTACATATGATAGGATGTGCTACCCTGCTAGGATTCAGTACTACAGCATAAGAACAGGAGCAGGTGAACCATACAACCATTAGAATTATTATACATTTCATTATACACATCCGAGGTTCTTGGCATACTTTGGCCAATATATTGGCTCATATATTGGCCGATTGTATGCCAAGAACCTCCGATATGTATAATGAAATGTATTATAATTCTAATGGTTGTATGGTGCACTTGCCCTCCAGTTCTTATGCTATAGTCAGAATCTGGGCTGGAACAGAGAGGTGACTGGACTGGGACCGGTATTGGAGCCGGACTGGAACCAAGAGGTGACCGGACTGGGACCGGTATTGGAGTTGGGTGGGAACCAGGTATTGCTGGGATCTGTAGTGCTATAGAACAGGTAGAGCTGGGCTGGGACTAGGAAATCTAGTGACTTCAGGATACTTTGAGACAGAGGGCCTAATTCAGTGAGGATCGGGCAGCATTACTTACAGCCCCATATGTATCTTATACCAGTGTTCTGCATTTTGTACCATGAGGCTGTACTTCGCATACAGTGGGGCAAAAAAGTATTTGGACAGCCACCGGTCGTGCAAGTTGACCCACTTAAACAGATAAAAAGATGAGAGGTCTGTAATTTCCATCATAGGTACACTTCTGAAAAAAAAGGAAATCACATTGTATGATTTTTAAACAATTTATTTGTATATTCTTGCAGAAAATAAATATTTGGACAATCAAAAAGTTTACCTCAATACTTTGTAATATAACCTCGGTTGGCAATTACAGAGGTCAAACGTTTTCTGTAGTTCTTGACCAGGTTTGCACACACTGCAGCAGGTATTTTGGCCCACTGTTCCATGCAGATCTTCTCTAGATCTGTCATGTTTTGGGGCTGTCGCCGGGCAAGACGGACTTTCAACTCCCTCCACAGTTTTTCTGTTGGCTTGAGGTCTGGATACTGGCTAGGCCATTCCAGGACCTTGAAATGCTTCTTAAGGAGCCACTCCTTAGTTACCCGGGCGGTGTGTTCAGTGTCATTGTCGTGCTGGAAGACCCAGCCACGTTCCAGCTTCAATGCTCTTACTGAGGGAAGGAGATATTTGCCCAAAATCTCACGATACATGGCCCCATTCATCCTCTCCTTAATATGGATCAGTCGTCCTGTCCCCTTTGCAGAAAAGCAGCCCCAGAGCATGATGTTTCCACCCCATGCTTCACAGCGGGTATAGTGTTCTTGAGATGCCATTCATCATTCTTCTCCCTCCAAACACGGCGAGTGGCGTTTATACCAAAAAGTTCGATTTTGCTCTCATATGACCACATTACATTCTCCCAATCCTCCTCTGGATCATCCAGATGGTCACTGGCAAACTTTAGACGGGCCTGGACATGTGCTGGCTTAAGCAGGGGGACATTTCGTGCGCTGCAGGATTTCAATCCATGACGACGTAGTGTGTTACTAATGGTAACCTTTGTGACTGTGGTCCCAGCTCTCTTGAGGTCATTGACCAGGTCCCCCCGTGTACTTCTGGGCTGATTTCTCACCGTTCTCAAGATCAATGGTACCCACAAGGTGAGATCTTTAATGGAGCCCCAGGTCGAGGGAGATTGTCAGTGATCTTGTATTTCTTCCATTTTTTTAATAACTGCGCCAGCAGTTGATCTCTTCTCACCAAGCTGCTTGCCTATTGTCGAGTAGCTCATCCCAGCCTTGTGCAGCTCTACAATTTTGTCCCTGGTGTCCTTAGACAGCTCTCTGGTCTTGGCCATGGTGGAGAGGTAGCAGTCTGACTGTTTCAGGGTGTGGACAGGTGTCTTTTATACAGATAACCAGTTCAAACAAGTGCCATTAATACAGGTAACGAGTGGAGGATAGAAGAGCTTCTTAAAGAAGAAGTAACAGGTCTGTGAGAGCCAGAAATCTTGCTGCTTGGTAGGTGTCCAAATATTTATTTTCCACAAGAATATACATGTAAATTGTTTAAAAATCATATAATGTGGTTTCCTGTTGTTGTTTTTTTTTTTTTTTTTTTTTCCAGATTCTGGGGTATATGCAATTGCGGTCGAATTCCCGAAAATGTCGAAAAACGGGACATTTTCGGCCCCCCAAAAAAATCGACAATGCAATACAGTACTTTTCTTTTAAAAAAACGGCCATTCCAAATTCGACTTTTTGAAATTCGACAATTGTCAAATTCGACATTTCTGCAATGGTACAAATGCGGCATTTCGACAAAAGTATATTCAATTGAAGATTGTAAATTCGACAACAGTGCTTTTAGACAGTAAATTCGTCATTTTCAATCCGCCACACTTTGCTGGCAGAATCTAATAAAAAAAATTTAAAACATGTTTTTTTTAGTGTTTTTTTTTTTTTATTGGTAATAGCATATCTATTTATATTAGAAGGGATTAGGTACTTGGTTTGTCTATTTAGGAGGCACAAGTATTATTTATATATAAAAAAAAATAAAAAAAAATATATATAAAAAAATAAATAAATAAATATATATATATATTTTTTTTTTTTCATGGAAAAACGGTAAAAAACCCGAAAAAAAAAAATGCGTGGGGACCCCCCTCCTAAGCATAACCAGCCTCGGGCTCTTTGAGCCAGTCCTGGTTGCCAAAATACGGGAAAAAAAATGACGGGATCCCCCGTATTTTAACAACCAGCATCGGGCTCTGCGCCTGGTCCTGGTGCAAAAAGTCACTTTTATACAGCGCCCTGCGGCCGTGGCATTAAATACCCAACTAGTCACCCCTGGCCGGGGTACCCTGGAGGAGTGGGGTGAAGCCCGAAGCTGTCCCCCCCCCCCCATCCAAGGGCTGCGGATGGGGGGCTGATAGCCATGTGTAAAAATTAAAGAATATTTTTTTTTGCAGAAGAACTACAAGTCCCAGCAAGCCTCCACCGCAAGCCGGTATTTGGAGAACCACAAGTACCAGCATGCGGGGGGGAAACGGGACCGCTGGTACCTGTAGTTCTACTGCAAAAAAAATACCCAAATAAAAACAGGACACAGACACCGTGAAAGTATAACTTTATTACATACATGCCGACACACATACTTACCTATGTTTACACGCCGACTCTGGCCACGTCTCCAATGTCGACGTCCGGAGTACCTGAAAATAAAATTATACTCACCTGATCCAGTGTCCGGTTCTTTTATTGTAATCCACGTACTTGGCAAAACAAAAAAACGCATTAACCCGAACCAGACGGACTGAAAGGGGTCCCATGTTTACACATGGTACCCCTTTCCCCGAATGCAGGCACCCCCTGTGACTCCTGTCACAGAAAGGTCCCTTCAGCCAATCAGGAAGCGCCACTTCGTGGCACTCTCCTGATTGGCTTTGCGCGTCTGAGCTGGCAGACAGTGCATCGCACAGCTCCCTCCATTAGTTTCAATGGTGGGAACTTTGCGGCCAGCGGTGGGGTTACCCGCGGTCAGCCGCTGACCGCGGGTGACCTGACCGCAAAGCTCCCACCATTGAAGATAATGGAGGGAGCTGTGCGATGCGCTGTCTGCCAGCTCAGACGCGCATACAGCCAATCAGGAGAGTGCCACGAAGTGGCGCTTCCTGATTGGCTGAATGGACCTCTGTGACAGGAATCACGGGGGGTCTCTGCATTCGGGGAAAGGGGTCCCATGTGTAAACATGGGACCCCTTTCAGTCCGTCTGGTTCGGGTAAATGCGTTTTTTTGTTTTGCCAAGTACGTGGATTACAATAAAAGAACCGGACACTGGATCAGGTGAGTATAATTTTATTTTCAGGTACCCTGGACATCGACATTGGAGACGTGGCCAGAGTCGGCGTGTCAACATAGGTAAGTATGTATGTCGGCATGTGTGAAATAAAGTTGTATTTTCACGGTGTGCGTGTCCTGTTTTTATTTGGGTATTTCTCTGACGTCCTAGTGGATGCTGGGGACTCCGTAAGGACCATGGGGAATAGCGGCTCCGCAGGAGACTGGGCACAAAAGTAAAGCTGTAGGACTACCTGGTGTGCACTGGCTCCTCCCCCCCATGACCCTCCTCCAAGCCTCAGTTAGATTTTTGTGCCCGAACGAGAAGGGTGCACACTAGGTGGCTCTCCTGAGCTGCTTAGTGAAAAGTTTTAGTTTTAGGTTTTTTATGTTCAGTGAGACCTGCTGGCAACAGGCTCACTGCATCGAGGGACTAAGGGGAGAAGAAGCGAACTCACCTGCGTGCAGGGTGGATTGGGCTTCTTAGGCTACTGGACACCATTAGCTCCAGAGGGATCGAACACAGGCCCAGCCATGGAGTCCGGTCCCAGAGCCGCGCCGCCGGCCCCCTTACAGAGCCAGAAGCAAGAAGAGGTCCGGAAAATCGGCGGCAGAAGACATCCTGTCTTCACCAAGGTAGCGCACAGCACAGCAGCTGTGCGCCATTGCTCCTCAGCACACTTCACACTTCGGGTAAACTGAGGGTGCAGGGCGCTAGGGGGGGGCGCCCTGAGCAGCAATAAAAACACCTTGGCTGGCGAAAATACATCACATATAGTCCCCAGGGCTATATGGATGAATTTTAACCCCTGCCAGAATACACAGAAAAACGGGAGATAGGCTCCGCCCCCTTCTCGGCGGCCTTATCTCCTCAGCACACTGGCGCCATTTTCCCTCACAGCTCCGTTGGAGGGAAGCTCCCTGGCTCTCCCCTGCAGTCACTACACTACAGAAAGGGTTAGAAAAGAGAGGGGGGCACTAATTAGGCGCAGTATTAAAAATACAGCAGCTATAAGGGGAAAAACACTTATATAAGGTTATCCCTGTGTGTGTATATATATATATATATATATATATATATATATATATATATATATATATATATATATATATATATAGCACTCTGGTGTGTGCTGGCAAACTCTCCCTCCCCAAAGGGCTAGTGGGGTCCTGTCCTCTATCAGAGCATTCCCTGTGTGTGTACTGTGTGCCGGTACGTTTGTGTCGACATGTATGAGGAGGAAAATGATGTGGAGACGGAGCAAATTGCCTGTAATAGTGATGTCACCCCCTAGGGGGTCGACACCTGAGTGGATGAACTGTTGGAAGGAATTACGTGACAGTGTCAGCTCTGTATAAAAGACAGTGGTTGACATGAGACAGCCGGCTACTCAGCTTGTGCCTGTCCAGACGTCTCATAGGCCGTCAGGGGCTCTAAAGCGCCCGTTACCTCAGATGGCAGATACAGACGCCGACACGGATACTGACTCCAGTGTCGACGGTGAAGAGACAAATGTGACTTCCAGTAGGGCCACACGTTACAGGATTGAGGCAATGAAAAATGTTTTACACATTTCTGATAATACGAGTACCACCAAAAAGGGGTATCATGTTCGGTGAGGAAAAACTACCTGTAGTTTTCCTGAATCTGAGAAATTAAATGAGGTGTGTGATGATGCGTGGGTTTCCCCCGATAACAACTGATAATTTCTAAAATGTTATTGGCATTATATCCTTTCCCGCCAGAGGTTAGGGTGCGTTGGGAAACACCCCCTAGGGTGTGTAAAGCGCTCACACGCTTGTAAGAACAAGGGGTCTACCCTCTCCTGAGATGGCCGCCCTTAAGGATCCTGCTGATAGAAAGCAGGAGGGTATCCGAAAATGTATTTACACACATACTGGTGTTATACTGCGACCAGCAATCGCCTCAGCCTGGATGTGCAGTGCTGGGTTGGCGTGGTCGGATTCCCTGACTGAAAATATTGATACCCTAGATAGGGACAGTATATTATTGCCTATAGAGCATTTAAAAGATGCATTTCTATATATGCGTGATGCACAGCGGAATATTTGCCGACTGGCATCAAGTGTAAGTGCGTTGTCCATTTCTGCCAGAAGAGGGTTATGGACACGACAGTGGTCAGGTGATGCGGATTCCAAACGGCATTTGGAAGTATTGCCTTATAAAGGGGAGGAGTTATTTGGGGTCGGTCTTTCAGACCTGGTGGCCACGGCAACAGCTGGGAAATCCACGTTTGTACCCCAGGTCGCCTCTCAACATAAGAAGACGCCGTATTATCAGGCGCAGTCCTTTCGTTCCCAGAAGGGCAAGCGGGCAAAAGGTTCCTCATTTCTGCCCCGTTACAGAGGGAGAGGAAAAAGGCTGTTCCCAGGAACAGAAGCCCTCTCCCGCCTCTGCCAAGCCCTCAGCATGACGCTGGGGCTTTACAAGCAGACTCAGGCACGGTGGGGGCCCGTCTCAATGAATTTCAGCGCGCAGTGGGCTCACTCGCAAGTAGACCCCTGGATCCTTCAGGTGATATCTCAGGGGTACAAATTGGAATTCGAGACGTCTCCCCCTCGCCGTTTTCCTAAAGTCGGCTTTACCGACGTCTCCCTCTGACAGGGAGGCAGTTTTGGAAGCCATTCACAAGCTGTATTCCCAGCAGGTGATAATCAAGGTACCCCTCCTGCAACAGGGAACGGGGTATTATTCCACACTGTTGTGGTACCGAAGCCGGACGGCTCGGTGAGACCGATTCTAAATCTAAAATCTTTGAACACTTACATACGGAGGTTCAAATTCAAGATGGAGTCACTCAGAGCAGTGATTGCGAACCTGGAAGAAGGGGACTACATGATGTCTCGGGACATCAAGGATGCTTACCTTCATGTCCCAATTTACCCTTCTCACCAAGGGTACCTCAGGTTTGTGGTACAGAACTGTCACTATCCGTTTCAGACGCTGCCGTTTGGATGGTCCACTGCACCCCGGGTCTTTACCAAGGTAACGGCCGAAATGATGATACTCCTTCGAAGGAAGGGAGTTTTAGTTATCCCTTACTTGGACGATCTCCTGATAAGGGTAAGATCCAGAGAACAGTTGGAGGTCGGTGTAGCACTATCTCAGGTAGTGTTGCGGCAGCACGGTTGGATTCTCAATATTCCAAAATCGCAGCTGGTTCCGATGACTCGTCTTCTGTTCCTAGGGATGATCCTGGACACAGTCCAGTAAAAGGTGTTTCTCCCGGAGGAGAAAGCCAGGGAGTTATCCGAGCTAGTCAGGAACCTCCTAAAACCGAGCCAAGTCTCAGTGCATCAATGCACAAGGGTTCTGGGAAAATGGTGGCTTCCTACGAAGCAATCCCATTCGGCAGATTCCACGCAAGAACTTTCCAGTGGGACCTGCTGGACATATGGTCCGGGTCGCATCTTCAGATGCATCGGCGGATAACCCTGTCACCAAGGACAAGGGTGTCCCTCCTGTGGTGGTTGCAGAGTGCTCATCTTCTAGAGGGCCGCATATTCGGCATTCAGGACTGGGTCCTGGTGACCACGGATGCCAGCCTGCGAGGCTGGGGAGCAGTCACACAGGGAAGGAATTTCCAGGGCTTATGGTCAAGCCTGGAGACATCACTTCACATAAATATCCTGAAGCTAAGGGCCATTTACAATGCTCTAAGCTTAGCAAGACCTCTGCTTCAAGGTCAGCCGGTGTTGATCCAGTCGGACAACATCACGGCAGTCACCCACGTAAACAGACAGGGTGGCACAAGAAGCAGGAGGTCAATGGCAGAAGCTGCAAGGATTCTTCGCTGGGCGGAAAATCATGTGATAGCACTGTCAGCAGTGTTCATTCCGGGAATGGACAACTGGGAAGCAGACTTCCTCAGCAGACAGTAGACGCTCTGGTAACACCGTGGGTGTACCGGTCAGTGTATGTGTTCCATCCTCTGCCTCTCATACACAAGGTACTGAGAATTATAACATGGAGAGGAGTAAGCACTATATTCGTGGCTCCGGATTGGCCAAGAAGGACTTGGTAACCGGAACTTCAAGAGATGCTCACGGAGGATCCGTGGCCTCTACCTCTAAGAAGGGACCTGCTCCAGCAAGGACCCTGTCTGTTCCAAGACTTACCGCGGCTGCGTTTGGTGGCATGGCGGTTGAACGCCGAATCCTGAAGGAAAAAGGCATTCCGGATGAAGTCATCCCTATCCTGATCAAAGCCAGGAAGGATGTAACCGCAAAACATTATCACCGCATTTGGCGAAAATATGTTGCGTGGTGCGAGGCCAGTAAGGCCCGACGGAGGAATTTCAACTGGGTCGATTCCTACATTTCCTGCAAACAGGAGTGTCTATGGGCCTGAAATTGGGGTCCATTAAGGTTCAAATTTCGGCCCTGTCAATTTTCTTCCAAAAAGAACTAGCTTCAGTCCCTGAAGTTCAGACGTTTGTAAAAGGGGTACTGTATATACAGCCTCCTTTTGTGCCTCCAGTGGCACCTTGGGATC
This sequence comes from Pseudophryne corroboree, assembly GCF_028390025.1. NCBI lineage: Eukaryota > Metazoa > Chordata > Amphibia > Anura > Myobatrachidae > Pseudophryne > Pseudophryne corroboree. Next base: position 232,497,923 of record NC_086453.1, read on the forward strand.
TCAATGTAGTTTTTGGGTTCCAAAAGTCACATTGGATTGAACCACTTAAATCTGTGGAGTTAAAATATCTCACATGGAAGGTGGTCATGCTGTTGGCCCTGGCCTGGGCCAGGCGCGTGTCAGAATTGGCGGCTTTATCCTGTAAAAGCCCTTATCTGATTTTCCATTCGGACAGGGCGGAATTGAGGACTCGTCCTCAAGTTCTACCTAAGGTGGTTTCAGCGTTTCACCTGAACCAACCTATGGTGGTGCCTGCGGCTACTAGGGACTTGGAGGACTCCAAGTTGCTAGACGTTGTCAGGGCCCTGAAAATATATGTTTCCAGGACGGCTGGAGTCAGAAAATCTGACTCGTTGTCTATCCTGTATGCACCCAACAAGCTGGGTGCTCCTGCTTCTAAGCAGACTAATTGCTCGTTGGATTTGTAGTACAATTCAGCTTGCACATTCTGTGACAGGCCTGCCACAGCCAAAAATCTGTAAATGCCCACTCCACAAGGGAGGTGGGCTCATCTTGGGCGGTTGCCCGAGGGGTCTCTGCTTTACAACTTTGCCGAGCAGCTACTTGGTCAGGAGCAAATACGTTTGTAAAATTCTACAAATTTGATACCCTGGCTGAGGAGGACCTGGAATTCTCTCATTTGGTGCTGCAGAGTCATCCGCACTCTCCCGCCCGTTTGGGAGCTTTGGTATAATCCCCATGGTCCTTACGGAGTCCCCAGCATCCACTAGGACGTCAGAGAAAATAAGAATTTACTTACCGATAATTCTATTTCTCGTACTCCGTAGTGGATGCTGGGCGCCCATCCCAAGTGCGGATTGTCTGCAATACTGGTACATAGTTATTGTTACCAAAAATCGGGTTATTGCTGTAGTGAGCCATCTTTTCTAGAGGCTCCTCTGTTATCATGCTGTTAACTGGGTTTAGATCACAAGTTATACGGTGTGATTGGTGTGGCTGGTATGAGTTTTACCCGGGATTCAAAATCCTTCCTTATTGTGTACGCTCGTCCGGGCACAGTATCCTAACTGAGGCTTGGAGGAGGGTCATGGGGGGAGGAGCCAGTGCACACCAGGTAGTCCTAAAGCTTTACTTTTGTGCCCAGTCTCCTGCAGAGCCGCTATTCCCCATGGTCCTTACGGAGTCCCCAGCATCCACTACGGACTACGAGAAATAGAATTATCGGTAAGTAAATTCTTATTTTTTTTTTGCAGAAGAACTACAGGTACCGGCGGGCCCGTTTCCCCCCCGCATGCTGGTACTTGTGGTTCTGCAAGTACCGGCTTTGCGTGGAGGCTTGCTGGGACTTGTAGTTCTTCTGCAAAAAACAATATTCTTTAATTTTTACACGTGGCTATCAGCCCCCCATCCGCAGCCCTTGGATGGGGGGGGACAGCCTCGGGCTTCACCTCTGGCCCTTGGGTGGCTGGGGGGGACGACCCCTTGATTGAAGGGGTCTCCACTCCTCCAGGGTACCCCGGCCAGGGGTGACTAGTTGGGTATTTAATGCCACGGCCGCAGGGTGCTGTATAAAAGTGACCCCCGGCTGTGGCATTATCTGTCCAGCTAGTGAAGCCCGGTGCTAGTCCAAAAAATATGGGGGACCCCTACTCTTTTTGTCCCCCGTATTTTTTGCACCAGGAGCAGGCGCAGAGCCCGGTGCTGGTTGTTAAAATACGGGGGATCCCCTGTCCTTTTTTTATCCCGTATTTTGGCAACCAGGACCGGCTCAAAGAGCCCGCGGCTGGTTATGCTTAGGAGGGGGGACCCCACGCAATTTTTTTCGGGTTTTTTAAAACTTTTTTAAAAATCTAATAAAAATTCGTCAAAACGGACGTTTTTCGACAGCGGGACTGTCAAATTCGTTTTTTACTGAATATGTCGAATTCCGGCACCCACCTGCCGGAATTCGACGGTCGAATTGTGTCGAATTTAAAAACGGGCGAAAAAGTGCCGCAATTCGCCCGGAATTGCATATACCCCTCTGTCTCTCACAGTTGAAGTGGTACCTATGATGGAAATTACAGACTCTCTCATCTTTTTAAGTGGGTCAACTTTCAAATTCGGTGTCTGTCCAAATACTTTTTTGACCCACTGTATATATTTGTGCAGTGTACAGATGTGTACTCATACACTAGCTTCAATACACCATGTGGTATGAGGGAGCCATGTTGAACAGTATTGCGTCTTTTTCTCTTAAATGTGTGTCTTTATTGCAATGTGATGTAACAAAACTGTTTTCATGAGTTTTTTTTTTTGTGTGAAATAGGTTTTGCGCAAAAAAAGCACTTGCAGCACGGTCAAACAATCAAAAAGTAAAAAGCACTAATTACTTAGAATTACTGTAGGTAAGAAAAGCGTTCAGCTGTACATCTGGACTCCTGTGGACTCTTAATACCAAATCTTTTGGGCAAAAATCTTGTGGTGTGTTGCAGAACTGCCTGCTTATGGACTTCACCATCTAAGCACACACCACCACCCATATACGTTATGAGCCAGGAGCACCTGTCACAATCCATAAGACATCCACAGTGATATAAAACCATACAGTATATATATATATATATTTTTTTTTTTAGATATTGCTTTTTTTAATCGCCTATATAATAGCCTTGTGACTCTGTGCCTGGTGTTCTAACGCTGGGCGGAGTCACAGTCACAGATCTGGGTGGCTGGATGCAGGCCAGGAACAGTCCCATCCCCACCCAGTCCCCTCTTTCTCTCCTCCCTGTACACTCCCTTCACCCTGGTGACACTGCAGCCGGTGAGTCTTGCGGCTGCCGCACAGTCCGCAGGAGAATGCCGTGGACGACCTTTGACTGCCGCACCCGCCCCCCTCCCACCCGCGGCACCCACAGCCTTCACAACATCCGCCCCCCACCCGCGGCACCCACACCTGCAGCACCCCCCTCCCGCGGCACTCCCTCCCCTCCCCCACCCACGCCACTCCCGCCCCCTCCCCCACCCATAGCACCCACATCTGCAGCGCCCCCTCCCCCACCCGTACCACCCACACCTGCAGCACCCCCTGCCCCTCCCCTACCCGCGGCACCCACCACATCTGTCCCCCACCCACAGTACACGCCCCTCCCACACCACTCCCCCACCTCTCCCCCTGCACCCTCCACCCCACCCGCGCCACCCACAGTATCCACCACATTTGCCCCCCACCCGTAGCACCCACACCCGCAGCACCCCCCGCCCCTCCTCCACCTGCCGCACCCACCACATCCGGCACACGCTCCTCCCCCACCCGCGGCACTCCCTCCCCCACCCGTATCGCCCACAACCCGTAAAAACCCCCGCCCCTCCCCCACCTGCAGCACCCCCGCCCCTCCCCCACCCCTATACGCTCCCCCCCCCCCCCCTCTACACTCCTGCCCCCTCCCCTACCCACGGCACATGCCCCTCCCCCACCCGTAGCACCCACAACCCGTGGCACCCCCAACCCCTCACCCACCCGTAGCACCCCTGCCCCTCCTCCACCCCCCCCCCCCATACCCACCACTCCCCAACCCCCCCCCCCCCCCCCCCGCTACACCCCCGCACTATAAACCCTGCCCGCACCTCCCCCACCCACGGCACCCTCAGTATCCATCACATCCGCCCCCCACCTGCGGCATCCACCACATCCGCCTCGCGCCCCCTACCCCACCCGTAGCACCCACACCCGCGGCACTCCCGCCCCCACCCGCAGCACCCCCCGCCCCTCCTCCACCCGCGGCACCCACCACATCCGTCCCCCACCTGCGGCACTCCCGCCCCCTCCCCCACCCGTATCACCAACAACCCGCAAAACCCCACGCCCCTCCCCCACCCGCGGCACCCCTGCACCTCCCCCACCCGCGGCACCCCTGCACCTTCCACCCCACCCGCGGCATGCACCATATCTGCCCCCCACCCGCGGCACACGCACCACCCCTCCCCCACCCGCGGCACCCCCATACCCACCTCTTCCCCCCCCCCCCCCCCCCGCTACACTAACAGCATCCACCACATCCGCCCCCCCCCTTCCACACACAGCTTCCACCACATCCCCCTCTCACCCGCGGAACTTTTGCCCCTCCCCCACCCGTAGCACCCACACCCACAGCGCATCCGGACCCCCACCACACCCCCGCAGCCGCCACTCCCCCAACTACAGCACCTCCGGCCCCCTCCCCTACCCACATCTATAGACACCTTCCCCCATTCGTGGACCTACCACACCTCCCCCACCCGCAGCACCTCTGGACCTCCTCCCACAGCACCTCTGGACCTCCTCCCACAGCACCTCTGGACCTCTTCCCACAGCACCTCCGGACCCCATCCATGGCTCCCCTGCAGCCACCCCTCCTCCACCCGCAACACTTCTAGAACCTATCACCCAACCTCACCCCCCCCTGCAACCCCACCTCCCCAAACCCCCCTCCCACTACATCGCCCCCTCCCCCACGCACACCACCTCCAGACCCCCTCCTTCATCCACAGCCCCCCGCACCCACCCCTCCCCCACCAACAGCATCTACACTCCCCCCTCCCACAGCACCTCTGCACCCTTTCTGCCATCCATGCCACTGCACCCACCCCTCCACCACACGTAGGACCTCGGACACAATCTGCAGCCGCTACAAGTGATTCACTGAATCGGGGTGATCAGCGGCACGGATAGGCACCTCCACCTCACTGAACCCACCCCCTTTCCAACCCCCCCCCCCCCACACACACACTGAACTTCTGTGAGTATAGTTGCTACCAGTGGACATTGGATTAATAAAAAAAAAAGTAATACTGTGGCCATTATGTGTCTAAGCAACACTGCTACCTGTGGCCATTGTGTATAAGTGGCACTGCTGCCTGTGGGCACTGTGTGTATACGCGGCTCTGGTACCAGTGGCAATTGTGTGTTTAAGTGACACTGCTACCTGTGGCCATTGTGTGTATAAGCACCACTGCAACTTGTGGCCATTGTGTGTATAAGTGGTGCTGCTACCTGTGGCCATTGTGTGTATAAGCGGTGCTGCTAAAAGTGGCCATTGTGTGTATAAGTGGTGCTGCTGCCGCCTGTGGCCATTGTGTGTATAAGCGGCTCAGCTACCTGTGGCCACTGTGTGTGTATAAGCGCCTCTGTTGCCTATGAGAATTGTGTGTAGAAGTGGCACTGCTACCAGGGTCCATTGTGTGTATAAACGTCTCTGCTACCTGTGGCCATTGTGTGTGTATAAACGTTTCTGCTACCTGTGGGCACTGTGTGTATAAGAGGCTCTGCTACCTGTGGGCACTGTGTGTATAAGCGGCTCTGCTATCTGTGTGTGTGTGTGTGCGTGTGTATAAACTGCCCTGCTACTTCTGGCCACTGTGTGGATACGTGGCTCTGATAACCTGTGGGCACTGTGTGTATAAGCGGCTCTGCTACCTGTGGGTATTGTGTGTGTGTGTGTGTGTGTATAAGCGGCTCTGCTACCTGTGGGTATTGTGTGTGTGTGTGTGTGTGTGTGTGTGTGTGTGTATAAGCTGCGCTGCTACCTCTGGCCACTGTGGGGATACGCGGCTCCGTTACCTGTGGCCATTGTGTGTATAAGCGGCTCTGATACCTGTGACCACTGTGTGTATAAGCTGCGCTGCATACACTAGCAGTATATACTACACTAGGTTATTCATTGTGCCCTGCGGCCACTCTTCACGCCCTCACAAAGGGCTACGCCCCCTTGACTATCGCATGCCCTTCCCCCTTGCAATATTTACCCACTAGCATAAACTTTTTTGCAGGTAATACTCCATATAATAGCAATTATAGCACAGCTTAAGCCCGTGCAGGGGTTAACGGGTCGTAGCCTCTTGTAACTGTATTTTTTCTCTAACACCTTGCCTCTCTTTATCCTCTCCCTACCACCCTGCCTCTCCATATCCTTTACCGATCGCACAGCGTTTCTGTACATTCCCTTTCTGCCCCCCTACGCCTCTCTAATTTTTCTCAACCGGACACCATTTCTGTATGCCCTCTATGCTGCCCTGCATTTCTGGATCCGTTATCTACCGGCCTGCGTATGTTCAAAGGCGTGCAGGGGTTAACGGGGCGTAGCCCCTAACGACGGTGTGAAGAGCGCCCGTAGGGCGCGATGAATCACCTAATGTATTTATATGTATTGTAAATTAATTTTTTTTGTATGTTTTCTATTGTATTTATGTACCAAGTGTATGCACTGTGTCATTTATCACTTATGGTACTATTAAATGTGTTTCCCATTAATCAGAGTATATCTCTAATTGGGTCTAACCCATTTATAAAGTTCAGCTCAGACAACCAATCCCCTTTTCTTACCTACAGTAAAACTGTTTCATGAAACTGCACTGATTAAATTTGATATGCAATGGAGTCTGAATCTGTATACAAAGCATAACCAAAATAGGCATAAAAAAGCAGTGGGCGCTGCATTGTAGCACATCGTATACAGATTCAAACTCTGTTGCACACAGATAAACAAGTGTCGCATATCTAATCAGTGCAGTCTTGTGAAGTGGTTTTGTCTCATTGCGAATGAGATGCATATTCAAGCTAAAGACGCTTGGCGCAAGCAGAGTCACGCGTGACCTGGAGCACAGAGTTTGTTTAAAGCGACTGCAGCAATAGTGTATGAGGACACACCTGTATATTTGGACAGCAATGTGACAAGTCCGCCCTGCATGCCGGGTCTTGCCCCCCCTGCAGACATGCGAAAGCATCGCACGGCAGCAATGCTTTCGCCCTTTGCTGCAGACTGCTATCCGCCATGTTTTAGGTTGCAGCGTCTGCATGTGACGTCACGCAGCTGCCACGATCTGCCCCAGCAGTGGTCCGAACACGCCTGCATTATCCAGACCGCGCCTCGTAAACTGAACGTCAACGTCCACAAAACGCAGTGTCTAGACCCCATTCCTGACCCCCTCCAGGTCTCAAACTTCGTTCTGAAGAGCATGCAGTGTAGGACCTTGCACATGCGCGTACTGGCGCATACGCACATGTGCACAAAACTCTTCATAGCGATTTTTTTGCACATTTGCGACAGGGTCTGAATCGGGCCCTTTGCTTTAAACAATTATGCTTTGTCAGCTTTCTATATAAGACATGCAGCATTCAGAGATATGGTCTGTTTATTTTCTCTCATAGGTAGGAACCTTAATGTTCTAATTATTATTTTATGATTTCATATGCTTTGTTTACAGAGAAATCCTATTGTGCCTTAAGTATGCAAACTGTCATCTTTACTCTTCCTTCTCAGAACAATAGCGGCTTATTCCATGAACTGTGGACTTTGTAATGTTCTATTTATGTAGGGGACATTATAGTTCATCTCACTTAAGTGTCGCCCATGGAATTTTAAGATAATGGTCCGCAAGGAAAATCTTTGGCCACATCCGTGCTTCTCTGGCTGCATAGAAAATGTAAAGGTACATAACAAACATCCCTGTCCTAGAAAGTGCTGTGTCCATAATCATGACATTTCCCCAGTCTGTAATGCAGCGTTCATTCAACCAGAAGCAAAAGACCGTTCACCAGCAAATGTGGCATCATGATTCATTTGTAGACCTACTCTGTTGGTATGGTCCAGCCACCACCCCATGCATTCAGTAGAAGTACTGGCTCCCTCTTCAGTGTTGTCTACTAACCAGTATGTAGAAGATCAGTTTGGCTGTCTGAGACTATGCAGGGAAAGGCACCCGGCATTGTGACTGCTAGGAATTTCAGCTGCCTCTGCTGTCATTATCCTCGGTGTTGGCTGCTGCAGTCTCTCTCTTCTATTGATGCCAGTCAGTTGTTGGAGATCAGGGAGGTATCCAGCAATCCTAACAATCTAATCTCTGGCCTGAATAAATATGAATATAATGTGTACAACCCTGACCAGGCACAACCAACTGCCACTGTGCATGAGGTGTGGAATTTAGTAGTGCTGGGTTCTGTTCTTTGCTTATCTGTATTTCATGCAGAATGCATTCAATATACTGTCGGAATCTCGGCATTCAGGAGTTCCGATGCCGGAATCCCGACAACCGGTGAAACGTTGGTTCCCGGATTCCCGGCATACACTGGGTATTCCCACTTAGTTGGTGGGAATAGAACCTGTGGTGAGCGGAGCGAGCCACCAGGCCCTATGTGTTGCGAGGTGATTCGCTGCTGAGATTCCAGCATACGGGGTGCTGCTTTCAGTATGGCGACATCCAATATCCCATCTGCCAGGATATCATATGTATTTCGTTCATGCTAGTGCGCAGCGTATGCTTCATCTGATTTTTATTTTAACCTGATCCTTCACTGCTGGCTTTGATTGCTTTTCTTCCAGCTGCCTTTTATGTTGAATTAAGTTTGTTCTTGGGAATGTGTGTAAATGTGTCAAATCTTCTAAAGTGCACAACTGGAGACGGTAGTCATAGGCTGATATCGGTACAAGTTTGTAACTACAAATCATGCCTATCGCCTAATGTGTAGGCATGATTGCGCACTCCTGTGGGTTACATACAACATCTTCTGGTGGCCAACCGGAAGATATTGCATGCGACGCGGTGCAGTGGAATAAACAAAGGAACAAGATGTCATTTTGTTGTTCAATACATCGGCTAGTGTGTATGGCCAATCTCCACTGGCCCGGGCCAAAGGCAGTACGGCCCGACTATCGTGGTGATTGGCTGTTGCTCTTATGTGTACCCAGCCATAGTAACCTATCAGTTTTGCTATTATTTATCAAGTACAATCAATAAAATGTATATGCACATTTTCTTTAAAAGTAGGAGTAGCATTTCTGTGGTTGTTGTCTAGAAATAAACACCCAAAAAGGTTTTACCAGTTTCTAAAATGTTTTGTCCTGTCTAGTATTCACTGTGAGGAATCATTGACTACACAAGGCAATGCTGTTCGTGTATGTTACAAAATGTCTAATGAAAATGACAAAACATGAACCCAGCTATATTTACAAATCCGTTGCCTCTTCTTCCTTTTCCTTCTGAACTGAATAAATGGTCAGCCGTGTTTATAGCAATGGGGTACTAATGTTTATACTTGATGATTAATGAGAGGATGTGCGCTGTTTATACTCGGGGACAGTTCATACCTACAGATATTTAACATTAAATGTAATGGTTTCTTCACACCTATGCTCTTACGCGCAAATCACATGTTAATACTGTATGTCACAAGGTACAGTAAATGCATATTATAAAGGGCAAATAAACAAATATGCCATGAGTAAACATGCATATAGTGTATCTTACACATGCTACCAGTACAACGTAGGGGGGATTTCAATTAGCTGCACTAATTTACTGAGGACTAATTTATCCCCCGGGGCTATTCAACTAGCCCCAACTGCAGCACGCAGTTGATGCAGATTAGTTTCTGGGTCTGAGCATACCTGAAATAAAATCTCAGACAAATAACCAGTGCGCAGCACCAGATAACGGGCTAACACATTCTGTAGGTCCGGAAAGTTTTCCCAGATTCTATGAGCGAGATTCAATTGTTATATCGTGCCCGATCTCCCATCTAAAGTGACTGGACGATATTTAGTTGATCTATTTTATCGTGCTTATCACACCCATAGCAGTTGGGTTTAGCCACATAAAGAGTGACCCAAATGGGTCACTCTTTGCGCATTTCAGCTCGCCACCCCTCGGGGTAGCGAGCTGAAATGATATCGCACCCCTTGGCAGAATCAATAGAATAGTTGGTGGTAGGTGCGGGAAAAATTATAGTGCAATATTCAATGTATTAATTCCCAATAACAAAGTAATTTTATAGGGCAAGAAAAATGGGCTCTAATTGAATAGCCCCAGCGTTAAAGTCTGAGACTACCATTTTTTTTTCACACCTGGTAAACTACCGAGTCTAATTGAATCCTCCCGTCACAAGAAAGACATATGCTAGCCATACATCAGACCAACTTTTCTCCAACACTCCAAACTTCCAACCATCCAACTTGTCTGTTCAACTAAAACAGTGCCCCACACATCTCACCAACTTTTTACCAGTGCTCCACACATCTAACCAACTTTTCATCAGACCAACCAACCTTCCAACTTCTGTCCAACTTGTGATGTCACCGAAGTAGGCGGACAGTGCCTGCCTACAGTTCTTCAGTTTTGTTTTGTTTTTTAATTTCAAAACATGCAGAAGTGTCTTTTTTTCAGTGAAACTGGGCTTTTCTTTCACCACCATACATTTATTAGATTTACTCATTTTTATACTGAACTATGGATACCGGCATGGTTGGGCTGCCAAGGCAAATATATATATATATATATATATATATATATATATATATATATATGATGTGTGTATGTATATATATATATATATATATATATATATATATATATATATATATATATATATATGAGATGTAGATATTCGGCACTCCCAATGTAGTAAAATGTACAGCTTGCCTGGTGCCCTCTTTTTTGGAGGCACAAGTGTTATTTATATATTTTTTAAAAGATTATTATTATATATATATATATATATTTTTTTTTTTTAAATGGAATGGGGAAAACCCGAAAAAAAATTGCGTGGGGTCCCCCCTCCAAAGCATAACCAGCCTCGGGCTCTTCGAGCCGGTCCTGGTTCTAAAAATCCGGGGAAAAAACGGACAGGGGATCCCCCGTATTTTTAAAACCAGCACCGGGCTCTGCGCCTGGTGCTGGTGCAAAAAATACGTGGGACAAAAAGAGTAGGGGTCCCCCATATTTTTTACACCAGCATCAGGCTCCACTAGCTGGACAGATAATGCCACAGCCGGGGGTCACTTTTATACAGTGCCCTGCGGCCGTGGCATTAAATATCCAACTAGTCACCCCTGGCCGGGGTACCCTGGGGGAGTGGGGACCACTTCAATCAAGGGGTCCCCCCCCCCCAGCCACCCAAGGGCCAGGGGTGAAGCCCGAGGCTGTCCCCCCCCCATCCAAAGGCTGCGGATGGGGGGCTGATAGCCTTGAGAAAATTGAAAGAATATTGTTTTTTCCAGTAGTACTACAAATCCCAGCAAGCCTCCCCCGCAAGCTGGTACTTGGAGAACCACAAGTACCAGCATGCGGGAGAAAAACGGGCCCGCTGGTACCTGTAGTTCTAATGGAAAAAAAATACCCAAATAAAAACAGGAGACACACACCGTGACAGTAAAACTTTATTTCACACATGTCGACACACACATACTTACCTATGTTGACACGAAGCAGTCGGTCCTCTTCTCCAAGTAGAATCCACGGGTACCTGAAAATAAAAGATAATTATACTCATCTGATCCAGCGTCCTTATACGTAATGCCACCCCTGTAGTAGTAGCATCCTTATACGTAATGTGCCCCCAGTAGTAGTACCGTCCTTATACATAATGCCCCCCCAGTAGTAGTAGCATCCTTATACATAATGCCCCCCCAGTAGTAGTAGCATCCTTATACATAATGCCCTCCCAGTAGTAGTAGCATCCTTATACATAATGCCCTCCCAGTAGTAGTAGCATCCTTACATGTAATGCCCCCCCAGTAGTAGTATCACCGTCCTTATACATAATGCCCCCCCAGTAGTAGCGTCCTTATATGTAATGCCCCCCAGTATTAGTAGCCTCCTTATACATAATGCCCCCCCAGTAGTAGTAGCATCGTTATATGTAATGCCCCCCTGTAGTAGTAGCGTTCTTATACATAATGCCCCCCCAGTAGTAGTAGCATCGTTATATGTATTGCCCCCATGTAGTAGTAGCGTTCTTATACATAATGCCCCCCAGTAGTAGTAGCATTGTTATAGGTAATGCCCCCCCAGTAATAGTAGCGTCCTTATACATAATGCCCCCCCAGCAGTAGTATCGTTATATGTAATGCCCCCCCCAGCAATAGTAGCGTTCTGTAGTACAGTTCTGTACATGTGCAGAAGCGGTCCTGCGCATTTGCACACCCACAAACTTCGGATTTGTACGTAAACCATCGGGTTTGCTTACAAATTCAAAGCAGATTCAGTTGTTTATGTTCCCCCCCCCTGCTTGGTGTCCATACAAATAGGGGCCTGATGGAGGAATTCAATTGTTCCGTTTGGGTGCCCATTAGTATTGACTGGCCCAAAAGTACAAAGTTTAGCTGCTCAAAGCTGCTAAACCCGTCTAAAGCAGCAGTAGTTTGGGCACCCAAACCACATTCTTGGCACACATTTCTTCTGGCACCTCAGGAGGCTGCAAGAAGAAATGTCTCCCACATGGCTAACAGGCATCTAAATGGAGCAACTATAGAATTGCTCAGTTTTGCGCCCACGGGTGGTGGCCACTAGGGAAAAAAAGTGAATTGCCCCTAAGTGTTTTATGCTTTGAGCAAATTTGATGTAGCGATATATTGAATAGCAGTACACGCAGTACGATCCGATGTACGATGATGCAATATATTGTTTCATGCTTACTGTACCAATGTTGCATCATCTTATCTGAAGTGCAGCATATCAGATGGGAAGATGCAACCATTTTTGGTCATTGGTCCATCTCGGATCGCAAGATTGGCCAATATATCGTTTAGTGTGTACCCAGCTTTAGACTCTCCTCTTTAGACTAAGCCTTTAGTGATTGTGGTGGTTATTTAGGTTTGTTAGCCAACCAACCAAAAAAGCACACTAGTGGGCAAAACCATGTGCACTGCAGGTGGGGCAAATGTAACATGTGCAGAAGGATTTAGATCTGGTGTGGGGTGTGTTCAAACTGAAATCTAAATTGCAGTGCAGAAATTAAGGTGCCAGCATTTACCATACACAGAAAAAATATAACCCACCCAAATCTAACACCCTTCACATGTTACATCTGCCCCACCTGCAGTGCAACATGGATTTGCCCAATTGCTAACTTTTTTGGTTTGATAACAAACCTGAATAACCCCCAGTGTTCAGTATTGTACTTATGGGACCTGCTGGATGTTTGTCATGGAATGTTAAGACTAGGCCTGGCCAACCAGTGGCTCTCCAGCTGCTGTGAAACTACATGTCCCAGAATACCCTGCCACAGTTTTAGAATTACATAATAGGAATGCTGTGGTAGGTAGTGTTCCTTCTAGGCTGTTTCAGCAGGGTGCTGCACCCTGCCCATTTTTCAAATGTGAAAAAGCACCCTGCCATTTTTCAGTGCACCCTGCAGGATCAGAAATCACCCCCTTGTATACAGAATGCAACAGTCAGAGTGCATGATACAATGCAGTGGTCTACTCCTTGCCCATCTCTAAAATTGGAACACAATTTGTATCCTCTGCAAATGTGATGTAAGAGGAGGAAATTACATCACTGCTGTGGCTCCTGTATGTTGGGTGTTACATGGGTCTCCTATATGTATGTATCGGTATATGATACACTAAGGGGAAAATATATGTATAACAACTATAGACATATGCACTATGCTTCGTACGCAAAGCGTCACACCAAAAATGTGCCCTTCAAAATTAAAATGTGTCCACCTCAGTGATCAGCACCCTGCCCTAAAAAAATCCTAAAGTGAACACTAGGTAGCGCATGCTGGTACTTGTAGTTTCACAGCAGCTGGAGTGCCACAGATTGGCCAGGACTGGTCTAGGCAGTTATCTTGAATGTGTAGTGCAGTGGTTCCCAAACTGTGTGCCGTGGCACCCTGGGGTGCCTCGGGACACTTGCAGGGGTGCCTCGGGTTGGTGGTCCAGGACCAATTCAAATTATTTATGGTCAATGTAATAGGCAAAACCAGTGCTGGTGGCTGCCAGTCATAAAATATGGGGACAAACAGAAGCAAATCATGTCCCTCACCACACAACTGACCCTAAGGATGACCTATAAACACAATCTACTTAATTTAATATTTCTTTCTAAATTTCTCAATAAGAAATATTTGGCCTAGAGGTGCCGTGAAAAAAATTCTGATACTTTTAGGGTGCCGTGATTCAAAAAAGTTTGGAAACCACTGGTGTAGTGGTTAAAGGACAGTACACAAGGTTATCACATCTGCTTAACATGCTGAATGTCTTTGTTACAAAAGTTTTTGTAGACTTTCAGTTATGTTTTTTCACTTTATAGTATGGTGACTTAGGGGTAAGGTACACCTTTTTTACGTCTTATTTATGTAATTGTTTACAGTTGTGAACAAAATGGTAAAAATCAAGACTGGGGAATAGCAGACACAGAGAGGTAAGAAGGCCCTGCTCGCACAAGCTTACACCTTGGGATGACCTGCCCTACGTGCTAGTGCGGCTTTAAGAGGTGCCCTTTTTTTAAAATGGAACTTAGTTACCCATTGTCAAAAAAAAAAAAAAAAAAGTGTCCTTTTAAACTAGGTAATTGCTGAATAAAATAAGATTTTAAACCTACCGGTAAATCTATTTCTCTAACGTCCTAGTGGATGCTGGGGACTCCGTAAGGACCATGGGGAATAGACGGGCTCCGCAGGAGACTGGGCACTCTAAAGAAAGATTTAGTACTATCTGGTGTGCACTGGCTCCTCCCTCTATGCCCCTCCTCCAGACCTCAGTTAGAATCTGTGCCCGGACAGAGCTCTCCTGAGCTTGCTAATAAGAAAGTATTTTAGTTAGGTTTTTTATTTTCAGAGAGCTTCTGCTGGCAACAGACTCTCTGCTACGTGGGACTGAGGGGATAGAAGCAAACCTACTAACTGCGGCTAGGTTGCGCTTCTTAGGCTACTGGACACCATTAGCTCCAGAGGGATCGAACACAGGACCTGACCTTGTCGTCTGTTCCCGGAGCCGCGCCGCCGTCCCCCTCGCAGAGCCAGAAGACAGAAGCCGGCAGAAGCAGAGAAGACATCGAAATCGGCGGCAGAAGACTCCTGTCTTCACATGAGGTAGCGCACAGCACTGCAGCTGTGCGCCATTGCGCCCACACTAACCAACACACTCCGGTCACTGTAGGGTGCAGGGCGCAGGGGGGGGCGCCCTGGGCAGCAATTGATACCTCCTGGCGAAAGCTGCATATATACAGTTGGACACTGTTATATGCATGAGCCCCCGCCATTAATTTTGCACAAAATCGCGGGACAGAAGCCCGCCGCTGAGGGGGCGTGGCCTTCTTCCTCAGCACTCACCAGCGCCATTTTCCTTCCACAGCTCCGCTGAGAGGAAGCTCCCCAGGCTCTCCCCTGCAGAATCACGGTAGAAGGGTAAAAAAGAGAGGGGGGGCACATAAATTTAGGCGCATTAATCATAATACAGCAGCTACTGGGTAAACACTAAGTTACTGTGTGATTCCTGGGTCATATAGCGCTGGGGTGTGTGCTGGCATACTCTCTCTCTGTCTCTCCAAAAGGCCTTGTGGGGGTCCTGTCCTCATTTAGAGCTTCCCCTGTGTGTGTGTGTGTGTGGTGTGTCGGTACGCATGTGTCGACATGTTTGACGAAGAGGGCTATGTGGAGGCAGAGCAAATGCAGTTGAATGACGTGTCGCTGCCGACGGTGCCGACACCTGATTGGATGGATATGTGGAAGGTGTTAAATGATAATGTAAACTCCTTACATAAAAGGTTGGATAAAGCTGATACCTTGGGCCAGTCAGGGTCTCAACCCATGCCTGATCCTACAGCGCAGAGGCCCTCAGGGTCTCAAAAGCGCCCACTATCCAAAATGGTTGACACAGATGTCGACACGGATTCTGACTCCAGTGTCGGCGACGATGATGCAAAATTGCAACCGAAAATGACAAAAGCTATCCGCTACATGATTATAGCGATGAAGGATGTTTTACACATATCAGAGGTAAACCCTGTCCCTGACAAGAGGGTTTATATGTATGGGGAGAAAAAGCAAGAGGTGACTTTTCCCCCTTCACATGAGTTAAATGAGTTATGTGAAAGAGCGTGGGATTCCCCTGATAAGAAAGTTATGATTTCCAAAAGGTTACTTATGGCGTACCCTTTCCCGCCAGAGGACAGGGTGCGCTGGGAATCCTCCCCTAGGGTAGATAAAGCTCTCACACGCTTATCTAAGAAGGTGGCCCTGCCGTCGCAGGATACGGCCGCCCTAAAGGATCCTGCAGATAGAAAGCAGGAAAGTATCCTGAAATCTGTTTATACACATTCAGGGACTCTACTGAGGCCGGCAATTGCGTCAGCGTGGATGTGTAGTGCTGTAGCAGCGTGGACAGATAATCTGTCTGAGGAAATGGATACCTTGGACGGGGATACCATTATGCTGACCCTAGGGCATATAAAAGACACTGTCCTATATATGAGGGATGCCCAGAGGGACATTTGCCTACTGGGCTCTAGAATTAATGCAATGTCAATTTCTGCCAGGAGGGTCCTGTGGACTCGGCAGTGGACAGGTGATGCCGACTCCAAAAAACACATGGAGGTGTTACCTTACAAGGGTGAGGAATTGTTTGGGGACGGTCTCTCGGACCTGGTTTCCACAGCTACTGCTGGGAAGTCCAACTTTTTGCCATATATTCCCTCACAACCTAAGAAGCAAGAAGGTCAGAGGTGCTTCCTTTCTTGCTAGAGGCAGGGGTAGAGGAAAAAAGCTGCACCTTACAGCTAGTTCTCAGGAACAGAAGTCCTCCCCGGCTTCCACTAAATCCACCGCTTGACGCTGGGGCTCCACGGGTGGAGCCAGGAGCGGTGGGGGCGCGTCTCCGACATTTCAGCCACCAGTGGGTTCGCTCACAGGTGGATCCCTGGGCTATAAAGATTGTGTCTCAGGGATACAAGCTGGAATTCGTGGTGATGCCCCCTCAACGTTACCTAAAATCGGCCCTGCCAGCTTCCCCCCATAGAAAGGGAAGTAGTGGTAGCGGCGATTCACAAGCTATTTCTCCAGCAGGTGGTGGTAAAGGTTCCCCTTCTTCAACAGGGAAAGGGATACTATTCCACAATGTTTGTGGTACCGAAACCGGACGGTTCGGTCAGACCTATATTAAATTTAAAGTCCCTGAACATTTATCTGAAAAGATTCAAGTTTAAAATGGAATCGCTGAGAGCGGTCATTGCAAGCCTGGAAGAGGGGGATTTTATGGTGTCTCTGGACATCAAGGATGCTTACTTGCATGTCCCCATTTATCCGCCTCATCAGGAGTACCTCAGATTTGTGGTACAGGACTGTCATTACCAATTCCAGACGTTGCCGTTTGGGCTCTCCACAGCACCGAGAATATTTACCAAGGTAATGGCAGAAATGATGGTGATCCTGAGAAAGCAAGGAGTCACAGTTATCCCATACTTGGACGATCTCCTCATAAAGGCGAGGTCCAGGGAGCAGTTGCAGATCAGCGTAGCGCACTCTCAGGAAGTGTTGCAACAGCATGACTGGATTCTGAATATCCCAAAGTCGCAGCTGATTCCTACGACACGTCTGCCCTTTCTGGGCATGATTCTGGACACAGACCAGAAAAAGGTATTTCTCCCGGCGGAGAAGGCTCAAGAGCTCGTGACTCTAGTCAGAGACCTCTTAAAACCGAAACAGGTGACTGTGCATCACTGCACGCGAGTCCTGGGAAAGATGGTGGCATCGTACGAAGCAATTCCGTTCGGCAGGTTCCATGCGAGGATCTTTCAATGGGATCTGTTGGACAAATGGTCCGGATCGCATCTTTAGATGCATCGGCTGATCACCCTGTCCCCCAGGGCCAGGGTGTCTCTTCTGTGGTGGCTACAGAGTGCTCACCTTCTCGAGGGCCGCAGGTTCGGCATACAGGACTGGGTCCTGGTGACCACGGATGCGAGCCTCCGAGGGTGGGGCGCAGTCACTCAGGGAAGAAACTTCCAAGGGTTGTGGTCAAGTCAGGAGGCTTGTCTGCACATCAATATCCTGGAACTAAGGGCCATATTCAATGCCCTGAGTCAAGCGGAGCTCCTGCTTCGCAACCAACCGGTGCTGATTCAGTCAGACAACATCACCGCGGTGGCTCATGTAAACCGCCAGGGCGGCACAAGAAGCAGAGTCGCGATGGCGGAAGCCACCAGGATTCTTCGGTGGGCGGAGAATCACGTGCAAGCACTGTCAGCAGTGTTCATTCCGGGGGTGGACAACTGGGAAACAGACTTCGTCAGCAGGCACGACCTTCACCCGGGAGAGTGGGGACTTCATCACGAAGTCTTCACTCAGATTACAAATCGATGGGAACTGCCACAGGTAGACATGATGGCGTCCCGTCTCAACAAAAGCTACAAAGGTATTGCGCCAGGTCAAGAGACCCTCAGGCAATAGCTGTGGACGCCCTGGTAACACCGTGGGTGTTCCAGTCGGTCTATGTGTTTCCTCCTCTTCCTCTCATACCCAAGGTGCTGAGAATCGTAAGAAGAAGAGGAGTGAGAACAATACTCATTGTTCCGGATTGGCCAAGAAGGACTTGGTACCCGGAACTGCAAGACATGCTCACAGAGGACCCATGGCCTCTGCCTCTCAGACAGGACCTGTTGCAACAGGGGCCCTGCCTCTTCCAAGACTTACCGCGGCTGCGTTTGACGGCATGGCCGTTGAACGCCGGATCCAAGCGGAAAAAGGCATTCTGGAGGAAGTTATTCCTACGCTGATAAAGGCTAGGAAGGACGTGACAGCAAAACATTATCACCGCATATGGCGAAAATATGTTGCTTGGTGTGAGGCCAGGAAGGCCCCTACAGAGGAATTCCAACTGGGCAGATTTCTGCACTTTCTACAGTCTGGAGTGACTATGGGCTTGAAGTTGGGATCCATAAAGGTCTAGATTTCGGCCCTATCCATTTTCTTTCAAAAGGAACTGGCTTCTCTTCCTGAAGTTCAGACGTTTGTTAAGGGAGTGCTGCATATTCAGCCCCCTTTTGTGCCACCAGTGGCACCTTGGGATCTCAACGTGGTGTTGGGTTTCCTGAAATCCCACTGGTTTGAGCCACTTAAGACCGTGGAGCTGAAGTATCTCACGTGGAAAGTGGTCATGCTATTGGCCTTAGCTTCGGCTAGGCGTGTGTCAGAATTGGCGGCTTTGTCGTGTAAAAGCCCCTATCTGGTTTTCCATGTGGACAGGGCAGAATTACGGACTCGTCCCCAATTTCTGCCAAAGGTGGTGTCATCTTTTAATTTGAACCAACCTATTGTAGTGCCTGCGGCTACTCGTGACTTGGAGGATTCCAGGTTACTAGATGTAGTCAGGGCTTTGAAGATTTATGTAGCCAGAATGGCTGGAGTCAGGAAAACTGACTCGCTGTTTATCCTGTATGCCCCCAACAAGTTGGGTGCTCCTGCTTCAAAGCAAACCGTTGCCCGCTGGATCTGTAACACGATTCAGCAGGCTCATTCTGCGGCTGGATTGCCACATCCAAAATCAGTGAAAGCCCATTCCACAAGGAAGGTGGGCTCTTCTTGGGCGGCTGCCCGAGGGGTCTCGGCATTACAGCTTTGCCGAGCTGCTACTTAGTCGGGTTCAAACACATTTGCAAAATTCTACAAGTTTGATACCCTGGCTGAGGAGGACCTAGAGTTTGCCAATTCGGTGCTGCAGAGTCATCCGCACTCGCCCGCCCGTTTGGGAGCTTTGGTATAAACCCCATGGTCCTTACGGAGTCCCCAGCATCCACTAGGACGTTAGAGAAAATAAGATTTTACTCACCGGTAAATCTATTTCTCGTAGTCCGTAGTGGATGCTGGGCGCCCGTCCCTAGTGCGGACTTTCTGTAATACGTGTATATAGTTATTGCTTAATAATGGGTTATTTTATGTTCGCATCCATTGTTTGATGCCCTGTTGTTGTTCATACTGTTGACTGGATAAGTATATCACAAGTTATACGGTGTGATTGGTGTGGCTGGTATGAGTCTTACCCGGGATTCCAAAATCCATTCCTTATAATGTCTGCTCTTCCGGGCACAGTTTCCTTAACTGAGGTCTGGAGGAGGGGCATAGAGGGAGGAGCCAGTGCACACCAGATAGTACTAAATCTTTCTTTTGAGTGCCCAGTCTCCTGCGGAGCCCGTCTATTCCCCATGGTCCTTACGGAGTCCCCAGCATCCACTACGGACTACGAGAAAAAGATTTACCGGTGAGTAAAATCTTATTTTCTCCTAGTCCGTAGAGGATGCTGGGGACTCCATAAGGACCATGGGGTATAGACGGGCTCCGCAGGAGATAGGGCACCTAAAAAGAACTTTGACTATGGGTGTGCACTGGCTCCTCCCTCTATGCCCCTCCTCCAGACCTCAGTTAGAGAACTGTGCCCAGAGGAGATGGACAATACAAGGCAGGATTTAGCAATCCAAGGGCAAGATTCATACCAGCCCACACCAATCATACCATGTAACCTGGAACATACATAACCAGTTAACAGTATGAACAAAAACAACAGTAACGGTCCTAGACCGATGTCAACTGTAACATAACCCTTATGTAAGCAACAACTATATACAAGTCTTGCAGAGTTTCCGCACTGGGACGGGCGCCCAGCATCCTCTACGGACTAGGAGAAATAGATTTACCGGTAGGTTTAAAATCTTATTTTCTCTTACGTCCTAGAGGATGCTGGGGACTCCGTAAGGACCATGGGGTTTATACCAAAGCATCCAATCGGGCGGGAGAGTGCGTATGACTCTGCAGCACCGACTGAGCAAACGCTAGGTCCTCCTCAGCCAGGGTATCAAACTTGTAGAATTTAGCAAAAGTGTTTGACCCCGACCAAGTCGCCGCTCGGCAAAGTTGTAATGCCAAGACGCCTCGGGCAGCTGCCCAAGAAGAGCCCACCTTCCTAGTGGAATGGGCCTTAACCGAATTTGGTACCGGCAATCCAGCTGTAGAGTGAGCCTGCTGAATCGTGTTACAGATCCAGCGAGCAATAGTCTGCTTTGAAGCAGGAGCGCCAATCTTATTGGCCGCATACAGGACAAACAGAGCCTCTGTTTTCCTAATTCTAGCCGTCCTGGTTACATAAATCTTTAAGGCCCTGACTACGTCAAGGGATCTGGAATCCTCCAGGTCACCGGTAGCCACAGGCACCACAATAGGTTGATTCATATGGAACGGCGAAACCACTTTAGGCAAAAATTGCGGACGTGACCTCAATTCAGCTCGATCCACATGAAAAATCAAGTATGGGCTCTTGTGTGAGAGAGCCGCCAATTCTGACACTCGCCTTGCTGATGCTAAGGCCAACAACATGACCACCTTCCAAGTAAGAAATTTCAACTCAACCTTGTTAAGCGGTTCAAACCAGTGTGATTTTAGGAACTGCAACACCACGTTCAGGTCCCATGGTGCCACTGGAGGCACAAAAGGGGTCTGGATGTGCAGCACTCCCTTTACAAACGTCTGGACTTCTGGAAGAAGCCAATTCCTTCTGAAAGAAAATCGAGAGGGACGAAATCTGTACCTTAACCGAGCCTAATTTCATGCCCATATCCACTCCTGTCTGTAGGAACTGGAGAAAACGACCCAGATGAAAATCTTCCGTAGGTGCATTCTTGGTCTCACACCAAGACCCATACTTTCGCCAGATACGGTGATAATGTTTTATCGTCACCTCCTTCCTAGCCTTTATTAAAGTAGGGATGACCTCTTCTGGAATCCCCTTTTTTGCTAGGATTCTGCGTTCAACCGCCATGCCGTCAAACGTAACCGCGGTAAGTCTTGAAATACACAGGGCCCCTGCTGCAACAGGTCTTCCCTCAGAGGAAGAGGCCAGGGGTCTACTGTGAGCATCTCTTGTAGATCCGAGTACCAGGCCCTTCGAGGTCAGTCTGGGACAATGAGTATCGTCTGTACTCTTCTTCGTCTTATGATCCTCAACACTTTCGTGATGAGAGGAAGAGGAGGAAACACGTAGACCGATTCGAACACCCACGGTGTTACCAGTGCGTCTACTGCTACTGCCTGAGGGTCCCGAGACCTTGCGCAATACCTCCGAAGTTTTTTGTTGAGGCATGACGCCATTATGTCTATTTGAGGGGTTCCCCAAAGACGTGTTACGTCTGCAAAGACTTCTTGATGAAATCCCCACTCTCCTGGATGGAGATCGTGTCTGCTGAGGAAGTCTGCTTCCCAGTTGTCCACTCCCGGAATGAAGACAGCCGACAGAGCGCTTACGGGATTTTCCGCCCAGCGAAGTATCCTTGTGACTTCCGCCATCGCGACTCTGCTACTTGTCCCGCCTTGGCGGTTCACATGAGCCACTGCTGTGACATTGTCTGATTGAATCAGAACCGGTAGGTTTCGAAGAAAACTCTCCGCTTGTCGAAGGCCGTTGTAAATGGCCCTGAGTTCCAACACATTGATGTGTAGACAGGACTCCTGGTCTGACCAAAGTCCCTGAAAAGTCTTTCCCTGTGTGACCGCTCCCCATCCTCGGAGGCTCGCGTCCGTGGTAACCCGGATCCAGTCCTGAATCCCGAACCGGCGACCCTCCAGCAGGTGAGCACTTTGCAACCACCACAGGAGGGACACTCTGGTTCCTGGGGACAGAGTTATTTTCCGATGTAAGTGCAGATGGGACCCGGACCACTTGTCCAGAAGGTCTCATTGAAAAGTCCTTGCATGGAACCTCCCGAAGGGAATGGCCTCGTAGGCCGCCACCATTTTCCCCAGAACTCGAGTGCATTGGTGAACTGACACCCTTTTCGGTTTTAGCAGGTCTCTGACCATGTTCTGGATGTCTTGGGCCTTCTCTATTGGGAGAAAGACCTACATTTGTTCCGTATCCAGTATCATACCTAGGAACGGTAGTCGAGTTGTTGGAATCAACTGTGACTTTGGTAGATTTAGAATCCAACCGTGTTGCTGGAGCACTCTCAGAGAGAGCGCCACACTGCTCAGCAATTTCTCCCTTGATCTCGCTTTTATCAGGAGATCGTCCAAGTATGGGATAATTGTGACTCCATGCTTGCGCAGGACCACCATCATTTCCGCCATTATTTTGGTGAAAATCCTCGGGGCCGTGGAAAGTCCAAACTGCAACGTCTGAAATTGGTAATGACAATCCTGTACAGCGAATCTCAGGTATTCCTGATGGGGGGCATATATGGGGACATGAAGGTATGCATCCTTTATGTCCAGAGACACCATAAACTCCCCCTCCTCCATGTTGGCTATTATCGCTCTGAGAGATTCCATTTTGAATTTGAATCTTTTTATGTACAGGTTTAGGGATTTCAGATTTAAAATCGGTCTGACCGTACCGTCCGGTTTCGGGACCACAAATTGGGATGAATAGTAACCTCTTCCCTGCTGGTGCAGGGGAACCTTGATTATCACTTGCTGTATACACAGCGTTTGAATTGCAGCTAACACTACATCCCTTTCCGATGTGGAAGCTGGTAGGGCCGATTTGAAAAATCGGCTCGGGGGCACATCCTCGAATTCCAATTTGTAACCTTGGGAAACTATTTCCAACACCCAGGGATTCAGGTCCGAACTGACCCAGGCCTGACTGAAAAGTGGAAGACGTGCCCCCACCGGTGCGGACTCCCTCAGGGGAGTCCCAGCGTCATGCTGTGGTTTTTGGAGCAGCCGGGGAGGACTTTTGTTCCTGGGCACCTGCCGAAGCAGGTGCTCTCTTGCCTCTGCCCTTACCTCTGGCGAGGAAAGAGGATCCCCGACCTCTTTTGGACTTGTGCGACCGAAAGGACTGCATCTGATAGGGTGTTGCTTTCTTTTGCTGTTGGGGAATATATGGTAAAAAATTAGATTTACCTGCTGTAGCTGTGGAAACCAGGTCCGTCAGCCCATCCCCAAACAATACATCACCCTTATAGGGTAGTACTTCCATATGGTTTTTGGAATCCGCATCACCCGTCCATTGGCGAGTCCATAAGGATCTTCTCGCTGAGATAGACATGGCATTGGCCCTGGAAGCTAGCAATCCAATGTCCCTTTGAGCATCCCTCATAAATAAGACTGCGTCTTTTATATGGGCTAGAGTTAGGAATATAGTATCCTTATCCATAGTATCAAATTGATCTGTCAGCTCATCTGTCCAAGCTGCAATTGCGCTACACAGCCATGCCGACGCAATCGTCTGTCTTAACACAGCACCCGTATGAGAATAAATACCCTTTAATGTAGTTTCTTGCCTGCAATCTGCAGGGTCCTTAAGGGTAGCTGTGTCAGGAGACTGTAGCACCACTTTCTTGGACAAGCGCGTCAGGGCCTTGTCCACAGTGGGGGGTGATTCCCAAATGTCCCTCTCCTGCTTAGGGAAAGGGTATGCCATTAAAATTATTTTGGGGATCTGCGGTCTCTTATCCGGAGTCTCCCAAGCTTTTCCAAAGAACTCATTTAATTCATGAGATGTGGGAAAATTAATAATCTGTTTCTTTTCCTTAAACATGTGTACCCTTGTGTCGGGGACCGAGGGTTCATCCACAATATGCAACACATCCCTTATTGCCACAATCATGCACTGAATGGTTTTGGTCACCCTAGGGTGCAATTTTACTTCGTCATAGTCGACACTGGAATCAGAATCCGTGTCTGTAGTAGTGTCTTGTGTTAAGGGGCGCTTTTGAGACCCCCCGACGGGCCCTGTGAGTCGGTCCAATCTGAGGATTGACCGCCTGATGTCCCCCCTAAACCAGCCTTATCAAGCATTTTATGTAAAGATGTCAAACTTGCATGCAAAGTATGCCACATGTCCATCCACTCTGGAGTCGGCACAACCGACGGGGACACACCACTCATTTGCTCCACCTCCTCCTTGGAGAAGCCTTCCGCCTCAGACATGTCGACACACACGTACCGACACCCCACACACACAGGGAGTTACCTATAAGGGGACAAAACCCCAACCAGGCCCTTAGGAGAGACAGAGTATGCCAGCACACACCCAGCGCTTATTAACACTGGAATATATGACCATATAGCGCTGTTATATGTATATAATTGTAATCTCCTCTCACTGCGTCACCAAAGTGCCCCCCACCTCCTTTTTCCAGCCTGTGAAGCTCAGCAGGGGAGAGAACAGGGAGCCAGCGTTTCCTCGTGCACTCTCTGTGGAGAAAATGGCGCTGGTTAGTGCTGAGGATCAAGCCCCGCCCACCCGACGGCGGGCTTCGGTCCCATCAACTTTGTATAGAAAAATGGCGGGGGTTACTGGATTTACTGTGCCACAGCCTAATCCATGCTTATCCATGCCAAATATGAGGAATATTGCTGCCCAGGGCGCCCCCCCCCCCCTGCACCCTTCAGTGCCTATTGTGTGTGTGTGTGTGTGTGTGTGTGTGTGTGTGTGTGTGTGTGTGTGACTGGGAGCAATGGCGCGCAGCTTACCTTATGAAGATCTGATGTCTTCTGCCACCTGAAGTCTTCTTTGCCTTCTCATACTCACCCGGCTTCTATCTTCGGCATCTGTGAGGAGGACGGCGGCGCGGCTCCGGGACGAACCCCAGGTTCCCCTCTGGAGCTAATGGTGTCCAGTAGCCTTAGAAGCAGTGCCCAACTTAACAAGCCAGCTCTGCTTCTCTCTCCTCGGTCCCACGATGCAGGGAGCCTGTTGCCAACAGGACTCCCTGAAAATAAAAAAACCTAACAAAATTCTTTTTCCACAGAAAACTCTGGAGAGCTCTCTGCAGTGCACCCATTCTCCTCTGGGCACAAGATCTAACTGAGGTCTGGAGGAGGGGCATAGAGGGAGGAGCCAGTGCACACCCATAGTCAAAGTTCTTTTTAGGTGCCCTATCTCCTGCGGAACCCGTCTATACCCCATGGTCCTTACGGAGTCCCCAGCATCTTCTAGGACGTAAGAGAAAATGCAGGTATGCAGTCGCAATATCGCCGTTCACTATGTCGACAGTCATATAGTTAACATTTGAATGTCATAATGTCCACATGGTGAAAATGTCGACACAGTGAATTTTTAGGTTTAGTGTTCTAATTGCTTATGGACATGCTGCAAGTTGTACTTGTGTTTGTCAATACAGGGGCCGATTCAATTGTTTTGTGGGTGCAGAAACATATTGTGCACCCACTGGGGCTATTTATTTGTTCCCGTTGGGCGCGCATGCCCCGTATGTGCCAGGTTTAGCTGTGCAAAGTGGCTAAACCCGTCCAAAGTATAGGTTAGGGTGCTCAAACTTACATTTAAGGACCCATACCATGAATTTTACGCGGGTGTGGGAGGGGCTGGTGCGGAGCCACCGCGGGTGGGGGAGAGGCGGGTGCGTGGGCCCGAGGGTGGGGTACGGAGCCACCGCGGGTGGGGGAGGAGCGGTTGCGGGAGTGCCGAGGTGGTTCTGTGGGTGGGGGAGGGGCGGGTGGGTTTTTGGGGGTCCAGAGCTACCGCGGGTGGTGGAGGGGGGTGTGTGGGGGTGCCACGGATGGGGACCGGAGGTACTGTTTGTGGGGGAGGGGCGGGTAATGCTTCTGCTTCTCCTCATGGAAGCAGCTAAGCTGCTGTCCTCCCTTTGGCAGTGGCTCTCCCGGAGACTCTGAATGCTTCGGCACTAAGGGCTACTGGGAGCATTGGGACACACCGGCGCTAACAATAGTGTCTGTGCAATATTTGTGCTGGCGAGCGCCAGTTGGTGGGTGCCCATTACGGAGTTTAGATGTGTAAAGTGGCTAGACCAGTGCAGAGTACTGTGCGCGCTATTGTTGAATGCCCAGAAGCCCTGCTTCTGTGGATTTCTGCTCACCACCTCAGCAGGGTTAGTGCACAAATAATGGCCACCTGCTGCACTCGCACCCTTCAGTGCAAACAATTGAATTGCTCCGTCACTTTTAGATGGTAGATGCAGACGGCGAGAAACACTTAAATTCCCCACTAGGGCTGATATAATCTATTGCAACCAATAAGACCTTTGATTTCATTTTGCAGAAAAGGAATATAAGGAATGTGATTGTTTAGTTTGGGTTGCAGTACATTGCACCATTTTATTAGGTATTCAGTTACCATGTCAACATTCGTAATGTCAACACTAAAATATTGACATGTTCATAATGTCACCATGTGAAATGTCGACATTCTCAGAATGCCGAGGGTTAGGCTGCAGGATGGATGTTGGCACATGCGATGATGATGCAGTTTTTGGCAGTCATGTGAAGAGACACTGCTGCCATCAGGGACGTAAGATTGACATTCTATCATAAAACCACTGTCTGTGTGCTAAGCATGGCAACATTCTTGTATTGACATAATGGGGGAATGTAATAGGGTGTGAGAATCAGAAAGTGAGAGATTTCGTGGGAGTTCTCCTCCTGTCTTTTTACTGGCAATCATTTACATGGCAAAGTCAACCATGGGTTGCCATTTAAAACAAAACAAAACAGGCAAACTCTCTCAAAATCTCTCACTTTCTGATTCTAACACCCTAGTACATCTCCCCCAATACGTGTCGATATGAGTACTGTCAGTCTAACATACCACACCCTTTTATTAAATACTGACCCAGTAACTGCTTTACATTTACCTGTTTTGCTACTTTAGAGCCGTCCATTAAAGACGTGTGGTCTTCAGGTTGCCGGCAGCCGCGCTCCCGACGACCAGCATACCAGCGCCGGAATCCCGACCGCCGGCATACCGACTTCTTTTCTTCCTCTTGGGGGTCCACAACCCCCCTGGAGGTAGACCGTGCCCGCAAGGGTCTCATTTGCGCTTGCCTAGCTGTCAGTATGCCGGCGCTGGTCGCCGGGAGCCCGACCGCCGGCATTACATACTACACCCATTACAGACCCGTGCTGCAGAATATTGCTTTGTGACAAGTTCCTGCAGCATAATTTTCAATTCACATTTATTTCCTAATAAATATATAAATAATTATAATTTTAGGAGTGCTTGCTTTTGTTACTAGAAACCGATGACGCTCTTTAAGCTTCTGTAGTGACACAAGGATGGGAAATCGCTGCTTTCATATAACACCAAAAATGCTTCCACTGTGACATAGTAATTCCAATACTCCTTCACCTCTGTGTCCCTATGGTGACTTTCTTGTCAGACCCTTTTTCAGCTTGATTGAACATTCGTATGACCCATAAACAATAGTGCCCGTATATGACTGTTGCTAACACCTGGGAAAGGGAAGTTATCTTAGAGACGTGCGCAAGGAAAAAGCTGCTCTAATGTATATAATCCCCCTAAAGGGTGTCACCACACCCAAACACAGCAAATACAACAATTAAAACGGGAGAAAATACTCGTATAAGCGCTCACTAGTAGATAAATGAACAATACATTCCTTATGTATCCACAATGATGATTCTTAATGCTTCTTCTTCAATATTATGGTCGAAATTTGTTCTGCTCCAGTCCAATGTATGAAAAACAAAAAAGAATACAAAAATGTGTAGAAATGCTTAAAGTCTATTTCAGTACATATGGCCCACTGGACCCACGGAGGCGAATTTTTGCGAATTTGCGGTTCGTACCCTAACTCACAATAGAGTATCATAAACTGTACACGTAGCAGTTTCTTTATCCTAGACCTCGTATAACCTTCACCAGAGGTTCCCGACTCTCAATAGTATCTCCCAGAATGTATATCAAATACGTAATAATATAACATGGGACATCTATCAGAAATTTTGTGAGAAAATGCGTACCCAACTCACTTGAGAGAGGGGAGGAAACGAGCCTTAAAAGGTTTCTTTAATCGGGCCCAATGATGGCTCCACCAGTATCTCCTTCACTTCAATCACTCCTTTTATTCCTCCCAGGGTTCTCAATTCTCGTGAGTATGTGGAAAGAGAATGACATACAATGTGTAGAGCTGTCTTGTGGCCATATGTTGATTAACCCTCGAACTCCCAAAAGGAAATGAAGGAAGTGTATAGGGCGTATTAACCACCATGTAACACAAAAGGGGAAGTCCGGACCCCCAAATGTATGAATAGTAGAACAGTACCTTCTGGTCCCCGAAATGGATAAAAAAAGCGCTTCAAAGTCACAATACCAGGATCTGTTGACTCGTTTCGTCCCTTTCTGGAGCCTTTGTCAAGACAAGACATGTCATTTGGGGGTCCGGACTTCCCCTTTTGTGTTACATGGTGGTTAATCTTTCCCTTATGATAGATGTCCCATGTTATATTATTATTTGCTATACATTCTGGGAGATACTATTGAGAGTCGGGAACCTCTGGTGAAGGTTATACGAGGTCTAGGATAAAGAAACTGCTTTGTGTACAGTTTATGATACTCTATTGTGAGTTGGGGTACGAACCGCAGATTCTCAAAAATTCGCCTCCGTGGGTCCAGTGGGCCATATGTACTGAAATAGACTTTAAGCATTTCTACACATTTTTGTGTTCTTTTTTGTTTTTCATACATTGGACTGGAGCGGAACAAATTTCGACCATAATATTGAAGAAGAAGCATTAAGAATCATCATTGTGGATACATAAGGAATGTATCGTTCATTTATCTACTAGTGAGCGCTTATACGAGTATTTTCTCCCGTTTTAATTGTTGTTGTTGCTAACACCTGTCTGCATTGGTCTTTATATATTTTGTCACTCCCTAATGTTTTACAGCTGTGAGCCTGATGTGTAGCACTGGTTAATGTGGTATTGGCGGTGTATGTGACATCTGCCATTTAACAAAAAGCTAAAATATAACTAAAATGGATAATGATCTATTACCCCAGTTTTATTGTATATATGCCTTAAATATTTCACTAGAAATGGTGATCTAGACACCGTGACAGGTACAGCACTCTGTTCCAAAGTTCTTTCTGCAAATGAGTTATGGAGCGATGGATCTTTCTTCAAAAACAACTAGTTTGGTGATTTTCCACTTGTAAGTGAAAGTCGTTTTCACTTTTTACATTAAAATAATGGTTTCCTGCAGATTGGTTGTGCTGGGCTAGGACAATGCAAGGGTGGGAGCTAAGCAGAGATGACGCCTGTGAACAGGATATCCCTCCCAGCTAGGACGGAAAGAGGCTGAAACTGCTATAAATAATTTGTAAAGGGAGAACACTGGAGAATGGTAGTGGAATGTAAATAAAAGTTAATAAGCTAGAGTGCCAGCTCTTGTGGCAGCCAGCTCGACATTCATACAAACAAGTATTTTCTTCCTGAAACTAGATAAAGTGGAAGTGTAACCACAGTACTGGTGATCTAAAGCTGCTCAATGGGTTATTAAGTTTAATAGAAAAATTGATGTGAGGGCTATCTATTAGTGGTACATGTAAAGAAGAACGATTTTGTATTTGTAATAATGTTTATAGCTCCTTTGAGTATTTTTGGTGGAGTCTGGATATAGCTTGTATCAGCCCAGTTGGTGTAATTAGGATGTCATTGGTGAAAATGGGGTCTGACACTCTTTCCCTACTTCGCCTGATGATGATTATCTTTCCATGGGGTCTTTACCAGTTTTCGGTCCTGGCAGGGTCTTTTACCTTGTGTGGTCTTGGCGGATGGTCTCCTTTCCCCAACAGGGTCCTCTACAGCATGTGGTCAGTGTGCGCCTTGCTGCAACTGGTCGATGTTGATGGTATCACTCAGTTCTGCAGGAGTTATTGCACGTGTTAACAGCATGAAATCAAAGTATGAAATAATCACATACCTAATCATTATTCTGAGAACTATTCTCACACAGATACAAGAGAAAAAGTAAAATTGTGTCTGGAAAATACCCCATTGGATGAAGTAAATTTGACATTTGTGGGTTAGTTTCAGAGGACAAAATTCAAATGTCCGCTGGCAGCCACTAGATGGCGCCCAAAGGAGCTATGCAATTGTAGCTCCGTTCAGGCACGATGACTGCCGAGGGCTGCATTTTATCTCGCTGGGGTTGATGAGCTTTAATGTGTGAAAAGTAACCAAACGGTACCTTTTGTAATCGCGCCCAGCACTTTTGTCGGGATTAGCTACTTTACACGGCTAAACCTGACCTTTATGGGAGCGATTAGCATAGATTAAAAAAAAAAAAAAAATTGAATTGCGCTCCTACATCTCCTGTCACTTTAGATGGTAGATTGGTATTCAATTGTTTTGCCCGCCCAGACAGTCTGTTTTATGGGCAAGTAAAAGACCAATATGAGCACCAATTGGGGTAATTGGTTTTGCACCCCCCCCCTTCCCCCGTATTTATAGGCTCCCATTGTAAAATAACTTCCCAACCCCCCCATTAGCAATAGTTGTCTTAAATTCTAATAATACACCACACACTCCCTTAGTAGCAAAGCCCCCATATTTTACAACCCTACCGCCCACAATGTAAAAAGCCCCTTTTTTTTGCACCCCCTCCACCCTGTGACCAATTATTTAGGTTTTTTCTCTTACGTCCTAGAGGATGCTGGGGTCCACATTAGTACTGGGGTATAGACGTGTCCACTAGGAGCCATTGGCACTTTTAGAGTTTGAGAGTGTAGGCTGGCTCTTCCCTCTATGCCCCTCCTACGAGACTCAGTTTAGATAATGTGCCCGGAGGAGTCAGTCACAGCTAGGGGAGCTCTACAGAGCTTCTTTAGTAAAGTTTATTTCTCATACGTCCTAGAGGATGCTGGGGATACCATAAGAACCATGGGGTACAGACGGGATCCGCAGGAGACATGGGCACTTTAAGACTTTAAAAGGGTGTGAACTGGCTCGCCCCTCCTCCAGACTCCAGTTTTAGACTTGTGCCCAGGCAGACTGGATGCACTCTGTGGAGCTCTACTGAGTTTCTCTGAAAAGACTTTGTTAGGTTCTTTATTTTCAGGGAGATCTGCTGGCAACAGTCTCCCTGCTTCGTGGGACTTAGGGGAGAGAAGTTAGACCTACTTCCAGTGAGTTAAAGGCTCTGCTTCTTGGCAATAGGACACCATTAGCTCCTGAGGGTTTGATCACTAGGTACGCCTGGGGCTCATAACCAGAGCCGGCCATCACCCCCCTTGCAGAGCCAGAAGTCAGAAGACAGGTGAGTAGAAGAAGACAGAAGACTTCAGTGACTGCTTCAGAGGTACCGCACAGCGGCCGCACTGCGCGCCATGCTCCCACACTCAGCGGCACTGCAGGGCGCGGGGCCCGGCGCCCTGGCAGCATATACACCTCTAAAAAAAAGTGACTGGCAAGAGGGGACAAGGTGTCAAGCCACTGTCCTAACCCCCGCCAGTATAAAGATTTTGAAAAATAGCGGTGCTGAAGTGCGCCATTATGGGGGCGGGGCTTAGTCCTCACAGCTCACATCAGCGCCATTTTCTCTTCACAGAAGCTGCAGAGACGCTGGTCCTTCCTCACACTGCTGTACAAGTAACAGGGTGCAAAACGGAGGGGGGGGGGGGGCACAGTGATTTGTGGTGCAATATAAGTTATTATAAAAGCGCTGCAGGTCTGGGACATTTTGTAACTGTTTCAGAACCGGGTTTAAGCGCTGGGTTGTGAGCTGGCAAACTTCTTCTGTGTCTCTCTGACAGGCTTTATTGTGGGTCTGTCCCCTATATGCCCAGTGTGTTTGTGGGTGTTTTGTGCACGTGTGTCGGCATGTCTGAGGCGGAGTGCTCATCCCAGGAGGAGACTGTATTAGGCACACAAACGGCTGTGGGAGTGACCCTGTTGGTACCACCGACTCCTGATTGGGTAAATGTGTTGAATGCTTTAAATGCTAATGTGGCTCTTATTACCAAGAGATTAGATAAATCTGAATCTCGGAACCAGGCATGGAGGAAATCTGTGGAGGATGTGTTATTACAAGTTCAGACCCCCTCGGGGTCACAAAAACGTTCGTTTGCCCAGTCGGCAGACACTGATACTGACACGGACACCGACTCCAGTGTCGATTATAGTGATGTCAGATTAGATCCAAAATTGGCAAAGAGCATTCAGTACATGATTGTGGCGATAAAAGACGTATTACATATCTCTGAAGACCCTGCTGTCCCAGATAAAAGGGTCTGTATGTACAAGGGAAAGAAACCTGAGGTGACGTTTCCTCCCTCTCAAGAACTGAACACTCTTTTTGAAAAGCTTTGGGAAAATCCTGACCAAAAAAGTTTCAAATTCCCAAAAGGATTCCGGCGGCATATCCGTTTCCCTCTGGGGATAGAGAAAAGTGGGAGTCACCACCTATGGTGGACAAGGCTCTATCCCGGTTGTCAAAAAAGGTGGCTCTCCCGTCTCCTGACACGGCAGCCCTTAAGGATCCTGCGGATCGTAGACCGGAAACTACGTTAAAATACATTTATGTCACCACAGGTACGCTGCTCAGACCAACGATTGCATCTGCGTTGGTGAGTAGTGCTATCGAGAAGTGGGCAGATAACTTGTCATCTGATATAGATACCCTAGATAGGGATAGCATCCTCTTAACGCTGGGTTATATCAGGGACACTGCGGCCTACCTAAAGGAAGCTGCAAGAGATATAGGCCTTTTGGGATCAAAGGCCAATGCCATGGCAGTCTCGGCAAGACGAGCTTTGAGGATTCATCAATGAAATGCTGATGCTGACTCCAAGAAAAATATGGACTCTCTACCATATAAAGGTAGTGTCTTGTTTGGTGACTGTCTCGCTGATTTGGTATCTACGGCTTCCGCGGGTAAGTCATCATTTTTACCTTATGTTCCTCCACAACAAAAGAAAACGCACCACTATCAGATGCAGTCCTTTCGGCCCAATAAATAAAGGGCCTAGGTTCTTCCTTCCTTGCTACTAGAGGAAGGGGAAGAGGTAAAAGATCACCGGCAGTGGCAGGTTCACAGGAGCAGAAGTCCTCCCCGGTTTCTGCCAAATCCAGCGCATGACGCTGGGGCTCCTTTGCGGGAGTCCGCACAGGTGGGGGCACGTCTCAAACTCTTCAGTCAGTTCTGGGTTTGCTCGGACCCGGACCCATGGGTATTAGAAATAGTGTCCCAGGGGTACAAATTGGAGTTTCAAGACGTTCCCCCTCGACGATTTTGCAAATCGGCCTTACCAGTTTCTCTGCTGGACAGGGAGGTAGTATGCGACGCAATACAAAAGTTGTGTCAAAATCAGGTCATTATCGAGGTTCCCCCGTCACAACAGGGAGAAGGCTTTTATTCGAGCCTGTTCGTGGTCCCCAAGCCGGACGGCTCGGTCAGACCAATTCTGAACCTAAAATCCCTCAATTTCTACCTAAGAAGATTCAAATTCAAGATGGAGCCTCTCCGAGCAGTAATCTCCAGTCTGGAGGAAGGGGATTTTATGGTGTCGGTGGACATAAAGGATGCCTACTTACATGTCCCCATATATCCTCCGCATCAAGTTTTACCTGAGGTTTGCAATTCAGGATTGTCATTACCAATTTCAGACGTTGCCGTTTGGTTTGTCCACGGCTCCGAGAGTTTTCACCAAGGTAATGGTGGAAATGATGGTTCTCCTGCGCAAGCAGGGAGTCACAATTATCCTGTACTTGGACGATCTCCTGATAAAGGCGAGATCCAGGGACCAACTGGTCCAGAACATTTCACTCTCCCTGACAGTTCTGCAACATCATGGTTGGCTCCTAAACTTGGAAAATCGCACTTGACTCCGACGAAGCGGCTGTCGTTTTTGGGAATGGTTCTGGACACAGAATTACAGAGTTTTTCTTCCAGTGGAAAAGGCTCTGGAAATTCAGAATCTGGTCAAACAAATTCTGAAACCAGCAAAAGTGTCAATCCATCAATGCACTCGATTACTGGGGAAGATGGTAGCGGCCTACGAGGCCATTCAGTTTGGCAGATTCCATGCCAGAGTTTTTCAGTGGGACCTGTTGGACAAGTGGTCCGGATCCCACCTACACATGCACTGGAAGATAGTCCTGTCTTCAAAAACCAGAATCTCACTCCAGTGGTGGCTGCACAGCTCTCACCTCCTAGAGGGGCGCAGGTTCGGGATCCAGGACTGGATCCTAGTAACCACGGATGCGAGTCTCCGAGGCTGGGGGGCAGTCACGCAGGGGGAAAACTTCCAGGGAAGATGGTCAAGCCAGGAAACTTGTCTACACATAAACGTTCTGGAGTTACGGGCCATTTACAACGGCCTTCTTCAAGCGGAACATCTTCTTCGAAATCTGCCCGTACTGATGCAGTCGGACAATATAACTGCAGTAGCGTACATAAGCCACCAGGGCGGAACAAAAAGCAGAGCGGCGATGGCAGAGGCCACAAAGATTCTCAGCTGGCCGGAAAGGCATACAAGCGCGTTGTCAGCGATCTTCATTCCAGGAGTGGACAACTGGGAAGCAGACTTCCTCAGCAGACACGATCTCCATCCAGGAGAGTGCGGTCTTCACAGAAGTGACGAGTCTATGGGGAACTCCTCAAATAGACATGATGGCGTCTCGTCTCAACAAGAAGCTTCAGAGATATTGTTCCAGGTCAAGGGACCCTCAAGCAATAACAGTGGACGCCTTAGTGACACCGTGGGTTTTTCAGTCTATGTGTATGTATTCCCTCCACTTCCTCTCATTCCGAAAATTCTAAAAGATCATAAGAAGAACAAAGGTTCAGGCGATCCTCATTGTTCCAGACTGGCCAAGGAGGGCTTGGTATCCAGATCTTCAGGAGTTACTCATAGGAGATCCCTGGCCTCTTCCTCTACGCGAGGATCTGTTACAACAGGGGCCGTGCGTATACCAAGACTTACCGCGGCTACGTTTGACGGCATGGCGGTTGAACGCCAAATCCTAGCCCGAAAGGGTATTTCCAGTGAGGTCATTCCCATACTTCTTCAGGCTAGAAAAGGAGTAACGTCTAAACATTACCACCGTATTTGGAGAAAATATGTGTCTTGGTGTGAATCCAAGAAGGCTCCTACGGAAGAATTTCAGTTAGGATGTTTTCTCCATTTTCTGCAAGCAGGTGTGGATGCGGGCCTAAAGTTGGGCTCTATTAAGGTACAGATTTCGGCCTTATCGGTTTTCTTTCAGAAACCCTTAGCGTCCGTTCCAGAAGTTCAGACTTTCGTGAAAGGTGTGTTGCACATCCAACCTCCCTTTGTGCCCCCAGTGGCACCATGGGATCTTAACGTGGTGTTGCAGTTCCTTCACTCACATTGGTTTGAGCCTTTACAGAAGGTGGAGTTGAATTTTGTCACTTGGAAAGTGGTCATGCTGTTGGCCTTGGCATCCGCGAGGCAGGTATCTGAGTTAGCAGCTTTGTCTCACAAGAGCCCTTATTGGATATTTCATGTAGATAGAGCAGAGTTGAGGACTCGTCAGCAATGTCTGCCGAAGGTGGTTTCATCTTTCCACATGAACCAACCTATTGTGGTGCCAGTGGCTACTGATACCTTGATTGAGTCGAAATCTCTGGATGTGGTCAGAGCTTTGAAAGTTTGTCGCCAGAACGGCTCAAATTAGGAAAACAGAGGCTCTGTCCAGTATGCTCCCAACAAAATTGGGGCTCCTGCTACCAAGCAGACTATTGCACGCTGGATCTGTAATACAATCCAGCATGCTCATTCTACGGCTGTACAAAGACAACAATGGTTTGGAACTTGCGCTTGCAGAGCTGCAATGAAAAATGTGGCTTAAAATCCCACTAGGACAGGTGAGTGTGTGCAATCCTCATCAGGAAATTGTTACACCTGTGTTCTTTGCTCTTTGGAAAGGAACTTACATTATGTTCCCTTCACGAGTGCATGTAAAGGTTTCTTCTATACTAGGGAATACAGCCGAACAATGTCATAGAGAATGAAACTTACATCAGAATTCTGTCCCGCGTACACGTAACAGTATCTTTAGGGTCCTCCAATCACAATAATATGGATATCCTTCAGGTTTTCCAAACAATGATTTATTTAAAAGTTCCACATAAAATCACACACAGGGCTGGGGCTGGCAATAGTGTCAGTGAACCTCAGAGCAGACTAGATGGAAAGACGGACTCACACAGGCGTCCCGGCTGCAGACACGGATCCGTAGTGTGGATGGTTTTACCATCCACACTACGGATCCGTGTCTGTAGCCGGGACGCCTGTGTGAGTCCGTCTTTCCATCTAGTCTGCTCTGAGGTTCACTGACACTATTGCCAGCCCCAGCCCTGTGTGTGATTTTATGTGGAACTTTTAAATAAATCATTGTTTGGAAAACCTGAAGGATATCCATATTATTGTGATTGGAGGACCCTAAAGATACTGTTACGTGTACGCGGGACAGAATTCTGATGTAAGTTTCATTCTCTATGACATTGTTCGGCTGTATTCCCTAGTATAGAAGAAACCTTTACATGCACTCGTGAAGGGAACATAATGTAAGTTCCTTTCCAAAGAGCAAAGAACACAGGTGTAACCATTTCCTGATGAGGATTGCACACACTCACCTGTCCTAGTGGGATTTTAAGCCACATTTTTAATTGCAGCTCTGCAAGCGCAAGTTCCAAACCATTGTTGTCTTTGTATGGTTATTTCAGAGCATCGGGTGTACTCTGTGTGTTTGGAACCTGCGGTTAATTAATTATTTTACAAGCGCTAGGTTGTTTCCATTTTTTATTTCATTCTACGGCTGGATTGCCGTTGCCAAAAACGGTGAAAGCCCATTCTAACAGAAAGGTGGGCTCATCCTGGGCGGCTGCCCAGGGGGCCTCGGCATTACAACTCTGCCGAGCAGCTACTTGGTCGGATCCAAACACTTTTGCAAAATTTTACAAGTTTGATACCCTGGCCGATAAGGACCTCATGTTTGGTCAATCGGTGCTGCAGAGTCATTCGCACTCTCCCGCCTGTTCTAGATCTTTGGTATAAACCCCATGGTTCTTGTGGTATCCCCAGCATCCTCTAGGACGTATGAGAAATTAGGATTTTGATACCTACCGGTAAATCCTTTTCTCTTAGTCCGTAGAGCAGGCTTTCCCAACCACGGTCCTCAAGGCACACTAACAGTGCAGGTTTTAGTGATATCCAGGCTTCAGCACAGGTGACTTAATTAGTACCTCAGTTATTTTGATTTAACCATCCGTGCTGCAGCCTGGATATCACTAAAACCTGCGCTGTTAGTCCTACTTGCCTACCTGACCCTCTCCATGAGGGAGAAAATGCTCTGTTCCTGGATTTTCCTGGTAATGTATGATTGCCATCACCTGTGGTGAAACACCTTTCTTATCAATTAACCAGCTCACTACAGGTGATGGCAATCATACATTACCAGGAAAGTCCATGAACAGAGCATTTTCTCCCTCATGGAGAGGGTCAGGTAGGCAAGTATGCTGTTAGTGTGCCTTGAGGACCGTGGTTGGGAATGCCTGCCGTAGAGGATGCTGGGCGCCCGTCCCTGTGCGGTCTGTGTCTGCAGGTATTAGTTATGGTTACACACAGATTGGATTACATTATAGTCAGCTTGTTTCTGACATTGTTCAGGCCGTTGCCTTGAGTTATGTTTAATGCCAAGTTGTATGGCGTGCTTAAGGTGTGGGCTGGTATGAATCTCACCTTAGTTTAACAATAAAATCCTTTCCTCGAAATGTCCGTCTCCCTGGGCACAGTTCCTATAACTGGAGTCTGGAGGAGGGGCATAGAGGGAGGAGCCAGTTCACACCCTTTTAAAGTCATAAAGTGCCCATGGTTCTTATGGTATCCCCAGCATCCTCTACTGACTAAGAGAAAAGGATTTACCGGTCGGTATCAAAATCCTATTTTTAGAGTTTATTATTTTAAAGGAGGCTGCTGGCAACAGCCTCCCTGCATCGTGGGACTAAGGGGGGGAGTAGTGTCCGCCCTGCGGTGTCTGAGCCACTATCTCCGCTGACAGGACACTGAGCTCCTGAGTGATCCCCGCCACAGGGGATCACTCACCCCGGCAACATGCCGCCACCCCCTTACAGAGCCAGAAGATCAGTGGCGAGTGATTCACCGGCCCCCCTAGCAAGCGGGGAGCCGGTGTGAAGATGGCGGCGACAGGATATGGAGTGCAGTATTAACTGCGCTCCGGGGCTCAGCGGTACATAGTGGGGCGCCCTGAGCCAGCGCATACACCCTACACTGACCTCTTAAGCCTGTCATGGTCCCGGGATCGCTGCCAGCACAATTCCTCAGGCCAGTATAATCTCCAGAAGAGATGGAAGACCGCACCATTAAGGGGGCGGAGCTTCTCCTCAGAGCAGACCCAGCAGCATTCAGCTCCATTTTCCTGCCTGCAGAAATGCTGTCGGTGAAGAGCAATCCCTCCAGAGCAACTCCAGCTATCTCTTACGATACCAGGGGGTTGTAGAAGGGGGAGGTGGGCTGTGTATAGACTGTGTAACCTATTAAGGTGCACAGTCAGCGCTGGTTGGGGTCTCCCTATACCATTGAAAGCACTGTGTGTGGGTTGGCTCCAATCTCTGTGTCTCTCTTGTTATTCTTGGGGGAGAAACTCTGTATAGCCTCCCCTGTGTGTGTGTGTGTGGAGTGTCTGTGGTCTCCATTTAGCTTTGTCCAGGGACTCTGTCATATGCTGCAGAGGATATGTCCTCTCAGGATGATCTCATTCCATGTAATCAGGATTGCACTGTTTTAGCGCAGATACCAGCAAGGGAGCCTGAATGGTTATCCTCTATCAAATCTATAGTAACTCAGATTTCTTCTAGGGTTGCACAGAATGAATCTGCAACTCAGGTTTTACAGAACTATGGCAGTTTGGTCCAGTTCTGTTTCCTCAGAGCCCCCCTCTGTTGGTTCCTGACAAACATGCTCTTGTCCAGATTATGCAAGATGACACGGATACCGATTCTGACGTGGCTGACTGTGATGGGGATGTGCTAAGTGGGGCCGCATCTTTTGCAAAAGGGGTGCAGTTGATGATGGAGGCTGTCAGGGATGTGTTGAATATTGCGGATACAACACCTGAGCAGGTTGAGTAGGCTTACTTCACTGACAGTAAGAAAGCCTCGCTAACCTTCCCTGCGTCCAAAGAATTAAATGCTATTTTTGAGAAAGCGTGTGAAAACCTGGAGAAAAAACTCCAGATCCCTAGAAGGGTTCTGGTTGCTTTCCCCTTCCCTGAGGAGGATAGGAAAAAATGGGAAAACCCACCCATAGTGGACGCGTCTGTATCCAGAGAAAAATTTATAGTACGCATAAATCCATATACACTGCTTCAGGGGCGATACTGCGTCCTACTATTGCCTGTGCATGGATTTCCAAAGCCATAGTAAAGTGGTCAGGCACGTTACTTGAGGATTTGGATACAATGGATAAAAGTGATGTTGAATTATTTTTACGTAACGTTCAGGATTCTGCAGGATTTATGGTGGAATCCATGAAAGACCTGGGTTCAATAGCTGCAGGAATATCTTCCATGTCTATTTCGGCTCGTCGAGGACTGTGGCTGCGCCAGTGGTCTGCCGACGTGGAATCCAGGAGAGGTGTGGAGACCCTACACTACACAGGTCAGGCTCTCTTTGGGGAAGCGTTGGATGTGTGGATCTCCACGGCTACAGCGGGTAAGTCACCTTTACTCCCCTCAGCTGCACCTGCTACGAAGAAACCGTTTTCTGCAGCTGCATCAGTCCTTTCGGCTTACTAAAACAAGAAAGGCCAAACCGTCTAAAACCTTCTTTAGAGGAGATCGACCAAAATCCAAGAAACCTGCTGCCACGAGTTCCCAGGAACAGAAGCCTGCTTCAGGTACGCCAAAGTCCTCAGCAAGATGGTGGGCCGCGCGGCCTGGAGGTAGGGCCGGTGGAGGCGAGACTCGGACATTTCAGTCAGTTCTGGGTGTCGTCCGGCCTGTATCCCTGGGTACAAGATATTGTGTCCCAGGGGTACCGGCTGAAATTTCAGGATCTCCCTCCTCACCGGTTCTTCAAATCAGGCTTGCCAGCTTTGCCAGCAGACGGGGCTACCCCACAGGGAGCCATCCAGAAGTTGGTGAAGGCATAGGTTATTATACCAGTTTCTCCCCAGATGCAAAACAAAGGTTACTATTCCAACCTTTTCGTGGTACAGAAACCGGATGGTTCGGTCAGGCCCATTCTGAACTTAAAATCACTAAACCCCTTTCTGAGGGAGTTCAAATTCAAAATGGAGTCTCTAAGGGCGGTGATATCAGGTCTGGAGGAGGGGGAATTCCTGGTATCCCTGGATATCAAGGATGCGTACCTCCACATTCCGATTTGGCTTCCGCATCAAGCTTATCTCCTATTCGCACTGTTGGACTGTCATTTTCAATTCCAGGCCCTGCCGTTCGGCCTTTCCACAGCACCAAGGGTATTCACCAAGGTTATGGTGGAAATGATGGTTCTCCTCCGCAGACGGGGTGAACCAATTCCCTATCTGGACGATCTGCTGATAAAGGCATCGTCCAAAGAGAAGCTGTTAGTCTATAGCTCTCACGACCCAACTTCGCAAGGAACATGGTTGGATCCTGAATCTTTCAAAATCACATTTGGAACCATCCAGGAGGTTGTCATTCCTGGGAATGATCCTCGACGCTGAAGTGCAGAGGGTGTTTCTTCCAGAGGAAAAAGCATTGGTGATACAAGCAATGGTCCGGGATGTCCTGAAGCCAGCCCGGGTGTCAGTTCATCAGTGCATTCGCCTTCTGGGAAAGATGGTGGCCTCTTACGAGGCTCTGCAGTATGGAAGATTTCATGCTCTGTCCTTCCAACTGGATCTCCTGGACAAATGGCCGGGATCTCATCTGCACATGCACCAGAGAATACGTCTGTCGCCAAAGGCCAGGATCTCACTCCTCTGGTGGCTGCAATTACTTCACCTTCTGGAGGGCCGTAGGTTTGGGATTCAGGGCTGGATCCTTCTAACCACGGAAGCCAGTCTCCGGGGGCTGGGGCGCAGTCACTCAAGGGGAAACCTTCCAAGGAAGGTGGTCAAGTCTGGAAGCCGGCCTTCCGGTAAACATTCTGGAATTAAGAGCCATCTACAATGGGCTTCTCCAAGCGGCCGATCTTCTGAGAAATCGGGCCATTCAAGTGCAGTCGGACAATGTAACGACAGTGGCTTACATAAACCGACAGGGCGGAACGCAGAGCAGAGTTGCAATGTCAGAGGTGTCAAGAATCATCCTCTGGGCAGAAAAACACGCGTTGGCGCTGTCGGCAAGCTTCATTCCGGGAGTAGGAGACTGGGAAGCGGACTTCCTCAGCAGACACGATCTCCTTCCAGGAGAGTGGGGCCTCCATCCGGAGGTGTTCACGGAGGTCACAAGTCTTTGGGGGTTACCTTAAATAGACATGATGGCCTCTTATCTCAACAAGAAGTTTTGGCGGTTTTGTTCCAGGTCGAGGGACCCGCAAGCGGTGGTGGTGGACGCCTTAGTGACTCCGTGGGTGTTCCAGTCGGTGTACGCGTTTCCTCCACTTCCACTCATTCCAAGAATTCTAAAAATCATAAGGAGAACAAAAGTTCAGGCAATCCTCATTGCTCCGGACTGGCCAAGAAGGGCTTGGTACGCGGATCTTCTGGATCTGCTGCTAGAAGAGCCGAGGCCTCTTCCTCTTCGGGAGGACCTGCTGCAGCAGGTGCAGTTCGCTTATCAAGACTTACCGCGGCTACGTTTGATGGCATGGTGGTTGAACGCCAGATACTAGCTCGGAAGGGGATTCCGTACAAAGTACTTTCTACCCTGATACAGGCTAGGAAAAGAGTAATGTCTAAACACTATCATCGAATTTGGAAAAAGTATGTATCTTGGTGTGAATCCAAGAAATTTCCTACAGTGGAGTTTCAACTGGGACGTTTTCTCCTCTTCCTGCAAGCAGGTGCGGATATGGGCCTGAGGTTGGGATCCGTAAAGGTCCAGATTTCGGCCCTATCCATTTTCTTTCAGAAACCGTTGGCTGCCCTCCCTGAGGTTCAGACTTTTTGAAGGGAGTTCTGCACATCCATCCTCCATTTGTGCCGCCTACAGCGCCCTGAGATCTTAACGTCGTGTTGCAGTTCCTCCAGTTGGACTGGTTTGAGCCTCTACAGGAGGTTGAGGTCACGTTTCTCTTGTGGAAGGCTGTCACTTTGTTGGCCTTGGCTTCTGCTCGACATGTGTCGGAGTTGGGGTCTTTGTCATTTAAAAGCCCATATTTGATCTTCCATGAAGATAGAGCTGAGCTCCGGACACATCCGCAGTTCCTTCCGAAGGTTGTGTCGGCATTTCATATCAACCAACCTATTGTGGTGCCAGTTGCTACTGACTCCTCAATTTCATCAAAGTCCTTGGATGTTGTATTCTACGGCAGCATTGCCGTGTCCTACGTCTGTTAAGGCCCACTATACTCGTAAGGTGGGTTCTTTCTGGGCGGCTGCCCGGGGTGTCTCTGCTTTTACAGCTTTGCCAAGGGGCTACTTGGTCTGGGTCGAACACGTTTACAAAGTTCTACAAGTTCGATACTTTGGCCTCTGAGGACCTGAAGTTTGGTCAATCAGTTCTGCAGGAGCCTCCGCGCTCTCCCTCCCATTCTGGGAGCTTTGGTACATCCCCATGGTACTAATGTGGACCCCAGCATCCTCTAGGACGTAAAAGAAAATAGGATTTTTTAATTACCTCCTGGTAAATC
This sequence comes from Pseudophryne corroboree, assembly GCF_028390025.1. Lineage (NCBI taxonomy): Eukaryota > Metazoa > Chordata > Amphibia > Anura > Myobatrachidae > Pseudophryne > Pseudophryne corroboree. The sequence goes on from NC_086453.1 coordinate 232,541,155, forward strand.
CTTTTCTCGTAGTCCGTAGAGGATGCTGGGCGCCCGCCCAGCGCTTCGTGATTCTGTGGTGGTTATTTAGTTCAGTACTGCTTAGTTCTTGGTAAGTACTGTTTCGTTACTTGGTAAGTAATGTTGTTCAGCTGTTGCTGATGTTTCAAGCTAGTTAGCTTGGTTTGCCTTGTGTGTGAGCTGGTATGTATCTCGCCACTATCTGTGTAAAATCCTTCTCTCGAAGATGTCAGTCTCCTCAGGCTCAGTTTCTAGACTGGGTCTGGTAGGAGGGGCATAGAGGGAGGAGCCAGCCCATACTAATAAACTCTTAAAGTGCCCATGGCTCCTAGTGGACCAGTCTATACCCCATGGTACTAATGTGGACCCCAGCATCCTCTACAGACTACGAGAAAAGGATTTACCAGTAGTAATTAAAATCCTATTTTTTATGATCTCCCCCCCAGCATCAATTACTTTTTATTCTTCCCACCCCCATAAGCATAACTTCCCCCTCGCCCCCACATGCAGAGATCAGCAAAGCGTGCGTCAGGGGGGAGTGATGATTATTCCCCCCTGCTGCAGCTGATCTCTATTAACCAACCCCTTCAGAGATAGACAAATACTGTAACCCACTGATTTGTTGACTATCGTGCCCATTGCAAGTCTTTTCCACTTGTGTATCATAAACCATTATGCTCCCATTGAATATCCCACACATTCTCCACAAGCTTGCTTTTTAATCTTGGGTTTTACCTCTACATTTTATATTACTGAATGTCAGATTCTGCAGCTAAAGCTTTTCTTTTGCAATATGTGGTTGAAATGTATAAATTGCACACAGTGAATGGAACAGTGATGAGCTTTCCCTATTCTGCTGAATCACATCTGGAGTTTGTGGATAGTAGGAAAATGACAAATAGACATGTGCAGGTATGGAGGTGAGTGTAACAGTCTGCTGTCTCTCCAGACTCTCAGACTGCTGTGAGGGTGGCCCTCCTAGCATTTAGCACCTTAATATCCAGAAACACTAGCCAAAGTGTACTCTGTAACGGCTCCATTTTTTTAAGAATATGTCATGTGCTTTGACGGTCTTACTGAGTAGATGATGAATTGGCTTTGGCTGGTTTTGGAAGCAGTCAGATGTATTGGGGATGGTGAGAAGTAAATGAAAAGCATAGTAAGGAGCAACTGTTGGCTTAATGATTGAAGCATTCTGTACACCCCCCCTCCCCCCTCCAATGGCGGCTCTTCATGCATGAAGTGTAGACTTTTTGTTTGGTTTGACTGCTCATGTTGGTAATTACTTTTTAGAAACTCATGGTGTACCCAGAGCCTATTCCATCTGTGTAATGTGTGTGTTCTGAGATCCAGTTGGTTTGGAATGGTAATAATAATTTTTTTTAGAAGCCTCTTTAGTAGAATGGATACTGGTGCCATTAGTGGTTATGGACGTTATTGTTACAAATGTATGGAGTGTGGTTCGTTGGGTTGACAGTAACTAGGTCAACACCTGGAATGGGTCGACATGACAAACGGTCGGCATGAGTTTTTTTTATTTTTTTGTAATGTGTCGTTTTCTTCATAAAGTGAACGGGAACCCCAATTAGTGCACCGTGTCCCCTTGCATGCTTCGGGCAAGGTGCCTCGCTGTGCTTGGCACAGGTTACTATTCCCAGTCATAATCCATGTGTATCGTAAAATATGAAAAAGTTCCAATTTTTTTTTTTTTTTTTTTAAAGTGTAAAAGTTGTGTTGACCTAAAGACCATGTCGACCTGAGTGCTGTCAACCTAAAGACAGGATACCAATGTTTGTTGCATACTATGCACAGACTTATCTACCCTATAAAGCTTTTCATTTAGTTTTGTGGAGTGTGAGACAAATGTAACTAGCTTGTACATGAATACAGGTATCTGATGTGTGGATTACAGCAGATATGAATCTGTCTTTGCTGGGGCTTTTAGCACCAAACAGCACTTTCTAAACTGTGATTGATGCATTTCTATGGTAAAACTGCCTACGTTGTTCAGGTAATGGCCTTGCGGGGTCTGTATGTCCCAGTGACTTTGTGGTAATAAAAACATTGCTTTATTTAAACTCTTACTGCCATGCTGACCCTGTAGCATTTGAAGTCTCCTTGTATGAATTGTCTTGGTCAACTGTCTGGGAGTTTTCTCCTCAGAACTCTTTGTAATTTGAAAGTCAGAGTTATATTAGCGCTTACTGTATGTAAGAAAGAAGTACTGTCATGATCTTGTGTGACCTACAGCTTGAGTACTGTAGTGTATTGTTTGTTGTTGAAAACGCCCTTTGATGGTCTATTTCAAAAGTAGACACTTCAATAAACAGTGCCTGGATTGCTTAACCTTCAAAGGTAGACTTGGGAATACACCCTGACCAAGCAGCATATAACAATTCCATGCTTCGTGTTATTAAAATGGTTTAAAAAAATGTTCTGATACAAAGAAAATCCCTGTTAAAATATTTTTTTAATAAATAAATTAATCTGTATAATCGATCACCCTTAAGTAAGATCTGCTGACATTGGTGAGAAATCCAAGCGCAATTTTGGGGATGATTGGTGTGGGTATCTGGCTTGCACTGCTGATACAGGAGCTCCGTGGTTCAAATTTATAGAGCGTATGCAGTAAAAAGATATATACTAAAGCTAGTAAGAGCATTTCTCAGGATCCATATTACTGTCTGTTTAGGGCCACCCTGTTTTCATTGTTTTGCTGCAGATCTGTTACAGGATCAAATATTCCGTTCCATTATTACACACAGCTGATGTGCATCTCATATTTTGTTAGGGCTGTGGCATCAAGTACAGGTCAAAATGCTGAGAATGTAGCTATATGAGTTACGGGTTCAACCACACCTAGCTTTTCTGCTGGGATGTCAGTCACTGTGTATCTGCTGTGTTCAGCTGTGCAGTGTATGGACCGGAGATATAATCGTTCACATCCTGAAAATGACTAAGAAATGGTCTGAATTGTTAGTTGGGTTGTCTAACCTGTCCGATCTACCCAACCATCATTCAGCTGACTCCGGGTAGTGAATGGTAATCTGCCTACATATGTTGTGCAGCGTATGGCGGCGCACTGATTATTGTGCGGTCACTCCTCCCCTCCTCCATGTCCTGTTCTGGGCTATTATTGTGCTGTCTGTTGCCAGCTGTAGAGAAGCACCTCCGACCTATCAGACACTGAGAAAGAGATCATGGTGACTTTTTAGTTACATAGAAACTGTTCAGTTTTTTATTGTGTAGTAATCGGGTCAGTAATAACGACCTTTGACTTATATTAATGTGTAATAGTGGCTTCAAAATGTACAAAGAAAAGGGAGGAACTACAGCTTCATGATGGTTATGATTTTTTTAATTGGTCTGTTCTACCTAGGGAATGCACATGGAGTATTTCAGAATTTTATTTTCTCTTACGTCCTAGAGGATGCTGGGGACTCCAAAAGGACCATGGGGTATAGACGGGATCTGCAGGAGCTTGGGCACACTGAAAAGACTTAAACTGGGTGTGAACTGGCTCCTCCCTCTATGCCCCTCCTCCAGACCCCAGTTAGACTTTGTGCCCAGGACTGACTGGACACTCACTAGGGGAGCTCTCCTGAGTTTCTCTAGAAAAGACTTTTGTTAGGTTTTTTATTTTCAGGGAGACCTGCTAGCTACAGGCTCCCTGCATCGTGGGACTGAGGGGAGAGAAGCAGACCCACTTCTACTTAGTTTAAAGGCTCTTCTTCTCGGCTACTGGACACCATTAGCTACAGAGGGTTCGATCACTTGGTTGCGCCTAGCTGCTTGTTCCCGGAGCCACGCCGTCACCCCCCTCACAGAAGCCAGAAGAAAGAAGTCGGGTGAGTATGAGAAGAACCGAAGACTTCAGAACAGCAGAAGACTTCAGTGGCCAGGTACAGCGCAGCGGTAACACTGCGCTCCATGCTCCCACACATTATCACTGACGAGCACTCACAGGGTGCAGGGCGCTGGGGCGCCCTGGGCAGCAGGTTACTGAGGTCTGACGCCGGCAGAAGCCTTTTCGGTGCCGCGTCACCGCTTCACAGACCCCCGCCGGCATTTTTACTTTTTCAAATTTGGCGCGCTGAAGCCCGCCGGGAGGGGCGGAGCTTCGTCGCGCGGTTCACAGCGCCATCTTCTCCAACGCGCGGCTGAGGGAGACGCTGCCCGGGACCTCCACATCTCCTCACAAGTAACGAGGAGCTAATCGGGAGGGGGGGGGGGGGGGCTGCAGTGTGGTGCACTTTATTATTATTATTATTATTATTATTATTATTATTATTATTATTATTATTATTATTATGCAGCGCTGGGTACATATATCTTTTGACGGGATATATGGGCGCTGGGGTGTGAGCTGGCATACTCCCTCTGTCCTCTATCTGGGCTTCATTGTGGGCCTGTCACCTAACTGAGACGTTCTGTGTGTCGGTTCTACGTGTCGGCATGTCTGAGGCTGAATGTTATTCACCGGAGGAGGTTATTGGGGGAGCAGATGAGGGGCTAGATTTGGGCCTGTCGGCGCAGCCGACACCTGATTTACTCGCATTGCTTAGTACGATTAATACGAATGTAGCTTCTTTATCAAAGAGGTTGGATAAGTCGGAGTCACAGACACAGGTGTGGAAAAAGTCCATGGAGGAGGCTTTGTCTCAGGTGCAGACCCCATCGGGGTCGCAAAAGCGGCCGTTTAATCAAGTGGTAGATACTGATACCGACACGGACTCTGATTCCGAGGTCGATTTCACTGAGGCTGCTTTTACATCCGCATTTAGTTAAGAGTATTCAGTACATGATTGTGGCTATAAAGGAGGTTTTACGCATTTCTGATGAACCTGCGGTACAGGAAACAAGGATTTGCTTGTTCAAGGGAAAAAAACCTGAGGTAAAGTTTCCACCCTCTCATGAAATGAATACTCTTTGTGAAAAGGCTTGGGAGTCGCCGGACAAGAGGTGGCAGATTCCCAAGAGGATTTACATGGCGTATCCTTTTCCCTCTGATGATAGGGAAAAATGGGAGTCGTCTCCAAATGTTGACAAAGCTCTATCTCGTTTGTCTAAGAAAGTGGCGCTTCCGTCTCCTGACACGGCAGCTCTCAAGGATCCGGCGGATCGCAAGCTGGAGACGTCTCTGAAGTCCGTTTTCGCTAATACGGGTGCATTGCTCAGGCCTGCTGTAGCGTCGGTATGGGTGAGTAGTGCTATTGCTAAATGGGCTGAGAATTTAGTTAATGATATGGATACACTTGATAAAGATAATGTTCTTTTGACTCTTGGTTATATCAAGGACGCTGCAGATTACCTGAAGGATGCGGCGAGGGATGTTTGTCTCTTGGGATCAAGAGCCAATGCCATGTCCATATCGGCCAAGAGGGCGTTATGGATACATCAATGGAATGCTGATGCCGACTCCAAGAGGGCTATGGAAGCTTTACCCTTCAAAGGTACTGTCTTGTTTGGGGACGGCCTGGCGGACCTGGTCTCTACCGCGGCTGCGGGTAAGTCCTCTTTTCTTCCCTATGTTCCCACACAACACAAAAAGGCACCACATCAGCAGATGCAGTCCTTTCGTCCCATAAATACAGGCGTGGAAAAAGTTCGTCCTTCCTCGCTTCAAAGGGTAGAGGAAGGGGAAGGAAGCCGCCTGCCGTGTCAGGCGCCCAGGACCAAAAGTCCTCCCCTGCCTCTACCAAGTCCACCGCATGACGCTGGGGCTTCCCTGGGGGAGTCCGGACCGGTGGGGGGCCATCTGCGAATCTTCAGTCAGGTCTGGGTTCAATCAGACCTGGATCCTTGGGTCCTAGAGATTGTGTCTCAGGGATACAAGCTGGAGTTTCGGGAGGTGCCCCCTCACCGGTTTTTCATTTCGGCCTTACCAGTGTCTCTTCCGGACAGGGAGGTGGTGCTGGCAGCGATATAAAAATTATGTCATCAGAGGGTCATTGTTCCCGTTCCCCTGTCCCAATGGGGGGAGGGGTTCTACTCGAGCCTCTTTGTTGTACCGAAACCGGACGGTTCGGTCAGACCAATTCTGAATTTAAAATCCCTCAATCCATACTTGAAAGTGTTCAAGTTCAAGATGGAATCTCTTCGAGCTGTGATTGCCAGCCTGGAAGGGGGGGATTTTATGGCGTCAGTCGACATAAAGGATGCCTACTTACACGTCCCGATATATCCTTCGCATCAGGCCTTCCTCAGGTTTGCGATACAGGATTCTCATTACCAATTTCAGACGTTGCCGTTTGGGCTTTCCATGGCCCCAAGGATTTTCACCAAGGTCATGGCAAGCAAGGGGTTACGATTATCCCGTACTTGGACGATCTCCTGATAAAGGCGAGGTCCAAGGAACGCTTGCTGAGAAGTGTAAATTTGTAGCTGTCGGTTCTGCGACAGCACGGTTGGGTGCTAAATTTGCCAAAATCTCAGTTGATTCCGACCACTCGGCTGCCTTTTCTGGGCATGATTCTGGACACGGAATTCCGGAAAGTATTTCTTACAGAAGAAAAAGCTCTGGAACTGCAGACGATGGTCAGGGAACTTCTGAGGCCGACTAGTGTGTCAATCCATCACTGTACTCTGGTTCTGGGGTAAATGGTTGCGGCGTATGAAGCCATTTCGTTTGGCAGGTTTCATGCCCGGGTGTTTCAGTGGGACTTGCTGAGCAAATGGTCCGGGTCTCACCTGCACTTGCACCGGAAGATAAGTCTATCTTCCAGAGCCAGAATTTCTCTCCTGTGGTGGCTACAAGGTTCTCACCTCCTAGGGGGACGCCGGTTTGGTATCCAAGATTGGGTACTTCTGACAACAGATGCAAGTCTCCGGGGCTGGGGCGCAGTCACCCAAGGAAGAAGCTTCCAGGGGAAATGGTCGCTCCAGGAAGCGTGTCTCCACATAAATGTTCTCGAGTTAAGAGCCATTTACAACGGCCTGCTACAAGCAAGAAGCTTCTTCAGGGTCGACCTGTCCTGGTACAGTCAGACAACATCACAGCGGTGGCACATATAAACCGTCAAGGCGGAACAAGGAGCAGAGCAGCAATGGCAGAGGCCACAAGAATCCTTCGCTGGGCGGAACAACACGTGAGCGCCCTGTCAGCAGTCTTCCTGCCGGTAGTGGACAACTGGGAAGCATATTTCCTCAGCAGACATGATCTCCATCCAGGAGAGTGGGCTCTTCACCAAGAGGTATTTGCAGAGGTGACGATGCGTTGGGGAATTCTGTTGATAGACATGATGGCGTCTCGTCGCAACAAGAAGCTCCCGAGGTATTGTTCCAGGTCAAGGGACCCCCAAGCCAGTGCAGTGGAAGCCCTGGTGTCTCCGTGGGTGTTCCAGTCGGTGTATGTGTTCCCTCCACTTCCTCTCATTCCAAAGGTACTGGGGATCATTCGACGAGCAAGGGTTCAGGCGATTCTCGTTGTTCCAGATTGGCCAAGAAGGGCCTGGTACCCGGATCTTCAGGAATTACTGGTGGAAGATCCTTGGCCACGTCCTCTAAGAGAGGACCTGTTGTTGCAGGGTCCATGCGTGTTTCCAGACTTACCGCGGCTACGTTTGACGGCATGGAAGTTGAGCGCCAGATCTTAGCTCGTAAGGGTATTCCCGGGGAAGTCATTCCCACTCTCATTAAGGATAGGAAGGAGGTTATGGCGAAACATTATCACCGTATTTGGAGAAAGTATGTGGCCTGGTGCGAGTCTGAAATGGCTCCTGCGGAAGATTTTCACCTGGGTCGCTTTCTCCACTTTTTGCAGGCAGGGGTAGATGCAGGCCTGAAATTAGGCTCCATCAAGGTGCAGATTTCGGCTTTGTCTATTTTCTTTCAAAAAGAATTAGCTGTCCTCCCAGAGGTGCAGACTTTTGTGAAGGGAGTAATGTATATCAATCCTCCGTTTGTGCCTCCTGTAGCTCCATGGGATCTTGATGTGGTCTTACAGTTTCTTATGTCTTCCTGGTTTGAACCTTTGTGTAAGGTTGAGTTGAAATTTCTCACTTGGAAGATAGTCATGCTGTTGGCACTGGCATCTGCTAGACGAGTGTCAGAGTTGGCGGCCGTATCTCATAAGAGCCCGTACTTGATTTTTCATTCGGATAGGGCGGAATTGAGGACTCGTCAACAATTTCTGCCGAAGGTGGTTTCTTCATTTCACATTAATCAACCTATTGTGGTGCCGGTGGCTACGGATGCTGTGGCGGTTCCAAAGTCTCTGGATGTGGTGAGAGATTTGAAGATATACATCACCATAACGGCTGTTTCCAGGAAAATTGAGGTGCTGTTTGTCCTGTATGCTTCCAACAAGATTGGTCATCCTGCTTCAAAACAGACTATTGCACGCTGGATTTGTAGTACGATTCAGCAGGCTCATTCTTCGGCCGGGCTACCAGTGCCGAAGTCAGTAAAAGCCCATTCTACCAGGAAAGTGGGCTCATCTTGGGCGGCTGCCCGAGGCGTCTCGGCTTTACAGCTTTGCCGAGTAGCTACTTGGTCGGGGTCAAACACTTTTGCTAAGTTCTATAAGTTTGATACCCTGGCTGATGAGGTCCTTGCGTTTGCTCAGTCAGTGCTGCAGAGTCGTCTGCACCCTCCTGCCTGGTCTGGAGCTTTGGTATAAACACCATGGTCCTTTTGGAGTCCCCAGCATCCTCTAGGACGTAAGAGAAAATAGGATTTTAGTACCTACCGGTAAATCCTTTTCTCCTAGTCCGTAGAGGATGCTGGGCGCCCATTCCAGTGCGGACTGTTCTTGCAGTGTATTCTTGCTGGTTAAATTAGTTTATACACGGGTTGTGTATTTATTGGTTTCAGCTTGTTGCTGTTAATTCATACTGTTATCTGGTTTAATGTTACTCCGGGTGTACGGTATGTTTGTGGTGTGGGCTGGTATGATTGTAGCCCTTGGTTAAACAAAAATCCTTTCCTCGAAATGTCCGTCTCTCCTGGGCACAGTTCCTATAACTGGGGTCTGGAGGAGGGGCATAGAGGGAGGAGCCAGTTCACACCCAGTTTAAGTCTTTTCAGTGTGCCCAAGCTCCTGCGGATCCCGTCTATACCCCATGGTCCTTTTAAAGTCCCCAGCATCCTCTACGGACTAGGAGAAAAGGATTTACCGGTAGGCACTAAAATCCTATTTTTTTTCTTTTACTTCAAATATTTTTTTATTCTAATGTTACTCTGTTACATCTATTTCCAAGTCGCACTCGGGATTTGTGCACAGGTCATTCCATTGTGCGATTTCAGTGAGACCCCTTACAGACAGGCTGCCCGGCCCAGCAATATGCCTGGTTGGTGTCGTCACTGCCGACGTGTGCGGAGGTGGCACTTGGAGATGATATGGTGCGACCCGGCTTACCCGTTCACATTGCAACGTGACCCAGGTTGATCACGTGTCAACCCTGCTTGCTCGACCTGGATTATTTAAACTGGCTCCTCCAGACTGTGCCGCAACCTGGGTTGCTGCGCGTATATGAATAATAATATTATTATTTTTATTATCCTCCTTTTATTTATATGGCGCCGCATGGGATCCGCAGCACCCAATTGGAGTAAACAATTAAGCAAAACATGAAGACAGTGATTTACAGTTCAATACAGTATAGGATGAGTACACTGTATATAAACATATATGTGCAATAACCTGGGTTATTCCCGGCGGTCTGAATGGGGTATTACTTGCCTCTAGAAAAGAAGGCAAATCACACAGACATTTGTCTATAGTCCAAGCCATGTGTAGCCGTTCTGTAAATTCATTATGTACAAACCATTTTGCACAACTGGTGTCCAGTCCCAAAGTGGAGTTCACTTTTTAACGTGTGACTAGTTTATGTATGGCAAGTATATTATGGTGTTAGCTTGTGTGCATGCCCCCAATAAAGGGTAACGTAAAATAGAATGTGGCTGTGCGTGTTTTTTTTTTTTTTTTCCGCTCGCTCAGAAAGTATGTCTCTTTCATGGCGAGGTATAGAAAGTTTCCAGTTTGTTTTCTAATGGAGGAGGATGAGTTGTCATTTTTGGGTATGCTACAGTTGAAAAGGTAATCTCCCTCCTGCAGATTTCCTGTTATGTTTTTATGGGTTTATCCAGGAAATGTAGATGCATATTTTAAGCTTTTTCTTTCCCTTTTTTTTTTTTTCTTTTTCTTATAATGAGTCAGTTGTGGTTTAAACGTCTTCAGTTTCTCACTTTACATGTCTGTCAGCCCTATAACGCTCGTGCTTGCATTTTAATTTATTTCATGTTTAGATCACATGTCCAGGATAGTCTTGTCAGTATACAAACAAAAATTAAGAACCAGCGCGCTCCAGCTCAGTAGTGCAGCAGCAAGTGCTAAGATGGTCACCATACCTCCAGAAATTCACAATACAATTACACAATTTGCAGATGCGTGACCTCTCTGTGATTATAAGGAATTTTATACCAGACAAGTCTTAGTTCATCATAAAGTCCCAAATTTGTCGTAGGAAGTCTCAGTTCACCAAATGGTTTAATAAGGATTGTGCTTCTATTCATGTCTTCTCCTGGTGGTATACTCTGTATCACTCTCAATACATCTGCAATCCTCTGTACCAACAGACGACAATTCGTACATCTCCACCAGAAGCAACCACCATCCGAGCTGGACAAATAATATGCCTGTGCATGTGTTCCCAGGTCCACTTAGAAGCGGCCGCAATAATCAATTGCTTGGGTGGAGGCACTTCAGCTTCACTCATTTTCTGCGTTATTATGGGAGTGACTGGGCTCCGCAAATGGCCACTGCTTCAAAAGTAACTTTTGAAGCGACAGCCATCACTCTCATAATAACGCATGCTGGGATGGTGGTTGCTTCTGGTGGAGATGTACGAATTGCTGTCTGTTGGTACAGAGGATTGCAGTCTTGTCCGTGTTTTTTCTTTTTGGTCCCCCCAAAGTCAATACAGCAATAAATGTCAGTCATCTTAAACTTTGGATTATACAGTATATGACAGCTTGGTGTTAAAGTCACTATTTTGCATTTTCTTTTTAATTTGTTTTCTTTAGTTAATTACAGGCTTGCCCAGCTTCTGCAAACATTTATTTAGTGGGGTTATCAAATTTGTTGTGATCTGACCTCCAACTTACAATCCTTGAAGGAGGAGTTCGCAAAAGAAATGTTTGTACATCTGCTCTTATGTGGACCACCACTGGATGTTAGTGGTGGTAGAAATATTTTATGGACCGTTATATCAATACAGTATCAGATGATATTTTATAAATTTTAATACATTTTGCATACTGGAACATATTGTTTGTTTTGCTAAAAAAGATTTTATTTGACATTAGGTCATTCTGTCACAAATATAGGGGTGTTATAATAACCCCAAGGCGCCAATTACACTAATATTACATATTTGTTTTTTGGTACCTCATAACAGGGAACCTAGTGTAATAAGGCAGCTGACCCTAAGGTTTTTTTTTTGTTATATATATATATATATATATATATATATAATAATTTCAAAGACATCTGCACACTCCCATATGTTTTACATAGGTGCTCCCCTAATTATGCTCCATGGTGGTCCAGAAAAAATAGAAATATGTGAAAAAGGGCACTCAATAGCCTTTATCACAAAGGTTATAACCATCACGTTTTTTTATTTCACCTAGACCGGGCTCTCCAAGAGGTATCAAAGCAGGTGGCTCAGTTTAAAATCCACAAATGTTACAAGAACAAACAACATGGCAATCACTATGCCTGCATATCCAGCTTGAAATTTGATAAGGAAATGTCACTTATCCGTCTGTCGACTGCAGTCAGTAAATGACCGTTAGAGACCATTGCATCCAGTCATCACCACCCAAATAGACATCTGAGAAGGCAATTCACTGGGCCCACATTTAAATAATACCAACTTTCATACAAGTACTTACAGGTGTGCTGGTCAATTGCTCCCATCCCTCCAGCGTGCGTCTCACCTCACAGTGCATGTGCTAACCCAGAGAGGAGCTTCCTATACTCTCATTGTAGCTCTACTCCCACTATGCAGGAAGTGCTGTGCATTCCACGGGCTCCCGCACTTCTGGGATATGCGTTCCACCGGGTGCGCGTCACTTCCTGTGATGGCTCTTAGCTGCTAACCCGATGTTATTACCGTTGTTATGGTTACTGGGCGCAGCAAACCTCAGGTCACAGACCTTGTAGTGCTGCCCCTCTGTCCCCGCAACGCAGGGCCACTACCGCAGATAATCATCAATATTCCATTTGGGGGGCACCATGTCAGAGTGATCCTTTGAGCACAACCGGAGTGTGTAGCATATTTTCATCAACCAGTTCCCTTCCTAATACCTTGAATAGAATTTATTATACCAATATAAGATATCTTATAAATGTGGGAATCCAGCATCTCCATTCTCATCTGGCTCCCGCTATACCCCTTAAAGTGCAAATGTGCAATATTCAGACATTAAGTGACATAACTGAATGTATATTTTCAAGCTGCAATTGCAGACCTGAATGTTCCCATTGTCACCTTAACAATCAAAAGGGAATAACCTACATCAATACTTTACATCAAAAAGATGATGCACAAAAAAATATAATAAAAATAAGAATAAAAAAATAAAATAAAACTAGTACAAAAGATAATACAATAAAATCATGCTACTAGGTAAGTAAACCCTACACTATGTTATTTTCATCACAAAAAGCAGCGATAATTTGACCTCATTGAGGCCCTTTGGTGATTTAGTGTCCAATTTAAAAATCCATCTTGCCTCCCTCTGAAGCAACATATGACTACTGTCACCTCCCCTCACATTCTTCGGGATATGATCAATAATCATGCTCTTAAGGGAGGCTAGTTGATGTCCATCCGCCAAGAAATGGCGAGCCACCGGCTTATCACTTCCCTTGTTGATCCTAACTTGCCTTATTGACAAGCGGTGGTTTGCCATCCATTCACGGAATGAGGTGACTGTCTTGCCCACATAATAGAGGCCACATGGGCACATCAATATGTATATGACGTGATCGGTCATGTATGTCACATGATGTCTAATAGCTATTTTCCGGCCTGTATGTGGATGAGAAAATCTTTCCAGTCAACACACTGTTGCATTTTGTGCAGCCAAAACATCGAAAGCACCCTGTTTTTTGGGGGGGTTTAGCCAAGTTGGATTGGTTTTAGTTTCAAAGTTCTTCGTTGGCTGCATCAATAATTGTTTAAGATTCGGACCCCGAGCAAAAGATAATAGGGTTTTTTTCTCTATACTTTAAAACGTCTTATCTGTGCCAATTATTGGCCAATTTTTCTTTACTGAGCGTGCAAAGGCTGGTACATTAATGTCGATTTGGTTGGTGATGACTATACGGTCAGATACTGATTAATTAGTTCTGGTCTGTCCACTTGTGAAGATATGTCTTGCTCTCTTAAGAGCTTTCTTCACTATACCCGATGCATAGCCTCGCTCCTCAAACTTGGTGGCCATTTCAACCAATTGCTTCTCCATCACATCACTTTTTGTGTTGTTGCGCATAACCCGTAAGAACTGCAAAATAGGTAGTCCATTCTTAAATGATTTTGGGTGATGGCTGGTAGCATATAGAAGTGTATTTCTTTCAGTGTCCTTACGGTATAAGGTAGTCCCCAAAGTTCCTACCCTCTTATACACAGAAACATCGAGGACCCCATCGCGGTTCCAGCATTCTGCACATAAAAAGACTCCGCATATTGGAAGTGGTTCAGAGTTAGGATGTCGAGAATCATATCATTTGTCTGTGATATGATTCACGACATCCTAACTCTGATATGGGCATCTCATACTGGGTCATGTAAATATTTGCATACACGGTGCAAAATTCGACTCCATTGCGGTCCTGTAGTAGTGCAGGATGCTGGGACCATAATTGGGGTAGATATGGGCACACTCATACTGGGTCATGTAAATATTTGCATACACCGGTGCAAAATTCGACCCCATCGTGGTCCCATGGTCCTAGCGGTCTCATGGTCCCAGCATCCTGCACTACTACAGGACCGCGATGGGGTCGAATTTTGCACCGGTGTATGCAAATATTTACATGACCCAGTATGAGTGTGCCCATATCTACCCCAATCATGGTCCCAGCATCCTGCACTACTACAGGTTCATTGACAACATATTTATACTCTGGGGGGATACTCGTGAGTTTTTTTACAGATGGTTAAGGATCTCAATGGGCTTGATAGTCCAATCCGCTTTACCAGCAATATCCAGACCAACCAAATCGAGTTCCTCGATGTTTGTGTATAAGAGGGAAGGAGTGCAGTTTTATGGTTTACACGCAATAACTTCTGCATTGTACATGTGACTGTTGTGTGGATACATTTCTTGTGTATCACATTACTTGCTATCACTATATTCTGTACCCTGGGAGGCTAAGTACGTCAGGAGATAGATATATATATATATATATATATATATATATATATATTTATTATACACAGTTGTGCTCATAAGTTTACATACCCTAGCAGA